>NC_137925.1:6031090-6071090 GCF_963457725.1 Sprattus sprattus | reverse complement strand
GTGTGTGTGTGTGTGTGTGTGTGTGTGTGTGTGTGTGTGTGTGTATCTTCTCTAGCACTGCATCCTCTACCAACATAGAGGTCTCACAGACACATAGCACACAACCCTAGCTGACACTGTGTGTGTGTGTGTCTCTGTGTGTGTGTGTGTGTGTGTGTGTGTGTGTGTGTGTGTGTGTGTGTGTGTGTGTGTGTGTGTGTGTGTGTGTACACCTGTGTGTGTTTCTTTCTCTGGAGGTAGGAGTCAGTCTTGACCAAGCATCACAAAGCCCAGCCACGTGACTTTGACTCAGCCTGCCTGGGGCACACGCAGAATGCCACCGCAGATGCCCTCAATTTGGGTCCGTTGCTAGGCATCTCCTTCTGGCTCACCGCTCTCCACGGCCACGTTACACGGAACACGACGCACAAACCACACCGCTCGAAAAAATGAAAATGATGATGCACCAGTGCACCGCTGTGGTTATATAAAAGACTTATAAATGCGTATTATGGGTTAATTTTCTCTCCCCCTCTCACACAAACACACACACACACACACACACATGTACGTACACACACACACACACACGCACGTACACACACACACACACTAACCTTCTCTGACGATACCAAGATGGCTATTGAGTTACCGTGCCTCAAATAAGCCTCCTCATCAATTATACAAAAGCCTGCACCTCAACTGGCCATGGCAATAGCAGGGAATCAATAGGAACTGTGACTGTTATTCTGCAGTGCTCCCTGGACACACTGACCTGGAAGCAATATTTTATCTGAGCCAATAATGAGAGCAGCGCATGTGTTCTAGAACCATCTGTGCGGAAACCTTAGTTCTAATGTCATCTGGTCTAGAACCATCTGTTTTGGAAACCTTAGCTCAAATGCAATCTGGTCTAGATCTATCTGTGTGGAAATCTTAGCAATGCTCTACAGTGATCTTGTCTAGAAACATTAGACAGTAGACTGTATGGAAACAGCAGTGTTTCACTGTGATGTGGTCTATACATGTGCGGGAATTATAGTGATGTTCCACTGTAATGTGCTCTAGAACCGTCTATGTGGATGTTTGTGTGAGCGGCTACAGGGCTCCATGGAGCAGCTGATGAGGAGACGGGCGTAAATGAGCACAGGGACTCAGTTTGGTAGCGTCTGTGCAGACAGATGGTCCTGATCGCCCTTAGCCACGGGAGGCGTCACGAGGCAGGACTCTTCACCTCCACAGAGGAGACGCACACAGAGCAGAGAGCTAGCTCTGCCATCAGGACAGGACAGAGAGACGCACACAGAGCAGAGAGCTAGCTCTGCCATCAGGACAGGACAGAGAGACGCACACAGAGCAGAGAGCTAGCTCTGCCATCAGGACAGGACAGAGAGACGCACACAGAGCAGAGAGCTAGCACTGCCATCAGGACAGGACAGAGAGACGCACACAGAGCAGAGAGCTAGCACTGCCATCAGGACAGGACAGAGAGACGCACATAGAGCAGAGAGCTAGCACTACCATCAGGAAAGGATAGAGAGACGCATACAGAGCAGAGAGCTAGCACTGCCATCAGGACAGGACAGAGAGACGCACACAGAGCAGAGAGCTAGCACTGCCATCAGGACAGGACAGAGAGACGCACACAGAGCAGAGAGCTAGCACTGCCATCAGGAAAGGATAGAGAGACGCATACAGAGCAGAGAGCTAGCACTGCCATCAGGACAGGACAGAGAGAAGCACACAGAGCAGAGAGTAAGCACTGCCATCAGGAAAGGACAGAGAGACGCACACAGAGCAGAGAGTAAGCACTGCCATCAGGAAAGGACAGAGAGACGCACACAGAGCAGAGAGTAAGCACTGCCATCAGGAAAGGACAGAGAGACGCACACAGAGCAGAGAGTAAGCACTGCCATCAGGAAAGGACAGAGAGACGCACATAGAGGTCGCTCCATAGTCTTCATCTCCACAGAAGAAAGGCCCAGCACAGCACAGCACAGCACAGCACAGCACAGCACAGCACAGCACAGCACAGCACAGCACAGCACAGCACAGCACAGCACAGCACAGCACAGCACAGCATCACCACTCCAGGACAGAGACAGGCCAAAGCTGAAGAGGTCTTTCTCTGTCTAGTGCTAGTCCTGTCGATTGATGTTCTCTGTCTGGTTTTTGGCCATTATGTTTAGGAAATCCAAGGGAGTAGCCTTAATGCTGTGTGAGAGGTAAAGAGGAGATAGGTCATTACAGTACTGTAAAACCCTGCATGCTACAAGTCTACCCTGTCTTCATTAAGTTTCTTTTAAAACCATGTGTGCTACAAGTCTACCCTGTCATTATTAAGTTTCTTTAAAAACCATGTGTGCTACAAGTCTACCCTGTCTTCATTAAGTTTCTTTTAAAACCATGTGTGCTACAAGTCTACCCTTTCATTATTAAGTTTCTTTAAAAACCATGTGTGCTACAAGTCTACCCTGTCTTCATTAAGTTTTCTTTAAAAACCATGTGTGCTACACGTCTACCCTGTCTTCATTAAGTTTCTTTAAAAACCATGTGTGCTACAAGTCTGCCCTGTCTTCATTAAGTTTCTTTAAAAACCATGTGTGCTACAAGTCTACCCTGTCTTCATTAAGTTTCTTTAAAAACCATGTGTGCTACAAGTCTACCCTGTCTTCATTAAGTTTCTTTAAAAAACATGTGTGCTACAAGTCTGCCCTGTCTTCATTAAGTTTCTTTAAAAACCATGTGTGCTACAAGTCTACCCTGTCTTCATTAAGTTTCTTTAAAAACCATGTGTGCTACAAGTCTGCCCTGTCTTCATTAAGTTTCTTTAAAACCATGTGTGCTACAAGTCTACCCTGTCTTCATTAAGTTTCTTTAAAAAACATGTGTGCTACAAGTCTGCCCTGTCTTCATTAAGTTTCTTAAAAAACCATGTGTGCTACAAGTCTACCCTGTCTTCATTAAGTTTCTTTAAAAAACATGTGTGCTACAAGTCTGCCCTGTCATTATTAAGTTTCTTTAAAAACCATGTGTGCTACAAGTCTACCCTGTCTTCATTAAGTTTCTTTAAAAACCATGTGTGCTACAAGTCTACCCTGTCTTCATTAAGTTTCTTTAAAAAACATGTGTGCTACAAGTCTGCCCTGTCTTCATTAAGTTTCTTAAAAAAACATGTGTGCTACAAGTCTACCCTGTCTTCATTAAGTTTCTTTAAAAAACATGTGTGCTACAAGTCTGCCCTGTCATTATTAAGTTTCTTTAAAAACCATGTGTGCTACAAGTCTACCCTGTCTTCATTAAGTTTCTTAAAAAAACATGTGTGCTACAAGTCTACCCTGTCTTCATTAAGTTTCTTTAAAAACCATGTGTGCTACAAGTCTGCCCTGTCTTCATTAAGTTTCTTTAAAAACCATGTGTGCTACAAGTCTACCCTGTCTTCATTAAGTTTCTTTAAAAACCATGTGTGCTACAAGTCTGCCCTGTCTTCATTAAGTTTCTTAAAAAACCATGTGTGCTACAAGTCTGCCCTGTCTTCATTAAGTTTCTTTTAAAACCATGTGTGCTACAAGTCTGCCCTGTCTTCATTAAGTTTCTTTAAAAACCATGTGTGCTACAAGTCTACCCTGTCTTCATTAAGTTTCTTTAAAAAACATGTGTGCTACAAGTCTGCCCTGTCATTATTAAGTTTCTTTAAAAACCATGTGTGCTACAAGTCTACCCTGTCTTCATTACGTTTCTTTAAAAAACATGTGTGCTACAAGTCTGCCCTGTCTTCATTAAGTTTCTTTAAAAACCATGTGTGCTACAAGTCTGCCCTGTCTTCATTAAGTTTCTTAAAAAACCATGTGTGCTACAAGTCTACCCTGTCTTCATTAAGTTTCTTTAAAAAACATGTGTGCTACAAGTCTGCCCTGTCATTATTAAGTTTCTTTAAAAACCATGTGTGCTACAAGTCTACCCTGTCTTCATTAAGTTTCTTTAAAAACCATGTGTGCTACAAGTCTACCCTGTCTTCATTAAGTTTCTTTAAAAAACATGTGTGCAACAAGTCTGCCCTGTCTTCATTAAGTTTCTTAAAAAACCATGTGTGCTACAAGTCTACCCTGTCTTCATTAAGTTTCTTTAAAAAACATGTGTGCTACAAGTCTGCCCTGTCATTATTAAGTTTCTTTAAAAACCATGTGTGCTACAAGTCTACCCTGTCTTCATTAAGTTTCTTAAAAAAACATGTGTGCTACAAGTCTACCCTGTCTTCATTAAGTTTCTTTAAAAACCATGTGTGCTACAAGTCTGCCCTGTCTTCATTAAGTTTCTTTAAAAACCATGTGTGCTACAAGTCTACCCTGTCTTCATTAAGTTTCTTTAAAAACCATGTGTGCTACAAGTCTGCCCTGTCTTCATTAAGTTTCTTAAAAAACCATGTGTGCTACAAGTCTACCCTGTCATTATTAAGTTTCTTTAAAAACCATGTGTGCTACAAGTCTACCCTGTCTTCATTAAGTTTCTTAAAAAACCATGTGTGCTACAAGTCTACCCTGTCTTCATTAAGTTTCTTTAAAAACCATGTGTGCTACAAGTCTACCCTGTCTTCATTAAGTTTCTTAAAAAACCATGTGTGCTATAAGTCTACCCTGTCTTCATTAAGTTTCTTTAAAAACCATGTGTGCTACAAGTCTGCCCTGTCTTCATTAAGTTTCTTTTAAAACCATGTGTGCTACAAGTCTGCCCTGTCTTCATTAAGTTTCTTTAAAAACCATGTGTGCTACAAGTCTACCCTGTCTTCATTAAGTTTCTTTAAAAACCATGTGTGCTACAAGTCTGCCCTGTCTTCATTAAGTTTCTTTAAAAACCATGTGTGCTACAAGTCTACCCTGACATTATTAAGTTTCTTTAAAAACCATGTGTGCTACAAGTCTACCCTGACATTATTAAGTTTCTTTAAAAACCATGTGTGCTACAAGTCTACCCTGTCTTCATTAAGTTTCTTTAAAAACCATGTGTGCTACAAGTCTACCCTGTCTTCATTAAGTTTCTTTAAAAACCATGTGTGCTACAAGTCTACCCTGTCATTATGAATTGCTTTTTGGAGACTGCGAAAAATGTGATGTCCCTTTCAGTTGCTTTACTGTCGGTTGATGCTATGAGGAAGTTATTGTGCCTGACATAGAGTCGAAGAGTCCCCCCCACACCAGTCCTCCCCACACTAGGCCGTTAGTGGAATCAGTTGGTTCATGATGGTCCTCTTCCTAGTGCCACAGCAAGGCTTTACACCCACAACCCTGGGATAGCCAACAACACCCAAGCATCTCACTCTAGCAGTGCACGTCCACATGAGCCAGACAACATGGTTGATTCAAGCATTAGCAATCATAGCATAAACCAGTCACAGCACTGAACCAGTGACCGTGTCCTACATCTGTCGCATGGGTCAGACAACACAGGGTTGAGGGCAAGCTGAAGGGCTCAGACAGCACAGGGTTGAGGGCTAGCTGAAGGCGTCAGACAGCACAGGCGAAGTTAGCCTTGAAAGCTGGCCACTCTGGACAGTACAGGGTTCACGGCTCGCTTGAAGCGTCTTGAGGCGATGGGCTCTCAGCACGTCCAGTTTCTGGTTTAATGGGTCAATAAATGCCTGTGGAGGGGCTGGGGAGGGGGCTGCAAAGGCGGCATGATCAGACGCTAACGCATGGATGGGGTTAAAACGGCCGTGATAAGGGGCAGTGACACGGAAGAGGTTAGCAAAGCTAATTAGTGCAGTCACTCCTCCTCTTAAAACAGGAGGGGTCTCTGACGTGTATGGGTGGGGGCGGGGGGGGCGGTGGGGGGTGAAAGAACACTATGCATGCCAACACAGACTCAAATACACACACACACTCAAGCACACACACACACACACACACACACACAGCCGATCACAAATAAACACACACAAAGAAATATTGTGGAGGCAGAGAGGGACATTAGCGCTCTTCATGAAATAACAAAAGATGGATGATCCATTCACTTGCACTGGCTATACACACAATGAAAGGAGAGGCCATTTCCCCAAAGTCCCTTTCTCTCTCGTTATACAGAGCGCTTTACTCCAGCTCTTTCCCCTGAGTCGCTCTCTCTCGTTATACAGAGTGCCTTACTCCAGCTCCAGCTGCTCCAGCTGGAGACAATCCTTTGTGATGGAAAGCCAACATCCTTCCCAAGGCTTTGTCCCTTCACATGTAAATGGGAACAGATGAACTATAGATATGCACCACACCACAGACACATCACAAACATACCATAGACAGTCACATCACAAACCCACCATAGACACATCACAAGGATACATCACAAACACACCACAGACACACCACACACACACACATACACATCACAAACACACCACACACATCACAAACACACCACTTCTTTCCATCTCCTGTCATATTCATGATGACACAAGAGTGACAGGTGGGACAGGACTTGGGTGATTAACCAAAAACCGATATCCTAAGTCACTAGCATTTAGTGGGTAGGCTAGTGCTAGCCTAAATGCTCAAGGAGAATAACATCAACCTTGAGCTTTTGAGTGATATTGTTATTCAGGGCAATGTACACTACAGATCATACCTTTTCATACTAGAACCAGATTTGTCATCAATGATTTAACAGGTTACCACAACTGAGAGATTTAAGTGCAACATTATTGCAGAAGGTCAAATACAGGACAAAGCTAGACACCAGAAGGACAGGCCTAGTACTGAAAACAGACCCTTGGGAACCAACAATAGGAGAGATCTTAAAATCCATAACCCATCATACCAGACCCTGCAGTTTTAGAAGGCCATCATCTGATATTCAAGGACAACATGTGGCAGCCCTATGATAATCAACATGAAAATGATTGTGTGCGTGAGTGTGTGTGTGACTGCGTGTGTGACTGCGTGTGTGTCTGCGTGAGTGACTGCATGGGTGACTGCGTGTGTGTGTGTGACTGTGTGCGTGTGACTGTGTGCGTGTGACTGTGTGTGTGTGACTGTGTGTGTCTGTGTGTGTGTATGACTGTGTGTGTGACTGTGTGTGTGACTGTGTGTGTGTATGACTGTGTGTGTGACTGTGTGTGTGTGTCTCTGCTGTTCTCTCCCAGCAGGGAGGCCCCGAGGCACACACAGCCTCCCCATGTGGGACTCCTCTGACTGGAGCCCTCATGGGGACAATGTCCCCGTTGTGGAGAAGGTTGAGGGCCCTTAGCGCTCCCTCTCCAGGGCACATCAACTCCCCACGGCTGCACAGAGACAAAGCCCCGCATTCTCCCAGTGGCCCCTGCTACTGCTGCTACTGCTGCTAGCTGCTGGCACTGCCGCTGCAATGAGCACACTGCTCACTGCTCACCCCACCACTGAACACCACCCCAGCCATGCGCTCAAGCAACACAGGCTCCAAAACCCATAACAAACACTGACGACTAGCCTATTAGGATTAGCAACTGTGTGTGTGTGTGTGTGTGTGTGTATGTGTGTGTGTGTGTGTGTGAGTATGTGTGTGAGAGAGGGAATAAGAAAAAGAGGGGAAACCATAACAAACACTGACGACTAGCCTATTAGGAGCAAACGTGTGTGTGTGTGTGTGTGTGTGTGTGTGTGTGTGTGTGTGTGTGTGAATGGGAGGGAGAGAATAAAAATGGATGGAGGGGGTTGTTGCTGATCATAACTAATCCTCTGCCCATTACTTAATGATTTCAAGTTAGTAATGTACCAGATTTACTGTCAGTGTTAACCTATTTTTGTGTGAGAGAGACAGAGACAGAGAGAAAGAGCATGAGAGAGAGAAAGAGCATGAGAGAGAGAGATAGAGAGCATGAGAGATGGTAACTAATCTCAAATTACTGTGTGTGTGTGTGTGTGTGTGTGTGTGTGTGTGTGTGTGTGTGTGTGTGTGTGTGCATATGTGAACGTGTGCGTTCATTATAGTTTATAGCTGTAGTGGCTCTCTCTAACACCCTGTTTTAAGAAGCAATCATCTCTTAGTGCCATTAAATGCCCACCACCCAGGGAGCAGAGCTACCCGCAGCAAACACCGGTAAAGAGGCAGACCACCAGAGACAGAGAGAGAGAGAGAGAGGTACAGCTGACTACCAGCTGAACAAACACTCCTCAATGGCTACATCAGTATCACACACACAGGCACACACTAACCCAATCATCACAAAAGCGAACCTGACTGTACTCTACAGGTATCGTCATCAGAAAGTCACACACACAAACACACACACACACACACACACACAGCTTTTTCCAGTAACCATTACACAGGGATTACAATAGCCACACCACCACACACACAACAGAGAACAAAAACCCTTATCATTGCACACAAACACTGTACAATGGCCTCACCATCACACACACACACACACACACACACACACACACACACACACACACACACAGAGATTGATGGCCTCACCCCAAACAATCACAATGCACAAGGCTCCCATGCTGCTACAAGTGAGAAGACTGTGCAGGCCCAGCGACAGGAGCACAAAAGAAGCTCTCAGGCACAGCTCTGTATGTTATAGCCTAGCACAAAACACATTAGACCCACACACTGCAATGGGAACCAATGTCAGGAAGGGAAAGAGGGACAGAGACAGAGAAAGAGAAAGAGAGAGAGAGAGAGAGAGAGAGAGAGAGAGGGATAGGTATGGAATGTGTCTGTGTGTGTGTGTGTGTGTGTGTGTGTGTGTGTGTGTGTGTGTGTGTGTGTGTGTGTGTGTGTGTGTGTGTGTGTGTGTGTGTGTGTGTGTGTGTGAGAGAGGGGGGAGGGGGCTGGTGGGAGTCGTCTTCACTAACACTTCTCCCTTATCAGATGAGATAATGCTTTACGCGAGCAGGAGCACACCTGAAAAGCAACCCGTGTACCACGTGACCTCTACACGCTTGTGAGAACCTCACAGTGGCAGAGCCAAGGTCACCCTTCCTGTAAGAGAACGCCAAGAGGGAAGGAAAAGGGACTCTGTTTATTTTGGGGGCGGATAACATGGCGTCTCTCTATCTGGTGTGGAGCACGCGTGTCTGTAAACAGAGCCGCTGAGCAGTGCTGAAGGGGCAGTTCTGGGTAGCTTTCCCATGTGCTCTGAAGGGCTAGCACTCTGAGCTGGATAACAGCTGAGGCCTGAACGGAACCGGCCCTGACCTGGTGCCAGATGGGGGCCAAACCCCTGCCAAAACTGGGCCAAAACTGGGCCAGAACAGGGCTGGAGTTGGATGATATCTGTAGCATTGAAGTGATGTGAAGGAGGGGCACCCGCCAGCACTACCTGAGAGTTTCTGAAGTCATATTAAGCATCCATGGCCATAATAAACACCAGAGGAGAGAAGAGAAGAGGAGAGAGGAAGGAGTGGAGAAAAGTGGAGAGGAGGAGAAAGGGAGAGAGGACAGCAGAGGACAGGAAAAGAGAAGGAGAAGGAGGAAAAGGGGTTAAGGATACAGAGGGAGGATGAGCGAATGACATGGGGCGAGAAGAGGGAAATAGAATGGGTAGAGAAGAAGGTGGAGAAAGACACTGAGGAGAAGTGAATGAAAGAGAGAGAGAAGAGGGTGGAGAGTAAGGAACGAGAAGCTACGCCACAAGAGGAAGATAGTGGAACAAAGAGAGGGGAGGACATCCAAAAACAGAAGAGAGGAGAAGGTAGTTGTCCCGAAAGTCCCAAAATTCTCCCTGACCCTCTTGCGCGATCAGAAGCAGGTTGTGTTTAATTAGGCTACTGCCGCCCGGGATCCCCTGGGGGTGAACACACTTAGCTGGAGCATCTGTGCCGCTGATTAACCCACCAAAACCACACTAGTACAGTAAGTAGCATCATCATGAGCGCTAATCATGTCAGCTCGCCCTGCAGGGCGTGTCATGCAAGAATAATCCTCTCCATGCAATTAAGCCCACAACGTCGGCAGCCTTACAGACTGGAGAATCTCTGGAATCACTCTAAGAATCCACACACTGATCCAGAGCTGATCTTCTAAGTAAGCTAATCCCAAGGAGGTTTAGGGAGTAGCACACGGAAATGTCCGCTAGTGATTTAGTTGATTAATCAAATAACAGTTTACAGGTTGCAGACATACAGTATTAGCTTAAAGGTAGGATTCTGCCCAGGCTGTAAATAGGGAGCGTGTGCTGACAGTGTGTTCAGCTGCAGCTCTCTCTCTCTCTCTCTCCCCCTCTGTCTCTCTCTCGATCTCTATCTCCTTCTGCCAGTGGTAGAGTCATGTTACACCAGGCAGGCAGTCTCTACTGACTCTGGCTACCATATGCCATTAAAGCCAATCAAAGCCACTATCTCTGTCTGTGATTCTCCGGGAGAGAGGAATCACTCTCAGGGATCACTCTCCTGTGTTTTACACGTAGACAAATGTTGGGTGTGGTGGAAGATATGAGGACAGAAAATCTATTTTTCCTCTCAACCCAGATTTAAGACTTCTCCTGAGCCAGCAGGGAACACTGCTCCTCTGGTTATAAGTGCTTTAGGCACAGGTGCACTACACACACACACCAAACAAGTCAAGGCCAGCATGTTCCACCAGTAAAGCAAGCAGAGCGCACTAGGCTCATAAAAATGTGTCAGTTTATAAATGCATTACGCAAAGGTTGGTAGTCTGTCAGTGTGCTACTGTAAAACAAAAGAGATTTAACCATTAAAGTGACAGATGTTCACGACTACATCTTATAGTGCAGATGGAGACAATATCCCTGCTGGTAAATATGTGGTTGTACTCTACCCACTGAACAAAAAATGAACTGTTATCTGGTCTCTCAACAAGAAAAAAAGTAATTTTACCTTAGACAGAAGAACCGTCCATCATGTATTCACAACACACTGCACCGAGAGAATGCCCCGATTCCTGGCTTCACTCGACTCCTGAAAAGTGTTGAGCTGCAGTCATTCTTTTTTGTTGTGTTTTGGTAGCAGTGTAACAATTCTTCTTACATGACTTGGGTATTATCTTATAAATATGTAGTCTAAGGTGCATTGAATCCGACAACAACGCTTCAGATGTTCCCAGACTAGGTACAATGGGAAACGAATAAGGAACTACAGCGAGCAGAGACGAGTATCCTGAGCGTGACGTTATGGGATCTTGCTAGGTAACGCTGCCCCCTTCCCATATATTATCACGTTAGCAAATGATTCCTTAAGACAGCAGCATTAGCTAGTAGTTAATTGCCAAATGATTATGAGATAAATTACCAATGTGATATATATGTTTACCGTAATACATTTGTATTTCCTAACTGTGGTAAGACCACATTAAACGTTAACATAGCACCGGCTAGCTAACAGTCCTGCCACGGTTGTCAACACATGTAAACATATAAGCCGGCATCCACCTTTACAGACAACCACTATTTACATAGGGTTACTGTCCCATTGGATTTACCTTATAGCAGGAACTTGTTGATAAATCCTTTCCTCCGTTGGTTTAGCCGGCTACAAAGGCAGCAAGTACGGGTTCGTACGTCACGTAGATAGCTAGCTAACAGTCTTGATGTTTTTATTAAAAGGGAAATGAGTAGTCCTCTACGTAGGCCACTTCATTCATTCATTCTTTCTAGATCACTGTAGTGTGCTCCATATATGTCCTGTAACGTTAGGTCCGACTACCACAACCGCTTTGAGCAGTTCTCGGTTGGGAGGTGTCCGTCAGTCGGTCTATTCCCTGCCGCTTGTGCTCCACTTTTTTTTTCTATGAACTACACGCCAGCACAGCTGACGCTGACGTAGTCAAGAACTCACACAACGGGACACAGCGCCTCCGTTGCTGTACCCACGGACTTCAATTTTGCACCAAAGATTTTTTTTTTTTTTTTTTTTTAATGGTTAGGTCAACAGAAACTTATCAATCGGTACAAGCTAACTTGCATCGTGACAAAAGGGTCTCTGAACTATCGGAGTTAAAGCTACTTCAACGCCTAGCGGCCTCGATGGCTACGGCCGAACACCACCCGTGGGATTATCCCTTACCTACCCCACTCGTGCTATATTGCTTAATTATTAAATACTCCAGTGGATTAACTAGAGCTCATTTAATTTATCGGGCATTATCTGAATTAATCTAATTTGATACAGACTTCTCTAAACATTCTTCAAAGAAGAACAGCAAATCATGACATTTCAAAGACTGCAATCTTTCTGACTATAAAACAAAATGCCAAGAATTACTTAAAATTCACTCAAAACATATGCAAAAAAAAACTAAATGTAACATCTAACATTATCTTAATCCTAAAACTAAATAGATGTATCCTGGACCTGTAAAAGCCATACACAAGGCAGAGTACTTTACAATGTATTTATTTATTTTGACATATTACCTTTCTGATTTTTATTTGCATAAATTATACCATCTGAAATTCAACTTCCACACAAGGTTTCCTATGGGCCATTTACAGAAAGGAACAGAAACAAAATAAAAATGTACAGACAATGCTGTGGCCAATCTACACTGATTTCAGCATGAAACAAAAACATGACTATTGACTGTTGAAAAAAAAAAAATCACAAGGGCTCCTTATCAAGTATGAAATGGTTTCCACCACTCAATAAGTTTGAAATGATATCCAATGTTCATACAGTAGTGTAGTGTTTGTCACCTTACAATGGCAACTTTAAACCGATAATGCATTTACACATGAAGCTGCACTGCACAGCAACTTTGTCCGAACATATGAAATGCTTTCACAAAAGCTTCAATAAACATTTAGATCTGTGTCTACAAATCTATTCTCATCGGAAACCTCTCCTCACACTTACAAAGGCTGCTTGGCTTATTTGGTCTGTGTCAACAGTTCAACAGTAGTAATTTGACCTCTCAAGAAGGTTCCTATAGACTGGATCGTACATGTGCGTGACGTGCTTTGCTGTGCTGTGCTGTGATGTGATGTGATGTGATATGCTGCCCACATTGAATGGTGGGATCAGGAATGAAAGGCAACATGGTTTGTCCATCTTTGTCCAACCCATCACCACTACCCCAACAGCACTTTTGCCATTGCTTTAGAAAGCTAGGAATGGTATAAACGCTGTTTCTCCATCACATTAACCCTTTCTGATAAAGTGCACAGGGGATCTGTTAGTCATTAACTACGATGTATCAATTCCTTCTGTGCTACAGGAAGAAGGAACAGTGGACACAAATGTATTCCTTTCCCAAACGCTAAACCAGTGTGTACACCGTCCCAGTGTAGCCATACCCAGAGAGAATGATTATTTGTATGGTGTGTTCATTGAAAGGGGAGGCTGGTGTAGGTGAACTTAAAAAAGCCGCAAACTTCACCTTGTTCTTTTTTTTTTAAGGAGAAAAGGGTTGGTGACATCACAGAGTCACCAGACAGCAACAACATAGGCCTTTAGTGACCTACAGAGGGCTTGACAGTATAGCAAAAGAGGTCCACTCTCAGGAATCTCTGTCCCAAAATAATTATTTGATTATATATTCGCACAGTGCAGACACAGCAAAATGTACTCAGGCATGCCATTGGCCAAGGACAACAGCACACTGTCATTTCAAACCCCCACGGCTGCCGTGTGGGGATCAAGCATACACACACTTATGTAGCTTCAAGTTGCGGGGGTCCGAGTACCTCTTTCCGCACTTGTCGCAGATGTACTGCTTGCCCCCCGCGTGCACGTGCCGTTTGTGCGTGCGCAGGTGGCTGCCTTGGCTAAACGTCTTCCCGCAGAACTCGCAGTGGTACGGCTTCTCGCCGGTGTGCGTGCGCTCGTGCAGCTTGAGGCTGTTCGTGTTGTTGAAGCGCTTGTCGCAGAAGGTGCAGCCGAACGGCTTCTCTCCCGAGTGCGTGCGTCTGTGAGAGACAAGGCTGCTCTGCTGGCTAAAGCTCTTGCCGCACTCCTTGCAGGTGAAGGGCTTCTCGCCCGTGTGGATGCGTTTGTGGATCTTCAGGTTGACCGACTGGCGGAAAGCCTTGCCGCAGAGCTCACAGCTGTAGGGCCGCACGTCCATGTGGATGCGCTCGTGGATCTTGAGGTTGACCGCGTGCCGGAAGCTCTTGCCGCATATGGAGCACTTAAAGGGCTTCTGACCCGTGTGGATGAGCTGATGGCTCTTGAGTGTGACGGCCCGCGTGAACCTCTTCTGGCAGATCAGGCAACTGAACACCTTCTCCCCTGTGTGGATAAGCTGGTGTCGGGCCAGATTCTGTGCCAGGTTAAATGTCTTCCCACACTCCTGGCATGCAAAGGGCTTCTCTCCTGTATGGATGATCTGATGGGTCTTCATGTGCGATGCTTTGCTGAAGGACTTGCCACAGACGTCGCATGTGAAGGGCTTCTTGCCACTGTGCATGTTCTGGTGGACGTTGAGGCTCTGCTTGTGGGCGAAGGCTTTGCCACACAGCTCGCAGCCAAAGGGCTTCTCTCCTGTGTGGATACGCTGGTGGGACTTCAGCTTACTCACGGTGGAGAAGCTTTTCCCACACTCAGTGCAAATCAGGATCTTCTTTCCAGAGCTACTGATGATGCCAGCGAAACCCTCAACGTTTTCGTTGCTGTCACTGCTGTTCTGCTCGTCCATGGACAGGGCGTCCTTTGAGCCAGGGTCCAACACACCTGAATAGGGAGATATTGTGCAAACAAACACAAACACAGATAGAGTGGGAAACAGAAATGGAGAGAGACAGACAGAGACAGAGAGGAAAAGCACACCACTTTTAGTCAAGGCAGGATGACAATGGAAGAATTTTCCAACCTAATACAAGACACATGGTTGTAACAGCATGTTTATGTGTATCAACATAGGGTCAGAGCCATTCTTGTATCTGTATCTGTAAACACACCACTCCTTGTGAACATGTATGTGACTATGTACAGTCGTGGACAAAAATATTGGCGACCCTGCACTTCTGTCAGATAATGCCCCACTTCTCCCAAAAAATTGTTGCAATTGCAAATATGTTGGTATTCACATGTTTGTTTCCTTTGTTTGCATTGGAACAACACAAAAAACTGAGAACAAATGCCAAATCTGACTGTATAAGCTACTGGGTGACCTAAATGTCCCCTCGGGATTAATAAAGTATCCATCAATCTATCTATCTTTCACTTCCAAAACATCTTCCACTTGAAAAAAACTGAAATTTGAGGCTACTCCATTCTTACAATCTGCAAGTTTTCTGAGATCAATCTTGCCAAATTCATCCCTGATGGTAACAGCCATGACGAGAGGAGATTCAGGCCTCTCTGTCTGCTCATCTGGTGACTGAAACACAAACAGAAACATTTGAGCTGAATAAAGAACCCAATCCATCCCTGTAATCTTACACAAAACAAATACAGGCCATTGCTCATTTCACATAAAAAAAAACCTCAAGAGAGATCTTACCTCCTCAGGACCTAATTCAGCACTTCTGCCACAGCCATCGTACGAATGCTCCTCTTCTAAATGAATGGAATACAATTACAGAAAGAAGAATAACTACTATGTGTAAAGACTGTTGTGAAATAGAAATATAGTGAGCTAACATACTATAACTATACTATACTAACATACTATAACTATACTATACTAACATACTATAACTATACTATACTAAGGTCATGACTGATGAAATGAGCATATCCCAATTTGGCTCTTCACATATGCTAAACACAGAGTTTCACATATTATCTGATGTTTTTAATTCTGATGGCCATACGTCAACAGTGCATCAGTCAGTGAAAACCATATGACTGACAATGTGCATCTAATGAAGTCTTTCCACTATGAAGAACAAGTAAAGGCATCTCCTTACCCATCCCACCAACTGATAAGATGTTTAGGAAGCAGCCGGGAGGCTTTGCCTTTTTGCCTTGGAAGGTCTTGCACTCCATGTCCAAGAGAAACTTTGTTTCATCCACAAGCTTGATGATCTTTCCCAGCGCCTCGTTACCCAGAACTTCCATAATGGAGGCAAACTGAGTCTTATCAAAGAGAATGAAGCACTGATTAGGTGAGAATCAGGTAGGCTAGAAACATTGAATCATAACTATAATAATGGATTTTATTTTTATAGCACACTTTCACATAAAAAGAGGTCTCAAGGTGCTTATTTCAATGAACAGTGTCAGGCAGGCACTGAATGGAGAATACATGAATACTGAAGAGAGTCTGACATATGAAGAACTGGAAAGCCATGTGCTTAATGCCTGAGTATATTCATAAATGTACCTAAGAAATAAGAAATACATCTATTATGTTGGAATGTATGGTGTTATTGTAGTGGATGTTGCTCAAATGTATAGCTTAATATATACTGAAATATTCATCAAAAATGTGCTGTTCGTGTCAAGTTTTTTTAAGCTGTGAGGGAAAACATCTGCAACAGCGACACAATCGATCATCAACTAATGTGGATACGCCAGACATTTTAACCGCAAGTGCCTTGCATCCATCAAAATGCTGCAGCAGTCGCATTGAAACGCAATATTTTTGCGCCCACGCCATACTGCTGCATTTCCACGTGACAACACAGAATCAGAAACATCCCATGCATTGTATATACAAAGTTACGAAATCTAAAGCAGTGACTCACAAAAAGATCATGCTGACATTGCTGAATACGTTTCTGCAAGCGGCTCGCACTGCTCCCCGGCTAGGGGGAGTGCTTTGGGCCTCTTGGTAGTACAACAAACTTAGAGCAACACACTCACCATCCTCATCTCACTCTCCGTCTGCATCGTTATCTTTAGTTCCTCATTTGCCCGCTGTTCCTCTGTAAGCTCTACACTAAATAAGAACAGCGATCCCTCTTCCACAAGTTTGCACATTTCAGCAATAGCCGCATGAACTAAAGTCTCCATGACGGATGCCAGGTGGGTTTGCAGAGCGACACAATTTGACATTCTACTTGTCACGTCGGGTCTCCTTGGCCAGTCAGTATGTGAATTTAAGGCCACATTTGTGTGAATAACCAGTTAGTTTAAACAGGGAAAACGATGCAATGTAAGAGTACTGAAAACAAACTCAATAGCATCTAAAGCTACTTTAGATGGTACTACAACCAGAGGGAGTCAAACCGGACATACGTCACGACAACAACACGGCAGGACAACTGTTCAGTTATCTACTGCCCCCAAAAGGCTCGGAGAAATTGTAATTTGGTCCTCATATCTTCAAAATCTTAGAATTAATTTTGTCCTGTAATGCCTACGATTTATTTTCTCTTAAATGATATACGCGAAATTATTTTTTAATTTTTTTAATTCAGTGTGCACAACCAACAGAATACCAAGATTGCACGTCCATAAGTGGTGTGGGCATATTTCAATAGACATGCATTTATTAACTGAGGGCATTACATTTATATTACTGACCTTGTGTGTCAAAACAAAGTTTGTACAGGTCTGGATCTGATTTTATTTTATTTCTAAATGAAAAAGGGATGCTCAAATATTTGACGAGTAGTGACTATAATGTTGAATTACCATGTTTCTTTATTCATTCAATATATTCACCCAATGTAGATAAGAAGACACTATCCGCAATTTAGTAAACCAACTAAACTAACTAACTAAACTTAGCAAACGCCGGAACGAAGTTAATTTATTGTTGTATTCTCCGGAAGACATTGGGACGTCGGACTTGCACGACACCGCTACGATTGAACGATTCGGAGGGAGTTTTGACTTGCCACATGCAGCTTGCATTCACTTAGATGTGATCAGCCAAAGTTCTTGGATCTGCATACCCTTAAGATGGAAGCTGGCTCTGACATTCAAACAACCCAGAAGGGTTTTCGTTGCACTTTATGCGGTGTCAATTTACCAAATGGTGAGCCATTTAACCTAGTCTAAGTAATTGATGTAGCAAGCAAACAGGCTAACCCATACCTAAGTTAGCTAACATTTGACTGCTTTTTGAAGTTCTTAAGGCAAATTAGTAAAAGCTTAAAAGGAAGTGTATAAATAGTAAAACATATCTAATAACTTGGCCCAACATTCTCCCCAAAAAATAGTCAGCCTCCCTCATGCGTTCTGTTTCACTCGTTGATTGCAATCTGACGTTTTTCTGATTTACCTAAAAAGTGTCTGGACACAAAGCAGGGCGAATATGCATAATATAATCAGGGCTTGATGTGTTTATCTTTCAGAGGCAACGGTTGATGCTCATGTGAAAGGGCGTAAGCATCAGAATCTCGCCCGACTACGTGCAACGCGAAAGGAGCAAGAGCAAAACAGCGTGTTTGTGAGCGGCATCAAACCAGACACCTCGCAAATGCAGCTCATCCAGCACTTCGAACATTTCGGACCAGTGGCGGACGTCATCATGGACAAGGATAAGGTTGGGCAGGCTGGTCTCAAAACTCTCAGTGAATATGCTGCACATTAGGGGATTATTTGTAAAATTGTCCGCTGCTCTTTAATTTAAAGGTATTTTACAGTTGTGGAATGATTGCTGTATCTATGAGATGTGAAATGGTGTTAAATCGTGTGTGTGTGTGGGTGTGTGGGTGTGTTGGTGTGTGTGTGTGTCTATACACACTCTATATTAAACTCACCACAGTGAGTTCATAACTAAACTCTCCCTCATGCTGTGCCACCCAGGGTTTGTATGCAATCGTGCAGTTTGAGGAGCACGCGGGCACAGAGGCGGCACTGGTCCAGTTGCAGCACGAGATGGGCGACCTCAAGCTCAGGGTGAAGGCACGGGAGAAGAAGGAGTTCAAGGTGGTCTTAAAGAAGAAGCAGGACGGCAAAAATTACAACCTGGACACGCTCAGCCAGGAGCTGTGCCAGGCTGCCTCTGTAAGAGTTTGCGTCTTACACACACACACACACACCCCCATTCGCAAACATAACTGCTCCCTTACGCTAGTATACATGTGCACGTGCTCATATGAAAAACATACCTGCGCACCCATTCACTCTCTCATTCAAGTATGCAGACACATATATACACACACACACACACATACATACACACACATATTACACATGCTGTCACATATCCCACATCACAGCAGTATTCGTACATTCATGATCTAATAATGTGTGTGTGTGTGTGTGTGTGTGTGTGTGTGTGTGTGTGTGTGTGTGTGTGTGTGTGTGTGTGTGTGGAGCAGGTAAATGAACAGATGCTGAGAGTCGTAGAGAGTCTCCAGCTGAATGAGAACGAGAGGGACGGCCGAGCGCTCCTGGCCAAGATGCTGCAGGAGGTCTTCACCGAGTTCTTCCCAGGTGAGCCATGACTGCTCTGCCCCTGAACGCACCCGTGTGCTTAGCTCCCCTGTTGCGTCTGTACACAGTAGGGATGTGGGGGAACCTACGTCTCTTTGGCTACGCCATTTATTGAGCGTCTATTTAGTGGTACGGATTTGTGTTGGAATGAACGCTAAAGCGAAGAATTTGGCTAAACGCTAAAGTCAAGTTGAAGCAGTTGTATCCCCTGGCGACCGTAGTATCATTAACCACAATCATCCAGGGGGAAGTGGAGGCATTGAATCAACATCAAGCATCAGAAACCACTTGGTTGCTGTACAACATATTTTACGCTTTCATATAAACATTAACGCACTCTAGCAACTGCCAGATGGTTCACTAAGCTAGAGATGGCGAGGATAATTCATGAACGATGAGTTTCTGTACAAAACTGCGGCGTATCAGGGGTGTGGGAATTTGAACTGTGAAGGCTATATGAGAAGGTGTCATGACCAGAAGGACTATGGGAACTTTTCAACATATTTTTGTGTTTTGGGTTGAGTCATGGTCATGGACATTCTAAAGTCATGGAATTTCAATATCCCTTTTTTGAAATGTTGTTGATGCCAATAGGTTGGCACCCTTGACACTCCTCCTGCTGTTTTTGCCTTTTTTAGATTGTGAAATTCTGCCTTTCGGCTCGACCATCAATACCTTTGGGGTTCACTCGTGTGATATGGACCTGTTTTTGGACCTGGAGAAAACCAAAACCTTTCAGGCCCGGGCCAAGAGCTCTTCAGAACAGGTTTGTGTGCGTGTAGATATAGTATGATAAACCTGGAAAAGGTCATGGAATTGGAAAATGGCAATTTCCAGACCCTGAGGAATTTTTAATAAACATTCTGGAAAACACATTAAAATATGTGTCACAAATACCTGTCGAGATAGTTTTGTGTTCGCTTATTTGTGTTTGTTCTTGTCAGTCAGTTGACCAATGGTTCAAACTGTTCAGATGTAAAGCAGGGCGTGAAACTCTTATCTCGTCTGTTCCCACCTTTAGGCAGGAGATTGCCCATCAGAGGACGGTCGCTCTGAAGACTCCATCCTGTCCGACATCGACCTCAGCGCGGCATCGTCTGCTGAGGTGCTGGAGCTTGTCGCTGCCGTGTTGAGGAAGTGCGTCCCTGGAGTTCACAAGGTGCAGACGCTCCTCACCGCACGACTCCCCGTGGCGAAGTTCAGCCATCGCGACCTTAACCTGCAGGGGGACATCACCATTAACAACAGGTCGGGGCATCATCAGTCGGACCACTTCACAGTCGTGTTAATATAGCTTTGTTGCGTATTGGGCATTAACATATTCTGTTGACATTGGTCTGAACAGAAGGATAGAAAAACGACAAACAGAAGGATAGACAAACGATGGCTACATCTGAAATGATTGACAGATGTCTGAAGACCCTCTTGACACTAACCAAAGCATAGCCCCGTAGCTGATTTAGCCTGGCCCCTTAGCTGATTTAGCCTAGCCCCTTAGCTGATTCCCTCTTTCCTGCTCATGGTAGTCTTAAAATGGAGCTTTAACCTTGGCCCTATTTTCCCATATTTGTGTTGGTTGTTACTTACTACTTACTGATTTAGTTTTTGGGAAAATGAGAAAAAAGGGCCCAGGTTAAAAAATACCTGAGTTCTTCTTTAAAAGCCAGGAACAAATAGCTGCTTAGTTAAATCACAACTGTGATTTAAAAATACAGCTGAGCGAGAGTGTGAGCGCAATGGAGGAATCTAGAAAGACTGGAGGGAAATCATGAAATGGATGTCTGTTTAGGAGTGCCTCCTCTGTTCTAGTCCATTTTCACTATTTTGCAGTCTGTCTTATTTACCCAAGTCCCTTGCTCTCTCTGCACACCCCAGACTGGCATTGAGGAACACCCGCTTCCTGCAGCTCTGCTCTGGGCTTGACTCCAGGCTGCGGCCTCTAGTTTACACCATCCGCCTCTGGGCCAAACAGAAACAGCTGGCGGGTACGTTTCAACTGATCACCACTAGATGGCAGCACATGGCCACTTATCATTAGAATGGAATCCTCCTGCTACAGATCAAATGTAGGGTTTAATATGAGACATAAATACAGAAAATAATCATAACAATTTATGTGTTGGATGAAGGTTTTTTGTTTGTTTGGTTTGTTTCGTTTTTCTAAACTAACAATAATAATGTAACTTTGAAGCCACAAGAAAAACATGGTATTTTCCAACATGCAGATGCAATCTACAATCAGACATTTTATTGTATTTGTTATTATTTAATTATAATTCAGGAAGCTAGACAAGTGAACCGATGACATTTTATACAGCAATAGGTTACAGTACAGTGTGCTTGTTAAAGCATTATTACAAACTAGCATCTGCCATAAAAGTGTGGCACTCACCTTACACATACTTACCTTTTGCCATCTTTTCTCTGTCAGGCTAGTAGTTATGCCATGATTGTTGTGTGTGTTTGTGTTTGGCAGGTAATCCCTTTGGCGGTGGGCCGCTGCTAAATAACTACGCCCTCACGCTACTGGTCATCTTCTTCCTTCAGACCAGAGACCCTCCAGTCCTGCCCTCTGTAGACCAGCTCCGGCATATGGCCTGTAAGGGACCAGGGGTTATGCTTTAGCCTGTGTGTGTGTGTGTGTGTGTGTGTGTGTGTGTGTGTGTGTGTGTGTGTGTGTGTGTGTGTGTGTGTGTGTGTGTGTGTGTGTGTGTGTGTGTGTGTGTGTGTGTGTGTGTGTGTGTGTGTGTGTGTGTGTGTGTGTTGGGAGGGATATTAAAATAATAGCACACTGTAAGGGACCAGGGGATAAACCTTAGCCTGTCCGCATAGTGTGTGTGTGTTTGGGGGGGGGGGGGGGGGCACCAGGCATTATGTATATATACTATTATTATTGTTGTCTAATTATTATTATTACTATTATTATTGTTGTTATTATTATATCTGTACATTCCTGCGTTATCTTCACTCAATGGTTGTGAATATGTTTAATTCCTTCCTTCATGTGTTGTTGCGTGTGTGTGTAGGTGAGGAAGAGGAGTGTGTGATTGAAGGCTGGGACTGCACCTTCCCTAGTCAGCCAATCGCTGTGCCCCCCAGTAAGAACACTGAGGACCTCTGTGAGTACCAGCAGATTGCCTGTCTTAAAATGCACACATACATCCTGTAGCAGGAGCTGCTCATAAGCTCCAGTGTCGGTTAATTATCACCTTTTACTACAAATGGCAGTCCTTCAGTGCTATTATAAAATCATCATTATTGCATGTGTTATCTGGAAAAACAATTAAAAAAAACTCTTTTGTAGTCAAATAAGACACTGAATTATTATCATTATTTTAATTATTGTAATCGTGTTAAGGTTTCTCTCTTTCTTTCTTTCTCTCGCTCTCTCCTTGTCTCTCTTCTCTCTCTCTCTCTCTCTCTCCTTGTCTCTCTTCTCTCTCCCTCTCTCTCTCTCACTCACTCACTCACTCACACTCTCTCTCTCTCTCTCTCTCTCTCTCTCTCTCTCTCTCTCTCTCTCTCTCTCCCTCCTCAGACTCCCTGCTGTCTGCCTTCTTCTCCTTCTACACTGCGTTTGACTTCTCCGCCTCTGTGGTGTCTGTGCGCGAGGCTCGCCAGGTCCCCATCACCTGCTTCCTCAACCAAGACCCCCAGAACCCCCAAACTCAAACACTCCCAAACAACAACAACAACGGGGCCCCCAAACCCCTTTCGAAACCCCCCAGGCTGGGGCCCCTGACGGTGCTTGACCCGTTCGAGCTGCGTCACAACGTGGCGGGGAACCTGAGCGAGCGCGCCAAGAAGAGCTTCCAGCTGGAGTGTGGCAACGCAGAGAAGTACTGCCGCAGCCTGCAGTACCAGCGCAAGTCCACCAAGGGCAAGTCCTGGGGCATCGTGCGTCTTTTTGCCCCGCTAAGCCCCACCGCGCCCAGCAGGGGGGGTAGTGGCAGCAGCGAGTCCAAGGAGAGGCACCTGGAGATCAGTCTGCCCTTCAGGCTGGCGGCTCTGCCAGACGCGGCAAGGTTCCGTCTGGGCACGGCGGGCGATCGCTTCAGGGAGCTGTGGTTCGCCATGGTGCGGGTGGCCGCGGAGAGGGTGTTTCAGGAAGTGCTGGGCTGTAGCCCCGCCCAGGAGGAGGAGTTTGAGGCGCACATGGACACTGGTGTCATGGACACGTCCAATCCAGAGGAGAGGACTCCCTCCTGCTCGTCCTTGGACACGTCCACCAGTCCCCTCGGCACTCCTCAGGCGGGACAGAAGCGTCCGTTGGCGTCCGCCGACTCGTCCCCCATCTCCCCGCAGGAGAAGCGTCGGAGGCTGAGCTCGGCGGACGAGCAGCCGCCCTCGGCCACCTGGTGCTGGGTGCAGCGCCACCGCGTGTGGGCCGGCCGCCGCAAGGTGCGCAGAGACCTGCTCAAGAGCAGGGAGACGGAGTCCCCCTCCCAGCCAGAAGGGGACAGCGTGGAGATGGAGCTCCAGGTGACGCGGCTCATCACGTCCAGAGAGCCGGACCCCCGCGACCTGCTGGCCTTCAGGGTGGGGGCAGACGTGTTTGGGGGCAATGAGAACACCAAGGCGGTGTTTCGGTTCACGACTCTCTCTGATAATCTGGGACTCTTCCAGGACTTTTTCCACTTCCTGGAGTGCTTCCTGCCCAAGACCACTGATGCCTTACTGGGGAAGTAGAAAATCAAGCTGAAAATAAGAGACTGTTTTTGTTTTGTGAAAAAAAAGTAATAATCTATTTTATTAGAATGCTTGTGTTTTTCCTATCAGAACAGATACTGTTTAAAAGTGCTGATGAGGTGTATTGACTCAAGTGGAGTTCCCCAAAGACAACATTTTTGTTTTATCTTTTTATGTTTTTTGTTTTCCCCATCAGCATATTGTCATCTTGCGTTCTTTTGTATAGTATCTGATGTGAAATTTAGCTCTAAAGTTTCTTTGTCTTATTAGCTCTTGTTTTGAAAGTAAAATGGTTATGCCCACTGAGATCTGCTGATTCCTGTAAGACCAGGGTTATCGTGCCACGTCTGGGCCAGTTCACAAACGATCCAGATCACAGCGGGTCCAGATCACAGCCGATCCAGAGCACATCTGAACCGGATGTTATCTAGATCGGATCACAGCCCGACCAGACCCAGAGAAAGCTACCATGACTGTTTTCTGTTGTGTGATCGCCACTGTGCTGGCATTAAACCTGTTGAGCACTTAGTCCTGAGGGAAGCTTTTCATTCACATAGGGACATTTATTTCATGGTTGGTTTTTATGATTATTACTAGGGCTGAACGATTTGGGAAAATAATCGAATTGTGATTTTTTTAATTTTTATTTTTTAATTTTTTCACAATATTGCGTTTGTGATTTAATATGCAATTTTCTTCCCCCAAATATGGCCGACATAATATTAGATAGATTTAGTGTAAAATATTCTTTCCCACATTTTACATTTTTAATTAACTGCTCATTACCGAAACAAGAACAACAAATTGGTGGCTTTGCCACTGCACATTTAAGTAATTTCAACAGTCATTGTAAGTATAAACACAAGGCATGTACTTTTTAAAACACTGTGTGAAAAATGTACCATCTTTTTTTTTTTTTTAAGTCTACATTGTAATCGCGCACATTGCAGTTAGAAAATCTTAAATGCAATTAATCGTACAGCCCTAATTATTACGCCGTTGCATGTGTCATTTAGTCATTTAAATGACTGAGGTATTTCCTTCGCCAGATAGAATTAGAAAGAGAGGGTTTGCCTCTGGGCCATGTCAGTATCTGGTAATGTGTGTCTTTAATTAATCCAGCTAACACGTTTTGTTCCCATCATATCGTCTTTTGATCGTTGGCTAATGTAGCCTCCTTTATCATCTCGAATGATTAGTTAGCGCAGATGTTGGACTTGAGCACTTAATTGTCAACCTGAGGTGAAGAGATTGCTCCAGTTTTCACCACAAAAAGGCCACACACTCTCACACACACACACTCTCTCACACACACACACACACACACACACACACACACACACACCTCTTCATCTACAAGGAGAAAGACAAATGGAAGTAATTAAGCGGCAAGACGCACAGCTTGATTAGAGGGGACTGGAGAGCCGGCCAGGGAGGTGCCGTAACTAAGCGCTCTGATTAACGTCGTACATCTCACTCCATTTGACTCGTCTCGAGAGGGCCACAGAGTGACCAGGAGCAGAGAGCAGGTTTCTCCAAAGCACTGTTAAGTAACCCCCCAATGGTAACCAAGGAGATTTGCTCACTGATGTTCCTCAACAATGGGCCCCTGGGCTGCTGTTTCTCTTAAGTATTGTCTGACCATCATTAAGTAATGGGCTCACACACACACACACACACACACATGCTAATAGTTAAACTCAATATGCACAGGAAACTCCTATACAGACCCCTTATTTATGTGTCTGGAGCAGGTGATCATACTTTGTCATTGGTTTTGTCACTTATTTATTTAGATTTACTTATTGATATGGTGGATGTTAAGTGTGCCTTTAATATCAGTGAGTAGTAGTGGCATTTCCTTCCTGATTTAGCTATTTAATTTCAGCGGCCGTGACCTCTCCTGCGCTTTGATTAGTGCTTTAAATCAGACTTGTTAATCACTCTGAAGCCTCCTCTGACTGCAGGATTAGTTCTGTCTCTGCCCGGCGGCCATCTTGGAGCACAGGCCGTACACGAAGCCCCTCCAGAGTACTCGTCATGGGATTTCTGTTCATGGCAGATCCCAAACTAGTCATGGGATTTCTGGTCATGGCAGATCCCAAACTCCTCATGTTTGCCTGGAGCTCCCCTTACCAGGTGTTCTCAAGGCGGCCTCTTTTCGTCTTCCCTTGAGAGGTGTGTGTGTGTATATATAGAGTTCCCTGTCAGGACTTGTCTGATGATGTATGACACAGGTTTTCGCAGTGTTTTTCCATCCTTTGGCATCTTCCCATTTTGTCTTCTGCAGGTACTTGTGTCCTGGACCACAGATTGTTATTGCCCATCTTGTCTGGCCAGTGGACCTTAAGGATTCCTAATGGGCGTTAGGGTTAAGGTTAGGGTTAAGGGTTAGGATTCCTCTTGGGCATTTGTTGACAAAGGTCTGCACTTTATTTATTGTGGCCCTGGTCACGGCGCCATAAAGCAGCACTGATTTTACGTTGGTGTTGAAAGTTGTTATTATTGTTATTGTTTGTTCCAGCTGGAAAGCTGTCCTTGCCTTGCCCTGCCTATTCCTGCTTTGCCATCTTCATCTGTGGCGTCCTGCTTATCCGTGATACTCCCAAAGGACGTAAAGGAGTGGTCGGCGCTGGTTGCATTCATCCTCATGATCTTTATCAAATCAAATCAAACTTTATTTATAGAGCGCATTTTATATATATATAGTATATATATTTCATATAAAGCACATGTTACAAAGCACACACATAGCATAGATACTTCATCATGAAACATAACACATTATACAAAACATTTATTATACACAATATATATATATATATATATAGTATAATAGAACATTTTATCATGAATGGTATGCAGATATGTGTGCACAATGTACTACAGACCACAGAACCACAATAAATATCAAAGAATAATAGGTGAGATTATAGAGGTATGTCTTGAGATCTCGCTAAAAGGTTTCCACAGTTTTCCTACAACCTTTTCCAGTTTCATAGGTGCTACAGAGTCCAGAGCTGCCCTTAATTTGGTGTTGCAAGTGGTTACTAGATCATTGTCACATGATGGCCCACCTCTGGGGTTGTTGTACTATTCATGTTCATTGATTGACTGGCCTATACACAGTTACTGTCAGAACAGGAGGCTGGCACTTAAAAACTATAGCATGATATTCAAAAGAGGTCTCAAGTCTTTTATTGTCAGATAAATATTGACAACCTACCATAACATAACATAGTATAACATAAAATAGCATGACATACACTCTGTCCAAGTTCTCTGAACATAATTTACACGTACTAAACATAAAATAACCTTACTAAATATACAATACAGTATGCTTAAACATATAACAACCTATACATATACCTATACATATAATACTAACATACTGTACCCTATACTACCCTACAGACAATCCAGTGTGGGAGTAGCAGGTAGTGCACTAATTCTGATAAATGTTACTGCTTGTGCAAACAGTAAGTGGAAGTGACAGTATATGTAAGTGTAGTACAAACAGTAATTGAAAGTGACCGTGTATGTAAAGTGACAAGTGCAAAAGTGGCGATAGTGTGTCAATGTCCATTAAGAGAGACTGTTCTCCAGTCTGTGTGTACGAGACCGAATGCTTCGGTACCGCTTCCAGAAGGCAGCAGGGTGAAAAGTCTTAAGGCTGGATGGTAGCAGTCTTTTAGGATCCTGCCAGCTTTCCTGAGGTAACGTGTGTGGTAGGTGTCCTGCAGGGCTGGGAGCTCCCGGACGATGATGAACACCGCAGACCTGACCACACTACGTAGGCTGTGCAGCTCCCATACCACACTGGGATGCACCCAGTCAGGATGCTTCCTATTGTACATCTGTAGAAGTTGGTGAGGATGACTGGATCCATGCCAAACTTCTTCAGTCTCCTCAAGAAGGAGAGGCGTTTCCGGGCCGCTTTGACCACCTTGAGCAGACCAGGTGAGGTCATTGCTGATGTTCACCCCGAGGAACTTGAAGCAGCTGACCATATCTACTGCGGAACCATTGATGCGCAGGGGTGCATGCTCCTCCACCTGCCGTCTCCTATAGTCCACAATCATCTCCTTTGTCTTGCTGATGTTGAGAGAGAGGTTGTTATCCTGACACCATGTAGTCAGGGTAACAACCTCCTCTCTGTAGGCTGACTCGTCATTGTCAGTGATGAGGCCATTGTTGTACCTGAACGCGTTCATTGAACGAAAGTTCATGAACTCGTTCATAATTTTGGTGAACGTGAACTGAACGTAGGCTACTGTATTACTGCCTGATGAACGATTCTGTGAACGCGTTCATTCTGGTTTCTGTGAACCGCACGTCTCCTCTTTTTAATTTCGTTCGATAAGATGCCAGATTTCTAGAGACTTCCAGGCGAAAAACACACCGTTAACAATCCTGTATCCAATCGCTGCAGACATATAGAGATTTAGAAAAATCATAGCTTGCAACATACTGAAAAAAAGAACTGAACTAGTTTTTTTGGGAGCTGTGAACTTAGTTCAAAATTTTGAATTATGAACTGAACTGGTTCATTTTAAAATGTGTGAACTATGAACTGAACTAGTTCATGTAGAAAGTGAACTTTCCCAACACTGGATGAGGCCCACAATGGTTGTGTCGTCCACAAACTTGACAACATGTTGAGGTTGAATCATCAAAGGAGATACTCCTGCAGCACAAGGCATCCCAGCCCCTTTATTGCCACTCCTAATGCCCTTGTTGGCGTGAAGAGGTAGCTGCCAGTGTCATGCTCTTATCTTGCTTATCTGATGCTGGCTGTGTATCTGCAGTGACAGGTCGTCTGCAAAGTCAAGGTCATCCAGCGTGGTGTGAGCCAGGCGACCTGGCACTGCAGACACAGCCACCAGTGTGTCCACCACGCCCACTGGATTCCCTTCTTCCTTCAGTGGTCGTCCTCATTACCCAGTCGCTGGCCGGTAGAATGGAGAGAGTAGGCATCTTTGTCTGACGCCAGTCTTGGTCTCAGACTGGTTGGTGAGACGTCCTTCATGTCTCCCACTACAGGCCATTGCTGCATAGCTACTATTGATAAGGCTCACCATCTTTGCGAGCGCACCATGATGTTAAAAGCTTCCAAAGGGTCTCTGTTCGCAGTCGTACGCTTTTTCATCGTCAACTAAGTTTACACACAGTGAGGGGTTCCACTGAGTATACAAAGACTGGCAATGTGGTCAAAACAAGATTGATTCTTTCTAAAGCCCACTTGCTGATCTCTTAGCTGGGGATTGACTGCTTTTGTTCTAGGATCAGCTCAAACATGGTTAATTATTTCCTCTGCCAGCAACTGTGTGTGTGTGTGTGTGTGTGTGTGTGTCATCGAGAGGGTAAACAGCTCTCAGTGTCAATTGTGCAGGTTGCCAAAGTGTCAGATGAAAGTGAGTATTGATCCGTTGGTGAAATACCTTTGATTACCTATTGATTTCGGGTGAAGTACACTTGAGTCTGTAGTGGATGAGCTGATTTATGCCTGCAATTTTTCAGAAGGTCCTGCGTTATTTAATATGAGATCAAGGCACCTTCTAAAGTCTTCTTTAATTCATCAGAGTTTAGCATATGGCTTTGCACCAGTCTATCTGGTTTGAAGGCTGAAATTGGGCAATGTGAAAGAACTGAGTGTCTTTTGCCACATAGAGGGAGACCGGCACACACACACACACACACACACACACACACACACACACACACACACTCTCACACACACACACACACACACACACACACTCACAGAGGCCGCGTGGACGCAGGATGTGAGGACTCAGAGAGGGTCTTTGCTCATGTCCTACTTATCACCGTGTTGATGGCACGTCTGATTGACTGCCTCCATTTGCCCAGCTCTTTTTTTGAAGCGACAGCAGTATGTTCGTCATTGGCACATCACACACACGCGCGCACATCCCGCCACTCCTCCTCCTCCTTCTCACACACCTCACACACACACACACACACACACACACACCCCTCCCTCCCATTCCAAGATGTTTATGATGGTGCAAACAACCCCGGCTGATTCAAAAGCACTCAGAGGCCATTAGAGGACCCCTCCTTCCTCTGTGCTCTGTGCAGAGATAAGACCGGGGGCGACATCATTTCCTTTCTAATACTGCACTGCACCGGAACTTTCTCTCTGTGTGTGTTATTGAACTTCATTTTTATTTCTGTCTGTGTGTGTTTTTCAACTTCATTTTTATTTCTGTCTGTGTTTGTTTCTCAACTTCATTTTTATTTCTGTCTGTGTGTGTTATTCAACTTAATTACTATTACGATGGGAATTACTGCGGGAAAGTAGGTTAGTGTTCATGTGTGCATGTTGGTCGAGGATGATGACCAATATGTTTCTTCCAGCTGAACATTACTCATTTACTCCCTCAAATAATATTTATTCATGAAATCACCCCTCTCTCTGTTTCTTCCTCACACACACACACTCACACATAGAGAGAGACACACACATTCACACTTAAATACACAGGAACACACTCACTCACTGGCTGCAATCATTCTGCCCTTAGGGTGAAGTCCTGATTTGCCTCCCACTAATGAGCAGTTCCCCAAATCTATGCTCCTGTATAGGACTTAAAGGTTGTGCCTTGTGTGGGGTCCTATACGTAGCTATAACCTTTTCTGCCTAATAGGCCTACTGTTCAACTACTCTATCTAGAACGGACTTGTAATAATGTCAACACAACATAATTTATAATAACAATCAACGTCAGTTCAAGTGGGCAACCACACACAAACACACTTTCTCAATACATTGGCATTTAAATGGGCCCAATTCAGACGCAATAAAGTAGCTCAATGCTTCTCTCGAGACCTCTCCATCTCCCTAAAACATTTACTCAACAAACACATTTACACGGTCGTCTGAATGGACCTCTGCTCCCCGGCGTGGTAAACTCTCGGCTAAAGCATTTACCGAGCGCCACTGTTTGAAGAGTTAACGTAGCGTGAATGCTAGTGAAAACTCTCAACCCCTGTCCTTATCGGCTACCGCTTTCTCGGTGTTTGCCGACAGATAAGCTGAAGTGGGGGTTTGATTCTATCTACTGGTCGTTGGCTTCCTCTCAAATAGATCGCAGCAACGACATGCGAAACGGACAGTTTTATTCCACTCATTCAATTGGACTTTTTGATGGAGAATTCAAATACATGCCCAGCACCGTCAGTAATGTTTTGTTGTCCTTGAGGGAATTGAAAGTTTCATAAGTTCTCCCGGAGAACGCCAGACTTGATGTTTGATGAAATGACAGTGCTGAGTTTAAGTCTAACCATTATACGCAAGTGTTTCAGTCTCTGATGAATGTGCTATTTCAAATCAAAACAGGAAGGTGTGAAATTGAAGGACTGATAGAAAAACAAGATAGGCTAATTTGTCATCGGGCAGCATCGAAGAGGTTGTAGTAGGCTACTGCGTTAAATTGCAAAGCAATTGCCAGGTCTAATTATAAAGAAAAAAATCGAATGCAGTTTTGACAGCACTAAATTGCCATGTTAAATATAGAGATGTAATAAACTGGTGGCTAACATTGCCAGGCAGGGACCAGGGCTGTACGCTTTAACATGTGTCCTGACAGCCAAGGATGACCAGACAGTCAACAAGGATGGCGCCGATTTTCGTCCCTTTGCGCAAATGGACATCGCCAAGTTCCCCCGCTGCAAACAGAGAAAGAGAGAGAAAAAAGTAGCCTATGACCTCACAAAAGGCCAATCTGTTTTAGTGAGAATGAAGCCACTTTGGTTAGTGTTGCTGCTGGGCCCTACAGTGTCGACCTGATGTCCTTGCAGAGAACCTCTGTCATAATCACTGCGTAAAGAGGCTCAAGTGTGGATGGCTTCATAACGAGGACGTAATAGCAACATGTTCTGTCTGATGCAGTAATCACAATAAATGCTGTTTAAGGAAATATGTTATCTATTTATACCGCCCTGGTGCACTGACCGGTTTAATAATACCATACAAACAACAGAACCACAAAGTGGATAACATGAGTATCGCCACCATGCCTATGAAAGTGTCATGAGACACTAGTGATGGGAACATTTGAGTTGTTTGTACTCTTTAAGAAATACAAAAAGCCCATGGTCATGTATTAAACTGAACAGATCTTTGGTTAGAGATCTAACCTCTCACTCCGGGCAGATTTTTAAAAACATCTCTTCACTACAACACCATACACACACAAGTACAGAGAGAGAGATAACGAATTATCCAACCAGAGTGTCGATATTTCCCATCAAGAAACGAACTGCAACATCTCCATTTTAATTTGACCTCAATTTGTAGGTCTCCACAATAATTAGAAAAACGATCCTCTCCTGTTCTACAGCACATCTCCAAGTGCCAGGTTACTCTTTAAAGCAATTAGCCATAATGAGCCCCATACTCTTTGTAATGGGAGTGAAAAGAATGTTCCAGACACAAATAATCGCCTGTTCTAAAGTTTTACAGGGGAGAACGGTTTATTGCCATTTACGTTTTGTCTTGACTTGTCTTGTCTGTGATTTGTCTGGTGCACCTGGTCTGGCGCTGACCGTCAGGCCTGTTCCCCTGTGTTTTACCTACGGTCGCTGTCCATACTTCAGGGGTGCTGAAGTTTCTCTCTCAGCCGATCGGCGTGCCATGGCTATACGGCTTTCAGGAAGACATTTGGATTCGTTTTAAGACACATTTAAGACACTGTAGATTCTGTTCAGTATGATTTAGACACTTGACCCCAAAAGGTTGAAAATAATTAAATTATTTTGTATCATCATTATTAATATTATTATTAAAAATAATAATATTATGATGATAGTTATACTCAACGTTACACTGGTATAGGCCGGACTCAAACGAACTGTAGGGAGAGCTAAAATAACCTGGTCCAATAAATAAGCTGACACACTGTGAGCACAAAAAGGTGAACAAACTCCGAATCATAAGCTGTCATTATGCTACCTAGTATGAACAGATAAGACATTTATTGCAGGGCCCGTCCTAGACATACGGGGAAGATTATCGGTGCATTAATGCGTTCATACAAGAAAAAGACAGACGGAGGAGGGGAGCGGTGGTGGTTGGAGGGGGGGGGGAGGAAGGGGGGGGGGGTCGCAGGGATGGGTCTAGTGCGCGTCTTCTCCCTATAATATTTCCTGGAGTCTCAGGTATAAATAGGCTCAGGACTCCGGGAGAAGAACAGACACCGACACAGCCCAGCATATTTCAACACCACCTCTCCCCAAACGGAATCTATCGCGTTTTAACAGTAAGTAGGCTACTCTTTTTACCTGAGCTTTGTCCATTTGCCCAATACATTAATTTGGCTGCCGTCTGCAGGCACTTGAAATGTTGCAGAGGAAAAACTGTTTTCCAGAACAGGAGTAAATGTACTTCAGAAAGTTTAATAGACTCAATTCGCATGAGTTGTAGATATCCCGCATGCACTTCAATACTTTATCTGAATAGTTTTGATCAATCTTGTGATCATATGTATCTTGGAGAATCTAGAGGTATCTAAAAGTTGGTTTTGGTATTATTCGTTTCAGAGACAACCAAACGAAACAGTATGCCAGGTAGCCAGCTGCTGTTGTTAGCGCTATACCGTTGAATGAATGAATAGCTGCAACCGTCCCAGAGTTCTCGTACATTTCAAACTTCCAAACATTGGAGAGGCATCTCAGTGGTCTTAGAGTAGGCTATATATAATGCATGTCGTCAGTATCTAAGGCACACATCTGTACCAGCCCGGCTCGACTCTCTTCTCCCTTTCAGATGCCAGGTACTCTGAGATCATGGACAGCTTCTCTGGCGGTTGTGGTATGCGTCCTGGTTTGCCTCAGCACCTTCGCGGACGCCTATCCGCCCAAACCGGAGCCCCCAGTCGGAGACGTGGGACCCGAAGAGATGGCCAAATACCACACCGCCCTCAGACACTACATCAACCTCATCACCAGACAGAGGTGAGCTCAAACTCCTGTAGGAAGATGGCATGAGGTACCTTTTTAATTTGACTCAATTATTCCATTCTTGTTTGGTGCAAAGTACGATATGGAGAAACGACAGATAAATTGCCTTTGTCTTATATGATGGCGTTATCTTTCTGCAAAGGCAAAGCTATGCGTTTTGAAAGCAATCCCACTTCAACACAAGGCCGTGAACAAGTCTCATTTCCCACTGATCGGTCGGGGTGGGCTAGACAGTCAGAATAATAGATCCCATGTTTTGAGTCGATAAGGCTTTAATGATAAAGCTAATGGTACCGGGGAGTGAGTCTGGATTCCCGCGGCCGCAGCGCTGCGTTGCAGGCAGTGCCAGATAAAACGGTAGGCCTAATGGCTGCACAGAGATCTCTGGCTAACTCAGTAATAGAGATAAATTGTATCCAGACATCTACGAATCTCTCTCTCTCCATCCCTCTCAATTTAGTCTCGGCTCTTTACAGTGCTGAATCTCATCTCCCTCCTCTTCTTTATGTAGAGGAAATGAAATACCAAGACTCAATTAGTCAGTAAGTAGCCCATGCCCTTTATAACCAGGCCACACCACACTGCGCTTAAGAGCTGAGGAACAGGCTTGTCCCCTTAGAGACACTGTAACCTACCCTCTGAGCTGAGGAACAGGCTAGTCCCCTTAGAGACACTGTAACCTACCCTCTGATCTGAGGAACAGGCTAGTCCCCTTAGAGACACTGTAACCTACCCTCTGAGCTGAGGAACAGGCTGGTCCCCTTAGAGACACTGTAACCTACCCTCTGATCGCTCACCAGGGCAGAGTATTGAGCTTTCATGCCATGGAACACATCTTTGTATTTCAAACTGAGGCAGTAGAGAGAGGCATTGAGAGAGCGTAGTGTGGACGAGAGCGAGCACACATGTGTAGCAGTAGTTCTTCATGGAGAGAGCGTAGTGTGGCCGAGAGCAAGCACACATGTGTAGCAGTAGTTCTTCATGGAGAGAGCGTAGTGTGGATGAGAGCAAGCACACATGTGTAGCAGTAGTTCTTCATGGAGAGAGCGTAGTGAGGACGAGAGCGAGCACACATGTGTAGCAGTAGTTCTTCATGGAGAGAGCGTAGTGAGGACGAGAGCGAGCACACATGTGTAGCAGTAGTTCTTCATGGAGAGAGCGTAGTGAGGACGAGAGCAAGCACACATGTGTAGCAGTAGTTCTTCATGGAGAGAGCGTAGTGTGGACGAGAGCGAGCACACATGTGTAGCAGTAGTTCTTCATTGAGAGAGCGTATGAGGACGAGAGCAAGCACACATGTGTGGCAGTAGTTCTTCATTGAGAGAGCGTATGAGGACGAGAGCAAGCACACATGTGTGGCAGTAGTTCTTCATTGAGAGAGCGTATGAGGACGAGAGCAAGCACACATGTGTGGCAGTAGTTCTTCATTGAGAGAGCGTATGAGGACGAGAGCAAGCACACATGTGTGGCAGTAGCTCTTCATTGAGAGAGCGTATGAGGACGAGAGCGAGCACACATGTGTGGCAGTAGTTCTTCATTGAGAGAGCGTAGTGTGGATGAGAGCAAGCACACATGTGTGGCAGTAGTTCTTCATTGAGAGAGCGTATGAGGACGAGAGTAAGCACACATGTCTGTAGTAGTTCTTCATTGAGAGAGCGTAGTGTGGATGAGAGCAAGAACACATGTGTGCCTGTAGTTCTTCATTGAGAGAGCGTATGAGGACGAGAGCGAGCACACATGTGTGGCAGTAGTTCTTCATTGAGAGAGCGTAGTGAGGACGAGAGCAAGCACACATGTGTAGCAGTAGTTCTTCATGGAGAGAGCGTAGTGAGGACGAGAGCAAGCACACATGTGTGGCAGTAGTTCTTCATTGAGAGAGCGTATGAGGACGAGAGCGAGCACACACATGTGTGGCAGTAGTTCTTCATTGAGAGAGCGTATGAGGATGAGAGCGAGCACACATGTGTGCCTGTAGTTCTTCATTGAGAGAGCGTAGTGTGGACGAGAGCGAGCACACATGTGTAGCAGTAGTTCTTCATGGAGAGAGCGTAGTGTGGACGAGAGCAAGCACACATGTGTAGCAGTAGTTCTTCATTGAGAGAGCGTAGTAAGGACGAGAGCAAGCACACATGTGTGCCTGTACTTCTTCATTGAGAGAGCGTAGTGTGGACGAGAGCAAGCACACATGTTGGCTGTAGTTCTTCATTGAGAGAGCGTAGTGTGGACGAGAGCAAGCACACATGTTGGCTGTAATAGCATTGGATAAAGTTGAGACTCCATTATTATGTGCGGTGAGAAAACACAGAAATCCTCATTGAGTGGGTTTGCCCTATCACCAGTGCTATCTTGGCCTTGAGGCCAGCGATGCAATGCAACCTGGGTAACCGCGTGAGGGCCCAGGCAACCACTGGGCACCACCAACCTGGTTTCATTAAGGCGTGGGCCAACATCGGGCCTGTGCTTTCTGTCTAGATGCCAATATGAGCATCAGCCATTGACTTTCTAGATTCAAATTTGACCTGAACTATATTTTTTCTCTAGTGAGGTGTACTGGCCGTAAAACACTAGTAAGAATGAAAATAGTATTAAAAAAATGTGGGGGAAAAAAAATAGTTTGTTGGGCATTGGGGTGTGTGTGTGTGTGTGTGTGTGTGTGTGTGTGTGTGTGTGTGTGTGTGTGTGTGTGTGTGTGTGTTTGTGTGTGTGTGTGTGTGTGTGTGTGTGTGTGTGTGTGTGTGTGTGTGTGTGTGTGTGTGTCTGTGTGTGTGTGTGTGTGTGTGTGTGTGTGTGTGTGTGTGTGTGTGTGTGTGTGTGTGTGTGTGTGTGTGTGTGTCTTTTGGAGGTATGGGAAGATATCAGCTCCAGATAGCAGAGATGTTTGTTCTGTGTTCTGTTTTCTGTTTTCTGTTTTCTGTTTTCTGTTTTCTGTGTTCTATGTTCTGTGTTCTGTGTGTCTGTTGGAGGTATGGGAAGAGATCAGCTCCAGAGGTTGCAGTAGCGGAGCTGCTGTTCGGAGACGACTCTGAACAGGACGTCAGACAACGGTGAGTCTTGTGGGCACACACACACACACACACACACACACACACACACACACACACACACACACACACACACAGACACAGACACAGACAAACACAAACACAAACACAAGAGTGCATGACAGACACAAGAGTGCATGAGTGTGACAGCGTATGTACACACATCAGCACAGATGCCACCTAATACAGGTGTTCACACACATTACACACCTGTATACAGTCACACAAAAACATTACACATATGTTTACACACGCACACATTAAACACATGTATACAAACTCACACATTTCACAAATGTATACAGACACACACAAACGATACACACATGTATACACACACACACACACACACACAAATTACACACATGTAAACACACACACACACACACATTACACATATGTATACACACACACACACATTACACATGTATACAGACTCACACACACACATTACACATGCCTGCTATATACACACACACACATTACGTATACACACACACACACACACACACACACACACACACATTACACATACGTGTATACACACACACATTACACATGCATATACACACACACACGTTACACATGCGTATATACACACACACATAAAACATATGTATACACACACATTACACATGCCAGACACACACACACATTACACATGCATAAATAAACACACACAAAGCAAAGCTGATAATGCCCCACTAAAATGGATTACATACCTAAGGGCAAATTATTGATGTGACAGTTCCAACACCTGGTATTTCTGGGCTCCAATCAATGGGCAGATTAGACTCCATTAAAAGGAGTCCAAAGCACAGCTGCACTCCGCACACTCACCCTATGCATTATGCATTTTATATTACCCCAGCCAGATGTACCTGCAATTCATAATTACAACAGGCCGAAAACACAGAGTCCTGGCGGTCAACTTGGTCTTATGCTGTGCTGAGGAGAGACCTGTTAATGAGAATGGAATCTGTGTGTGTGTGTGTGTGTGTGTGTGTGTGTGTATACGTTTGTGTGTGTTAGCTGGGGAAACTGAAGAACTTGCCAGATATACTTGTTACGACTATATCATTTGTAATGTATTGAAAGGGTGGATGAATGAGTGGATGGATGGATGGATGGATGGATGGAAGGAAAGAAAAATGGTAAGAAAGAGAGGGAGAAAGAGATAGAGAGCGATTGCACATAACAAATGTAATTTAAAGGTCTGGATGTACTACTACGAATCACTCTTCAGGACGTACAGCAACCTGGAGAGCGGCTCACTCTGTCGTGGGTCAGGCCCTGATCCTGTTACCGTATTTGGGCCAGGTGTGGGCCGCGTCTGGGCCGTAGGCAGTTTACTCTATGGGAGAACGGTGAGCTGGTTTGGTCCACTGGTTTAATTTGCCAGGACTGGTATTCTCTGAATTTAAAATGACTTAACTCAACCAGCAGCAGTGAGCCAGAGTTGGGCCAGATGTGTGTGTGTGTGTGTGTGTGTGTGTGTGTCTGTGTGTGTGTGTGTGTGTGTGGTGTGTGTGTGTGTGTGTGTGTGTGTGTGTGTGTGTGTGTGTGTGTGTGTGTGTGTGTGTGTGTGTGTGTGTGTGTGTGTGTGTGTGTGTGTGTGTGTGTGTGTGTGTGTGTGTGTGTGTGTGTGTGTGTGTGACTTTACTCAACTAGCAGCAGTCACCATAGTTGGGCCTGATGTGAGTGTGTGTGTGTGTGTGTGTGTGTGTGTGTGTGTCAGCCAAAGTTGGGCCTGATATGGGCCCCAGCCTGGAGCAGAGATTAAACTGAGCTGCCACTCATCACAAAGCACATGATCAGAAATGTTCTGAATTCAACATTTCTTCTCTCTCTTTCTCTGTCTTGCAGTGCTGATGACAGCCTGGTGTGGTGATCTGGGAGCCGTCTCTGCCTCCCTCTCCTCTCCTCTCCTCTCCTCTCCTCTCCTACTCCCTCGTCCGGTCCCATTCGGTCCCTTCCCCCTGTCTGGTGCAACTCCCCTCTCCCACCACTGCCTCCAGGAAGAATGAGTTTATTACGCAGAGAAACAACACACCTTGAACCAGCACCCAACAAACACTCAACAAACCTTGGGTTCCTCCAGCAATGCACAATGCATACAGATTCTCTCTCTCTCTCTTTCTCTCTCTCTCTCTTTCTCTTCCTCAATCAATGTGTTCCTTTTGTTCCTAACACTTCATCTGAAGATAATTGTAAATAATTCTTAAGAAGATAAATCTGGGATAATAAACATTAATATTGAATGCCATACTTGGTGTTTTGGTTATTTATGTTTGTGTGTTTGTGCGGAAAGGAAGTCGCTTGAGTCACTGTATGAAATGGAATTTATGACCCAAAGCTTCCGCTGGAAAACAAGCATTGAGTACAGAAGGACCAGTGGCGTTTGCACCGCTAGATGGCAGCATTTCACAGTGTATATGTCTGCACCCACCGGTGAACCGCACAACATCCAAAAAGACAAATTATTTTCCCTTTGGAATTCATGTCACCTTTGCATTTAATATTACTTTCTCTTCCGTAAGGGACACACAAGTCAATATGGCTTCGATGGTATGGTGAGATTATGTTGACTTGTGGGCCCATTTTTAATAAAACCCTCCCAAGGCTGCCAAGTTGTTTTAACATGTTCAAAGGTTTAGTAATTTGTTATAAGTTAAAGTAAGGCGGTGCAATGTGTTTATTCAAATAATCATTGGTTTAGTTGTGAAATCGATCTTAGCCATCACTAGAACCACGGCATTCCCTTAAAGCGACGGAACGCGTTTCGGCAGACGGTTCCAAAAGGGAATGGGAACAATACCGGCGGGGTCCGCACCGGAGACCAGAGCGCCTTTTCCCTTTTACGCTAGCGGAGCAGCCGTTCCAACGTTTTAACATTTCGTCAACGGTGGCGACTTCACTTTCAGCAGAGCGAACCACGGAACCTTGCTGCCATACTGGTGAGTTTCTCTTAAATCCAAATAATAAGCCATACCTGATGCACCTTTCGATGCCACGGTGCTTTAGTAAATTGGCCACCGGTTTTACGCAGAGCAACGCTGTTATCAGTGATAGTTTGCGTTAGTCGCCGTGGAGACC
>NC_137925.1:6021090-6026090 GCF_963457725.1 Sprattus sprattus | reverse complement strand
GACCTCATGCTGTATCAAACCCAAGCAGTATTCAGTATTAATCCTGTTCAAGCTTATAATTATTTATACATTTTCTCCTGTTGCCATGGCGAGGAGCTTAGTTGAGAGTGTTTGAGAGGGGGAGAGAGCGATAGAATGAGAGAGAGACCGAGAGAGAGACAGAGAGAGAGAGAAAACGAGGCTCTTGCCGTTGTCTTGGATACAAGCGTTTTCCTGTAAAGTAATGAGGGGAGACAGACCTGTGTGGAGACTGGCTGGTTATTTTTAGTCAGGCATTGCGTCAGGCACATCAGGGCCCATGGATAAGGGCCTGTTTGGATGCATGCGAGAGAGCAGGCCGTGGCTGGGTGTGAAATGCGTCTCATCGCAGGAGGGCCGCGGGCTGTCAAAGGCACCTGTACCCATGGATAAGGGCCTGTTCGGATGCATGCGAGAGAGCAGGCCGAGGCTGGGTGTGAAATACGTCTCATCGCAGGAGGGCCGCGGGCTGTCAAACGCACCCGTGCTGCCTGCTGCTGCTGGACAGGGCAGTCACCGCAGATGATGACATTCTGCTGAGACATACTAGTTTAACGCTGACTGGTCAAGTGTGTATAGTGTGGAAAAACCATACAAAGAATTAATCAGATGGCCATTTACACTTATACTTATGGCACATATAGCCCACTCTTGCACTCTTGCGGGCATGCATATGACACACTGGTGTGTGCATATTACAGAAAGGTGTACGTGCGTGATAGCATCTCTGTAGCATGTCAGATTCATGAAGGCTTTTTTTTCATGGACAGATATGTAAACACTCAAGGTTTGAATGACAAGTCATTTAGCAAACATTCCAAAGCTAACATGTCACTGAAACTGAGGAAGTGTGTGTGTGTGTGTGTGTGTGTGTGTGTGTGTGTGTGTTTGAGAGAGAGCTACGGGCTTTGGCTGTTTGTGCTTGTCGTTTAGAGAAATGCAATAACTGTTTTGAAGTTAAGGAGAAATGTACCACAGCGACTGAGCGACTGACTGAAAACTGTAATTATGGGGTGCTGTGATACTACAGGAAGTGGAAGCCTACTATTGCTCCCAGTTCATACACACACACACGTACACACACGTACACACACACACACACACGTACACATACATGTACACACACACAGCTGGTCTAATTACTCTGGAAGGGATGACACGTGTGGTCTTGACTGGTTTGCCTCACTTCATCCTGTCTCATGAGACTAAGTAGGCTTACATTATCTCATTAGTGTGAGTATGCGAAATTTGGGGAATTAAAGTGGGTATACTGATTTTGTTTGATTTTTTATGAGAGTAATAATACAGATTTAGTTTAATTAGTGTAAGTATAATACATGTATTTGACTGGTGTGTGTGTGTGCATGTGTGTATGTATGTGTGTGTGTGTGTGTGTGTGTGCGTGTGTGCGTGTGTGTGTGTATGAGTGTGTGTATGTGTGTATGTGTGTGTGTGTGTGTGTGTGTGTGTGTATGAGTGTGTGTATGAGTGTGTGTGTATGAGTGTGTGTGTGTGTGTGTGTGTGTTTGTGCGTGTGCGTGTGCGTGTGCGTGTGCGTGTGCGTGTGCGTGTGCGTGTGCCTGTGCCTGTGCCTGTGCGTGTGCGTGCGTGTGTGTGTGTGTGTGTGTGTGTGTGTGTGTGTGTGTGTGAGTGAAGTGTGGTAAGTCCCTCTGACAGTAATGACTGTGTGACTGCTCATCTGAAGCCTCAGAGGTCAGGTTTAAAAACTCAGTTCATGAGGAGAGGAAAGGAGAAGAAGGGTGAGAAAGAATGCATGTGTGTGTGAAAGAAAGAGAGAGAAAGAGCAAGGGACTGGATATGACCCAGTGATGCACCAAGTACACACACACACACACACACACACACACACACAGACACACACACACACACACACACCGTAATCCTCTGGCTGGCAGGGGTGGTGTAACGAGCACAGTGGCTCTTAGGGTGAGTGCCATGAACTTCACTGTTGAGCCCCAGGGGTGGCTGCTCTGCATTACACAGATCTGTGTGTGTGTGTGTGTGTGTGTGTGTGTGTGTGTGTGTGCGCGCATGTGTGTCTTTGTGTATGTGTGTGTGTGCGTGTGTGTGTGTCAGTGTCTGTGCGCATGTGTGTCTCTCTGGCTGTCGGTGTGTGTGTGTGTGTGTGTGTGTGTGTGTGTGTGTCTGTCAGTGCTCTCCCACCTCCCAACCCTAGAGAGAGGGAGAGAGAGAGAAAAAAAAAGAAAGTGAAGAAGAGAGAGAAATGTGGCCCCATTTTCAAACTCTTTGAGCTCAGTTTTGCTTCCTGGTGTGGACGGAGAGCTCTTATCCCAAACATCTGTGTCGTCGTGGCGATGATCCGCCTCTTCTTTGTTCTGGTCACCTCCCTGTTTGTGCCCCTCAGTGCGTAGCCCTTGTCACCATGGCAACCAGTAATTAGAGCTCCTGGGTACCACTCTCTCTTCCCCCCCCCCACTCTCTTCCTCTCTTCATTCCCTCTCTCTTCTCCTCACTCATTATCTCTCCATTCCTCTCTCACACCCCAGTACACTCCCCCTCCCTCTCTCTCTCTCTCTCTCCTTCTCTCTTTCCTTCCCTCTCCCTCTCTCTCACTTTCTCTCTCTCTACTCCTCAATCGCTCACTCTCTCTCCCTCCTTTTCTCTCGCACTCTCTTCCTGTCTCTCTCTCCCTCTCTCTCCATCACTCTCTCTCCCTTCCTCTCTTTCTCTCCCACTCCCTTCCTCTCTCTTTCCCTTTTTCTCACTCCCTCCCTCTCTACTACTGAATCACTCCCACTCTCTCCCTCTCTCCCTCCCTCTCTGCTCCTCAATTGTTCCCTCTCCCTCCCTCTCTCTCTCCCTCCCTCATTCTGTCTCTCTCTCCCTCCCTCTCTCTCCCTCTCTCCTCCTCCATTGCTCCCTCTCCTTCCCACTCTTCCTCTCTCTTTCCCATTCTCCCACTCCCCGCCCTCTACTCCTCAATCACTCCCACTCTCTCCCTCTCTCCCTCTGTCCCTCTCTCCCTCTCTCTCTCCCTCCTTCTCTCCTCCTCCATCGCTCCCTCTCTCTGTCCACCCCCTTGTGTCTGTTGTGGTCTTTATGTAAGCTGGTCATGATCAGAGGGCCACACTAGAGCTGCTTCTCTCCTGTGTGTGAGTGTGTGTGTGTGTGTGTGTGTGTGTGCGCACGCCTGTGTGGGTGTGTGTGTATGTATGTGTGTCCAAGGCTGGCAGAGACACAACCGCTCTAACACACTTCCCTCTCTCGTATGTGTGTGTGTGTGTCCAAGGCTGTCAAACACAACCACTCTAAGACACTTCCCTCTGCCCTGTGAGTGTGTGTGTGTGTGTGTGTGTGTGTGTGTGTGGGGGGCGGGGGGGGCATAGTGAAAGACTGACAGAGACCCAACCACTCCAACACACTTCCCTCTCTCCGATGAGTGTGTCTCCGTGTGTGTGTGTGTGTGTGTGTGTGTGTGTGTGTGTGTGTGTGTGTGTGCTTTGCTCTGTCGGCGAACTTAAAGTGGCCCATCAGCTGTCTCTTGAGATTCAGCAAAACTGAAGGGGTGTCAGGAACACCAGCAGAGCCCCACTCATCAGCCAGATAGCAGCTGATACACTCACAGTCTGTACACACACACACACAGATACAGTCTCACACTCTGGACCTGACCAGGGATAGCTACTGCCTGATCTCACAGTGGACCAGGGATAGCTACTGCCTGATCTCACAGTGGACCAGGGATAGCTACTGCCTGATCTCACACTCTGGACCGCATTTCCCAAAAGTGTGCTTGAGTAACCTCTCTGAGAACCAAGAGAGAGAAAGAGAGTTCCAAATGACAGGCTCTTGTGTTCAATTAAGCTTTTGGGAAAAGCAACCAGAGTGAGTAGATCTCTCCACAGTACGAACAGATTTGATATACGTTCTTTCGCCATCAGCAGCCAAATTGATTATTGGCTCAATTCACCAGGCCTTGAACAGAAAGGGCTCATCTTATAGACTCGAGTTATGTCAGGTTTTCAGAGGAGGGAGGCGTGGAGTGGCATCTTGTGTCAAGAGATGTCAGTGAATCTTACTGTAATGGAACTCTTCTGCCCTGTGGGACTCCATTGTGATGTCAGTGAATCTTACTGTAATATAACTCTTCTGCCCTGTGGGACTCCATTGTGGATATACATGACCTGAATAGCTGAATATGTGCCACTTTGAAGGGACCATGCAAATCAATAGACTAGAAGAGTTGGCCTAGTATGATTCTATTGACCAGATATTTTAACCAGCTGTAGCAACACAGTTTAATATCTAATATCTTATATCTAATATCCAATATCTTAATATCTTTCTCTGTCTCACTCTGCAGGTGTCAAAAAGTAGTAGGACATCGTGAAGGTACAGATCGCCAACATGCCGGTTGCATCGTCAAGCTCTGACTCTGGTAAGTAAACTCTCGTCTCTTGTTGACTGTCTCAGCATCTCAGCATCTCAGAGTCAAGAGTAAGGAATGAATCCATGATTGCTTTAAGATGTCCCTCTCAGCAGAACTCATAACCCAGTGTGGGACCCCCGCTCAAACTGGGTCTCAGATTGTATTTCCATACTGGAGCAGGATAAATTTAGACCACTCCAGCATATGTTTATTTCCCTCCCTTTACTAAAAATAAGTCTACTCATAGTACCCAAACAAAATCAGTATACCCAGCTTTCTGCAGTGTGGAAAGAGGGAAGTGTCTCTCTCTCTTACTGCCAGACAGGTGAAGGGGAACCAGTCTCTTCTGATTCAGCTCTCTAGCAGAAGGGCCATTTGTTCTGCTGTATGCAGTTTTAGTGGTCCAATTTAAAATTGAACCACGCACTACAGAGTAGCTTCTGAAGAGACAGAAAGAGAAGGAAGAGAGAGAGAGAGAGTGAGTGAGAGAGAGAGAGAGAGAGAGGGATGAGAGAGAGAGAGGGATAAGAGAGAAAGAGGGAGAGAGGAAGATAATGAAAGAAAGAGGAAT
>NC_137925.1:6006090-6016090 GCF_963457725.1 Sprattus sprattus | reverse complement strand
TGATAGACTCCTAGCACCTGTCACCTACTTACATATTTTGAAAGACTTGGTAGTTGATAATATATTGAAAGACCTAACAGCATGTATTGTTTGAAATATGTAGGTGATATAAATGCAGCCCAACTGTATGGTTATTGATGTAAGTTAGTTTAACCACTGAATTCATCATATTTACACCACTCGGCAAAATTAGGGTTTATTTTATTAATTAATTAATTAGCTTGCCTGCCTACACACTTAACACTGTGGTATACATTGATCCTGCTCAGTGGAGGGGAGTTCATTCACACCCCACATGGAGAAAATGACGAGCTGACCTCGTTAACCTCACACAAGGGATTATGCGGTCTAACTCTCTGGTCCGTGCCAGAAAAGGTTCCAGATCAAATGTGATATTGAAATGTATACAACGGAGTTTAGTGTGTAAGCAGGCGAGCTAATGAATCAACAAAATACACCCATTCACTCATTTTGCCAAGTGGTGTAAATATGATGAATTCAATGGTTAAATAACATGTTATCTGGAGAACTGGCAAGCAATCATAAAATCAGAAACAGCTAACAAGCTAAAGGAGTCGGGCTAAGCAACTGTATCCATGCGAACTACACAATGTTATTCCTGTCTGTGAAGAAAGAAAGTAGTTCCTTGGGTTGCCTTCTTTTAAACAGAGGCACATGTCTCCTCTGCGGGCTATAGGCCTACATGCATGCCTAAATACGTGTCACAACCGGTACACTTTGCGTCTTCCATCCATTCATTTGGTGTAATCGGACACATTATCCCTTACACGCACGCAGCAGAGCATTTTACGGCTGTTTTGAAGAATCAGAATTACAAGGATACAGAATTATTTTTAATTAAGTATATTTACACATACAGGACGTGAACTTGCTGTGGATGGTGCATAGGACATAAAACATATCAACATATAAACATACTAACAAAATAGCAAAAATAAGAATAAAAGATAAATGTTTTACAAGATAGAATAATAAATAATAATAAATAATTTGGGCACATGCAGGGTTAAGATGCAGTGAATTGGAATTAGTAAAGTGCAGTATATAAATAATTTACACTGTAGTGCATTTGTGTGAATGCCACCCCCAACACACACACATATATGCACAGAGTCAGTGTGATGCAGGGGGCTTGTTGTTGGGGAAAAAACATTTCAGGTGGCACAAGGTCTTTTGGTCTTGATAGCCCGGAACCTTCTGCCGGATGGGAGCCTCTGGAATAGATGGTGACTGTGATGGGAAGGATCAGTGATGATCTTGCTTGCTCTCTTGCTGGTCCTGGAGTGGAACAGGTCTAGGAGAGAGACGGCAGGTCACAGACGATGACCTTCTCTCCTGACCGAATGATCCGCTGCAGTCTGCCTTCGTCCTTAGTTGGCAGGAAAGGCAGCGAGCCAGATGGTGATTGATGAGGTGTGGATGGACTCAATGATGGCTGTGTAGAACTTGACCATCACTTTCTGTGGCATGTTGAATTTCTTTAGCTGCCGATGGAAGAACTCCCTCTGCTTGGTCTTCTTGGTTGTGGAGGTGATGTTCTCCACCTACCTGTGCCATAATTGTTCCCAGGAATCTGAAAGAATCCATAGTGTTACCTGGGACATATCGGCCTTGTCAAATCTTTGAGTCTAAGTTCAAACTCGATCCCTTTCTTGAATACAGATAATATTCTGTAATATTCCAAAAGACATACCATCCACGGCCATCATGCAGATCTGTGAAAGCATTGTCTGTGTCCTGTGTTGCCTCAGAGGAGGTTGCTGCTGGTTGTTGATGTATTGACATCATGTTTTAACCAGGCTGAGCTGCCAAAGCATGCTCCGCTGTTTATTGATTTGCCGATTCAGTAGTGCGTGCGTGCATCACGTACTAGGGTACTTCGATCCCACTCTCTCTGTGTGCAGAAGAGGCTATGCTTGTTTTGCTTGTGTGTGTGTGTGTGTGCATGTGTGTGTGTGTGTTTGTGTGCATATGCTTTTGGCACACATATAAACATTGTCTGTGTATTGACATGAATGCGTGTGTGTGTGTGTGTGTGTGTGTGTGTGTGTGTGTGTGTGTGTGTACGCGCACATGCTTTTGGCACACATAAATGTTGTCTGTGTATTGACACAAATGCGTGAGTATGTGTGTGTGTGTTTCTGTCTGTGTGTGTGTGTGTGTGTGTGTGTGTGTGTGTGTGTGTGTGTGTGTGTGTGTGTGTGTGTGTGTGTGTGTGTTTGTGACTGCTCTGGCATCACCCCTCTCCAGCTGTGTGCCGTTTGCGCTGGCATTTCCTTGTGTGTGTAATGGAGTTTGAATCATTACTCTGGGCTGTGTGGGGCAGCACAGGGACGCTAATTGGCTCGTTGATAGCTGGGAATCTAATTGTTTAACTGCGTGACGGTGGATATGAGAGATAATTGTCTCCGCTGAAGCGTGATGGGAGCAGACCTGATGTAAAACGCCTCGTTTGACCCATGAACTTCCTGCAGGAGGAACAAGCCTGACAGGAAAGCATGTTGTTCTTAGAAGAGTTATGGACATGATGGGTGGGGTTATGGACATGGTGGGTGGAGTTATGGACATGAGGGGTGGGGTTATGGACATGAGGGGTGGGGTTATGGACATGAGGGGTGGGGTTATGGACATGAGGGGTGGGGTTACGGACATGAAGGATGGGGTTATGGACATGAGGGGTGGGGTTATGGACATGATGGGTGGGGTTACGGACATGGTGGGTGGAGTTATGGGCATGCAGGGTGGGGTTACGGACATGGTGGGTGGGGTTATGGACATAAAGGGTGGGGTTGCGGACATTAAGGGTGGGGTTACGGACATGGTGGGTGGGGTTATGGACATAAAGGGTGGGGTTGCGGACATTAAGGGTGGGGTTACGGACATGATGGGTGGGGTTATGGACATGATGGGTTGGTTTATGGACATGCAGGGTGGGGTTACGGACATGAGGGGTGGGGTTACGGACATGATGGGTGGGGTTACGTTCACAGACATTTACATCTCTTCATTATGCATTGTTATATTTTCATTTATCATTCTCAATAAACATACTGCATTTGCTTTAGTCCAAAGTGACTCACAAAACAGTAAAGATATCGATTTTCATCAGTATGTATGTATTTATGTATGTGTGTGTGTGTGTGTGTGTGTGTGTGTGTGTGTGTATCTGCTTCTAAGATATGGAACCCATTGCCTTGGTGTTGTTTGCACCTTTCTCTTCCAGTCTAGCTACCGTAGCCTTCAACATATTACAGTAACATCGGTTAATAAAGAAAACCAGTGTGTTAGAGGTTTCATTTGTTTTGCATGTGCCAGTTCTGCCTACCCATTGTGGCCCTCTGGCATGCTGAAACAAAAGCCATGAATTACTTATTACACAGGGCGTGGATGAGGACAGGAATGGCATGCAAAACAACCACAGCCACAGCCACAGTCACAGCCACAGGAACAACAGCTACAGCAAAGGATTTAAGGAGAAACAGATCACATCACATTCACACTGGATGTGTATTGGCATTGCTTTTTGCTCTTTCAAACATTTTATATATGCTGAATATCCTCTATAAATATGCAGTCAGAGAGGCAGAAGCACATAGTGCTGGCGTGTCCACCTGACTATACTTGTGCGGCTCTTAGGCTTGGACTTCAAATGAAAGCAGCGGCAGTGGCGGGTGTGTGTGTATCATTGGGAGTATGGAAGCACGTGTGTGTGTGTGTGTGTGTGTGTGTGTGTGTGAGCAAGGGCGTAACCATGGTTTAGACATTGGGGGGGGTCCACAAAAAATAAATAAAAAAAAAACATCTCTGGAGAGGCCTTAGAACCTGAAAAACAAACCTGGCTGTACACCAACAGTCCTATCCACGTAATTGCAGAGAAGAGAGGCTTATTCATTCATTGATAATTAATTCAGTGCATTGCCTACAATTCTATATTAAATAAATTAAATTTTATATTAAATAAATTAAATTTTATATATGAAAATTCGCACATTTAGGACATAGTTTCGAGGACTACATTGACCATTTGAATTCACATCTAAAGGAATTGTGTAATTTCTCCGAGACAGTGACTGCCCCTCCACTTTGTTTTGGTGAGTTGCTTACTGTTTACTGACCTTAATTACACCTACCAATTACAATGATGCTTTTCCAGTAGAACTGTAGCAAATATGATAGCTTCCAATGGAAAAAGACCACATACCCAAAGCATGTTCATGTAAATATTTTAATTAGAACAACTAATGCTGTGCTTGAACAAATGACTGACTTTCTGCTTAACGAACATAGGGCAAGAGGCTGCTCTTTCTTGAGATGAGCTTCAGCTTGCACACCTTGCATCCTACCAGACATATTGGCTGCCCCATCGTAGTTTTGACACTAGCTACTGGAGAAATATAGCTAGTGTAGCTAAAGATGTTTGGATTCGCCTAAATCTCCCACTTTCACAACTACCAGGTATCTGAGGAGGATGTTCTTTTTATGACGCTAGGACAAAAACTCGCGGAGCTTCAAAGGCATATTGACAACAATAATAAACTCGTTTTATTTGCTTACATTTAGCTCGGCATCAAGTTACTTAATGTCTGAAAAAAAAAACGTGTATGCTTGGCTGCTGGTCTAGTTTTCTCTGCTTTTTAGGTAACCTCAAATCCTCCATTACTCTATCTTACTTTCTTTGCGCTCTTTGCGACTGACGAAAAAGTGTTAGGTAACAATGCCAACGCAGAACGACGTAAGGTGGTTTCAAACAAAATCACATGTGTACAATTAGGAGGGGGGATTCACATAGACGTATAGATGTCTATGGGGATTCACACACTTATGTTTTTCTTAACAAACGGAAATAAATAAGACATGACAAGTGACCGATCCATTGCAGGGTTCATAAAAGGAGAACATATATTTTACTTATTTTCTGCTGTATATTGGGGGGGACAGGTTGGTATTTTCTCAATATTGGGGGGGACACGACCCCCCCAAAGAATACGTGGTTAGGTTACGCCCTTGTGTGTGAGTGTGTGTGAATGTGGGTGAGAGTGTGTGAGTGTGTGTGAGTTTGTGTGAGTGTTTGTGAGTGTGTGTGAATGTGTGGGAGCGTGTGTGAGTGTGTGTGAGTGAGTGTAAATGTGTGTGAACACCATTGTGTCTTCTGTTACACCGACACCTCATAAACACCTAATGAGAACTTGGTGCACCAGGACTGTTGGATTTGGGGCCCTAGGCCTGCTAATGATTTGCCCCCTTCCTAGCACACTATTGGCCGCCCTCAACTTAGACCTTCAGTTCCGTCGCCATGGAGCCTGTGCTGTAGTCTGGGTGGCTCTTGTGTGTAATTGCCCTCTTGAAGGGCAGTCTCATCAAGGGAGCATGAAGCCTGGTTTACCACTGCAGTCATAAATGGCAGACCAAATGGAATGATTATGTTATTATATTATCTTGGCAATGCCTTGTTATTATCTCATTCTTCAGTGTTGAGGTTGTTGAGAATTGGCTTATTTAATAACAAAAATAGGGTGGTGGGTGTTCACCAGTTCAATTGTGAATGCACTGACTACATGAGATGTTTTTTTTGTTTTTGAATTGGCAGCACATTGCTACATTGACAGCCTCTCAATATGAATTTGTTTTGTTGTAAAAGAGGTTGTCTTTTTAATCTCTACACACGAAGTTGATGTGGTCGTTTGCCTCCTAAATCAATGGTGTTGTTGCAATACTGGAAGAACACACTGTTGTATTGCTTTTCTCTCTGGATAGGTTTGTTGAAAAAGTGATTGATCTGTAGACTGGTGTAGTGTTGTAGACTACAGGCTCTGTAGTGTTCACAGGCTGATGGCTGAGGAACAGGTAATGGCAGTGTGGGGCAGCATAGGGACGCTAATTGGCTCGTTGATAGCTGGGGATCGAATTGTTTAACTGCGTGACGGTGGATATGAGAGATAATTGTCTCCGCTTCACCATGATGGGAGCAGACCTGATGTAAAACGCCTCGTTTGACCTCTGAACTGACAGGAAAGCGTGTTGTTCTTAGAAGAGTTATGGACATGAAGGCTGGGGTGACGTTCACATTCATTCATTCGCAGATTGTTTTGATTGTACATTGTTATATTCGCATTTAACATACAGCATATAGTCCAAAGTGACTTATAGCCTAGTACAGTAAAGATATAGAATGTATGTTTGGTTGACTGTACAGGCTGTGTGGTATAGACTCTAAACCCAGCTGTAGTGTTAAAGACTATAGGCTGTGTAGTCTAGACTCTAAACTAAAGCGTGGTTGACTGCATAATACAAGAGAAAGAAAGAAAGAAAGAAAGAAAATAGCGGGGACACCAGAATAATACCTTGTGAAAACAAAAGCAGTGTAAAGAAGGAGAGATGGCTGCCAGGGGAGCCAGCTGACAGAGGTGTTTTATCGCTCTAGATAATGAAACTGGCTGCACCACGGGGGTCCCACAGGACTGTGTGTGTGTGTGTGTGTGTGTGTGTGTGTGTGTGTGTGTGTGTGTGTGTGTGTGTGTGTGTGTGTGTGTGCGCGCAAAGGGGTGCTGTTTTGTTGTGGTGACTCACACCAGAGGTTTGTAGGTTTTAATTGAGTGGCACCGTCAGAAGGCGAGGTAAGGCGATTGAGCTCACAATATTTCGTCAGATCCCTGGAGTAATGAGGCTTTTATCTGTAATTTAGACAATTTGCGTGATTTTCAAAGAGCGGCAGTCTGCCTGTCAACACGTTAGGACTGCTTCAAAACACTGTTCAATGTTGCCTCTCTGAGAGAGGAAGGAACACCGGGGGGGTACGGACACAGAGGAGCAATAATGGGCAACAATGAGGCGAGGGTGACGGGAAAGGTCTAATTTATTCTCCCATACAGAAGATAAGGCCATACTAATGGAGGAAATGGCTTGGAAAAATGTTACAATTAATGAATGAACGAACTTTGTGAACCTCAACGATTTTTCTCTGTGCCACTGACAGCACTGCAAGCACCTGGACCAGGTAGCACACCACACACACACACACACACACACACACACACACACACACACACACACACACACACACACACACACACACACACACACACACACACACACACACACACACACACACACACACACACACACACACACCCATAGGTGAAATATGCAAGGGCGTTACCCCAGAGTCTCTTAACGCTACGTCATTCATGAGTAAAACCTTCCGCTGTACCTTATCACCTAATCGATGTGTTTCCCAGAGTCTCTTAACGCTACGTCATTCATGAGTTAAACCTTACGCTGTACCTTATCACCTAATTGATGCGTTTCCCAGAGTCTCTTAACGCTACGTCATTCATGAGTTAAACCTTACGCTGTACCTTATCACCTAATCGATGTGTTTTTCCAGAGTCTCTTAACGCTACGTCATTCATGAGTTAAACCTTACGCTGTACCTTATCACCTAATCGATGTGTTTCCCAGAGTCTCTTAACGCTACGTCATTCATGAGTTAAACCTTACGCTGTACCTTATCACCTAATTGATGCGTTTCCCAGATTAGTAATTCCGGTTGATGTTCTTTCTAATAATGATCGCCTGCACTCCAATCTGAGTCATGCCCATCATACTCATCTCACACATGATCAAACCAACGTGAATGTCAATAATCAAAGTCATGATCAAACCAACGTGAATGTCAATAATCAATGTCATGATCAAACCTATGTGAATGTCAATAATCAATTCCAGAAACATGGATTCAGGCTCTTAAGGTTTCTCCTTTTGAGTGATTTGAGTGTTTGGGAAACACGTGTCAAAAAAGTAAAAAACATCTTCAGTAAGGTATACCTCTCAAGTCTTCATAAAACGCTAGGAGACAGAGTTTCTGGGAAACCAACCCCTGGTTTCTTATACGCAAAAGGAAAAGATTATGGCAGCACCTACACTCTCCGCGCCTAGTGTTTTTTTCACCTCCACCACACAGGTGTGATAAGACGCCTCTGACAGATGTCCACCCCTGAGACCACCCCTCCCCCAGATTAACACACGACAAGGAAAAGCACTACAGGGTCCCATGGGACATACCTACCCATGATGCACCTGTGTGAGCAGGTTTCTTGCAGGTTGCACTTCAGGTTGCATTTTAATTCTTTACTGTCTTTCCTGGTATTGTTGATGTAAAGCACATTGAGTTGCACATGTGCATGAAATGCGCTATATAGATAAAATATCCTTGCCTTGCCTTCTATTCCTCTCTCTCTCTCTTTGCACTATCCACACAGGCACAGGAACACTTTTGCACTACTACTTTCCACCACTTACAGCCCTGTCACATGTTAAGCACATTGTTATATGTATATGGGCCATTCTACCGAATTCGTGTAATATGCAGTCCCTCAATAATAAAAACTATTTACAAAACAATTAGGTATTTAGGCATAGATATTTAATTAGAAAATGTTATGGTCTATATAAACCCAATGCATTACATGAGATAGTGATAAGCTAAATATATACAAAATCATCATTTATAGGGTACTTTCTATTGGGAAGTAGCTGTCCCCAACCCTGACATCTAAATTTCAATGCCTTTAAATAACACTTTTCAATTTTTTTAGATTTTTTTCAATGATTTAATTTCAATGATCTTTATGATTGGGTTGAAACAGAACTTGGAATATTTAGATTTATTGTGGGTTTAATTTTTAAATAAATTTTCTATACTCAAAAAATCATGTCCCTAGTTTTCATGTCACTACCGAAACACAAGAGTTTTAGTCCATTGGCTGAGCCTGTGTTTTAGCCACGACTCTGCATTTTTGACCATGCAGTGACACTGCATCTCTGACCCTCATGGTTGAATGGTAAGTAGCTAAATTCCATAGTTTTTATATAAATGTGTTCCAAAGTCTGAAAATCGACGTGTAACCTTAAGAATTGTCACTACCGAAACGCATGTTTTCTTCAATTAAGTAAACCTTTTGGGGTTTCATGGAAAATCTTATGTTTGTATGTGTGTTCACCTCTTCAAAGATGTCTTTGCATGCAGTGTGCTTGTTAGAATTCTTTATTTATGCTTAAAATTAGCTAGAATTGTCACTACCGAAACAGTCACTACCGAAACATATGGTAGTGACCTGATGATTTCAGTAGTGACAAAATGAAATGGTAAGTAGTTCAATCCGATAATTTTTTAAATAAATGTGTTGTGTAGACTAAAGGGCGGCCCAGAGCACCTTTTGGAAGATTTTGGGAGAGAAATGAACATCCATCCAACAGTGCAGTCACTACCGAAACACTGGATGTCACTACCGAAACAGTGCAGCACTACCGAAACACAGGATGTTTTGTAAAAAATTAAGTATATTGAGTAATCAACTAAAATGTTATGATACTGATTGGATTAATGTATGTTCAATTTCATCAATCAACAACTCTGGAATCAATATGATCAGTATTTTGCATTTTACAAAGAAATATTGCACTTAGATTTTGATGAATTGTATAAATTGAACTTGAAAATTTGGTAAAAAAATCATTTTTATGGATTTCATTGTGAAAACCTTCAAGAAATATTTGTAAAAATACTCTTCAGAGAAGGGAAGGAAACACAATCTGAACAGGTCAATAATAATACTTTTTTACTATAGTAAATGTGATGTTTCGGTAGTGACAATTTTTGGAAGAGGAAAAACATTCCAACACATTCTGAAAATACAATATAAAAATTGACTGTTCTTTTACTAGATAAGTGTACTTTAGATATGGTACAATATACATACGGACAAAGTTTTGGGAATAAAACATAAAAAAAATCAAAATATTTCCGACCTGACTTTGCACCAATTCGGTAGAATGGCCCATATGTTATATGTAAACACCCCAGCCCCGTGTGTACATGTTCCCCCTATGTGTATTGTTTTTTGTATTTATTGTGATTTTTGTATTTATTGTTATTCATGTTTGTTTGTAAGTGTAAGCTACTTGGATGACCTTAATTTCC
>NC_137925.1:5988590-5998590 GCF_963457725.1 Sprattus sprattus | reverse complement strand
GTGTGTGTGTGTGTCTGTTGATGTCCTGTGTGTGTGTGTGTGTGTGTGTGTGTGTGTGTGTGTGTGTGTGTGTGTGTGTGTGTTGATGTGCTGTATGTGGGTATTTGTAGGAAGGTAGGAGAGCCCCCCCTGAGGGTTTGTGCTCTGCGGGTGGGCGGCGGCTCTGGCTGTGTTCACAACACACGTGCTCCTCTTCCCTCCACGCCTGTCTATTGCTTCTTCACGCTACTCATGCTGGAAATGAGTTTCTCCCTTTAGGAAAAGAGAGAGCCCACCCAGGCCCTTCCATAGAGCCATTGAGGAAGACTACAAGGCTGAAGTGTGTACTTTCATGGCTAAAGCAACCAAAAATATGTCAGTCACATCAAATCAAAAAGGAAGATTACGTCCCAAGTTCTTCTCATTCTAAAACTCATCATATTAGAAACAAAATGAACACCAAACCTCATCAAATGCTTGGACAAGTTATATTACAACCTAGATTACGACCAACAACTGGCGTCACCCCGAACTCACTTAATGTTTGACCGCGTCGTATTAGAACGCAGATGAACACAAACCACGGACAAATGTAGGCCACATCAAATCAAACCCCGCATCAGCACCACCACCAACATGACCTACGCACTGCACCTAAGTGGTGGGGAAGAGAAAAAGCTGTACCCAGACCTCCACCTCCTAATAAGCTTCCTTTCATCCTCTGCTGAAGGCTCAAGCCAGCCAAGCGCAAACTCTCTCTGCATCTCACCTCTTTTTTCCGGAGAGGTTCAAACGTCGGCCTCGTGTGCTTCAAATGAGTGTGGTGGGGTCACGGAGAGGTCAGACCCTCATTACTGATGCCTGACCAGCTCCATCTGACAGACTAGCTCCGAGAGATCAGACGCTGCTCAAGGGGAGCAGGCGCGTAAAGATCAGACACTGTAGATACTGTTGAAAGGGCTTCGTCTCCGCCCTGGACGAAGGCAGTTAAGCTGAGATCTTTATGTACCCTTCATGTTGAATTTTTACCTGCTCCACAGTCAAACGCAAGGCTGACAGTTTATGAAACACAGGATAAGATGTGAATTTCCTTTGTCCACGCACATACATAATAGTGTCGTCTTGGTGATGAATGCTCCACAGTCAAACGTAAGGCTGACAGAACTTTTATAAACACCTTTTCGTTCAGGCCTACATGTATACACTTCACAAACGCCTATATGCTCTGGCCTACATACATACACCTTATAAATACCTGTTGACTATATACATGCCTGTAGTAGGTGTCAACAGCCATTTAGTCAGGTACAGATGTTTTATGTAAAGCCTAAACACTTTAATGTTTACTCTCTCTCTTTCTTTCTTTCCCTCGCTCTCTCACTACTCCCCACTCTCTCCCTCTCTCTGTCTCCCTCTCTCTCTTTCTCTCTGTCTCCCTGTCTCTCTCTCTCTCTCTCTCTCTCTCTCTCTCTCTCCCTCTCTCTGTCTCCCTCTCTCTCTTTCTCTCTGTCTCCCTGTCTCTCTCTCTCTCTCTTTCTCTCTCCCTCTCTCTGTCTCCCTCTCTCTCTTTCTCTCTGTCTCCCTGTCTCTCTCTCTCTCTCTTTCTCTCCCTCTCTCAGCCATGCATCAGGTCATGGACACTCTGAGTGACAGCACCAGCTCCAATACGGCCAACGACCTTGACCTCATATTCCTCAAGGGCATCATGGAGAGTCCAGTGGTGAGCCAATCAGATTGCTCTATTTGATTCCATCTTAATGTTTTCCTGAGAAAAAAATGTCCATGTCCATGTCCTTAATGTCCATCAATCGGGTTCTTCTGATGACTGCTTCAGGGACCAGTTTTCAATCTTTTGCAGTCTGATAGCCTGCTGCTTCCATGTTATGACTACCAAGAGGTTTCAAATTCAAGAGTTTTTTCCGCCCCCCATGCCTGTAGTAGGTGTCAACAGCCATTTAGTAGGGTACAGATGTTTTATGTAAAGCCTAAACAATTAAATGTTTACTCTCTCTCTTTCTCGCTTTCTTTCTTTCTCTCTCTCTCTCAAGAGTTTTTTTTCTGTCCCCCTGTCTGAAAGCAGAGACATAAAATGCTGCCGTTAAGGAATAATTTATGGCTACTGTTCACTGGCTGGCTTTAGAATAAATGGTCCTCAGAGAAAAGCCACCATTCTGTGTGCTGATAAGACCAAAGCATAATCATCACACAGGGAACCTACAACAGAGTTCATGAGGCCTTTAACAGCACCTACACGCTTCTACATAGAAATACACAAACACACACATACACACACAAACACACACCAACACACACACACACACTCACACAGTCTCTCTCTCACTCTTTCTCTTTCTCTCTCTCTCTCTTGCACACACACACACACACACACACACACACACACACAGTATCTCATCAAAAACAGAGAAATATCAGGGAAGGGGGGACGGGAGGTCTTTTGAAGGAGACTGTTTCCAGACAGACACACACATACACACACACACACACACACACACACACACACACACACACACACACACACACACACACACACACACACACCCAGTCTCTCTCTCTCTCTCTCTCTCTCTCTCTCTCTCTCTCTCTCTCTCTCTCTCTCTCTTGAACACACATACACACACACCCCCAGTCTCTCTCTCTCTCTCTCTCTCTCTCTCTCTCTTTAACACACACACTCACACACACACACACACATACACATACACACACACACAGAGACCGATGAAAAGAGCACTCCCTTTATCTTGCTCTGCGACCCGTTGACTCATAATTTCTCTACTCTCCTCCTCTTGGCCCCAAACATCCCTTTCTGCACATGAGGAGGTGACCAGACAGCCATACAGCCATTCAGCAGGCTCTCTGTCAGCTGACTGCATAAGCCAGTGTGATGGCCTCTGTCAGGGATTTTCCCCTAGAGAGAAAGAGTGCGTTTGCTCCCTGTTGGCCGTCGTTTACGAGATCTTCAGCCGCCATCTAGGTTTAGCTTCACTATGAAAACCAAGAAATTCTGCGAATGGTGGAAAATTAAAATAAGCTGAGATTTGGGGTTAAGTTTAGGGGTCAGGTACAGGTATAGTATATGCACATTAGGTGAAGCTGACGGTTATGTTAGAAGTTTGTTAAATGCTTGTTAAATACTGCTTGATGGGTTGATGACTCTCAGAAAATGCAGTTCAAATGAGGTGTTGCATCTCTTGTGGAGTATGCACGTCTAACAGTAGATGTTACTATCTCTTGTGGAGTATGCACGTCTAACAGTAGATGTTACTATCTCTTGTGGAGTATGCACATCTAACAGTAGATGTTACTATCTCTTGTGGAGTATGCACATCTAACAGTAGATGTTACTATCTCTTGTGGAGTATGCACATCTAACAGTAGATGTTACTATCTCTTGTGGAGTATGCACATCTAACAGCTCGTCCACAATAAGAGCGCCCCTATCCTCTTTACATCACATTTACAGTTGCTTTTGTTCAAAGTGTGTTTACAGCACAGGTAAATGACACGTATCTATGCGTATGCACACTAGGACAGATAACCCTTGTGTTATTACCACCTTACTTTACCAGTTCAGCTGTAGAGGACAGATGTGCAGAATAACTGGCAGGGACATAGTTGCACACCTACATTAAGGATGTTGACTGTGACACTTTTCCTTTTTGGAGGTTAACTGCTTTCTTATTGTTGTTATATCTATGGTTGGTATGGTTGTTATATTGGTTAGGTTCTTGTTGTATCTATGGTTGGTATGGTTGTTATATTGGTTAGGTTGCTGGCTGTGCATGGTCTGGTATAATTGTTATATTGGTTAGGTTCCTGTTGTATCTATGGTTGGTATGGTTGTTATATTGGTTAGGTTGCTGGCTGTGCATGGTCTGGTATAATTGTTATATTGGTTAGGTTGTTGTTGTATCTATGGTTGGTATGGTTGTTTTTTTTGGTTAGGTTGTTGTTGTATCTATGGTTGATTTATTGGTTAGGTTGCTGGCTGTGCATAAGTACTGGCGTGTGACAGTGAAAGGATTGGCCGCTGTGGGAAGTCCCCAACCAGGAGTGCAAGGAATTTAACATCTTTTCCTGTTTATAGCTAAAAGAGGAAATTGGTGATAAAGAAAGCTCAGTAAGTATATTGAAACCTAAAATGCTGATTACAGATCCCTGGAGGGTCGAAAAGAACCATGTTCTGCTTCTCAGGGCAGCATGTACAGTATTACTGTGATAGTTATCAGAAAGTAAAGCTAGCTCACTTGAGAATTTAGAAATAATAGCTAGCAGCTACTTTTAGCCATGACAAAGCCATAAATCAGTACTTGCTCAGCCCCAGAGGCACACAAGCAGTCACAGGCCGCCTGGGTTTGTGTGTGTGTGTGTGTGTGTGTGTGTGTGTGTGTGTGTGTGTGTGTGTGTGTGTGTGTGTGTGTGTGTGAGTGTGTGTTATACAAAGAAGATTACAGCAGAGCCAAGGTATGAGTGTATCTCTGCTGAGTGTCATGGAGAGCGGATATGTATTGCTGTTCACACCTTCCTGCCCAGGGGCTGAGGACAATCAGGCACACACACACACACACACACACACACACACACACACACACACACACACACACACACACACACACACAGCAACACACACACACACACACACACACACACACACACACACACATACACACAAACACACAAACAAACTCAAACTCAAACACAGACACACAGACACACAGACAGACACACACACACACACACACACACACTCACACACAAACAAACTCAAACACAGACACACAGACAGACACACACACAAACACACACACACACACAAACAAACTAAAACACAGACACACACACAGACACACACACAAACACACACACAGACACACACACAAACACACACACACACACACTCACACACAAACAAACTTAAACACAGACACACAGACAGACACAAACACACAAACACACACACACACTCACACACAAACAAACTAAAACACACACACACACACACACACACACACACACACCCTGATGCCCTCGTCTCTGTCCCCCCTGTCTCTCCTGTCCTCCCTCGTCTAAAGGACACTGATGTCCTTGTGCCACTCTTTTAAAGATGAAGAAACAGCAACAACAACATCAAAGCACACAATAATGGAGAAAACAACAGACTCTAACCACTCGTCTCACTGCAATGAAAAGAAGACAAATAGAGGCTAAAGGCACGATGGCATTCATGTCCTGTGAAGCTAGTCTGCATAGGGTGGAGTGTGTGAGGGGTGGATTATGATCAGTGTGTTGGATAATGAATCACTAACTGAAGTATCACTGAAGCTCTCCAAACATCACACTCTTCCTTCCCCCCACGCCCCCACCCCTTTTCTTTCTTCACTTCTTTCTGTTGCCCTTGTGCTCCTCCACTCTCTTCTCTATATGTGTGTGTGTGTGTGTGTGTGTGTGTGTGTGTGTGTGTGTGTGTGTGTGTGTGTGTGTGTGTGTGTGTGTGTGTGTGTGTGTGTGTGTGTGTGTGTGTGTGTGTGTGTGTGCGTGTGCGTGCGTGTGTGTGTGTGCTTGGCTGACCACTAAAACACTGTCTCCCGGTGCTCCTATCAGTTGCCATGGTGACACTCATGTACCAATCGTTGAGCATGGAAGCATTCTGATATCTGATTGGCTGTTAGTCAGTGCTCTTGTCTATGGAGAGTGCTCTTGCCTTTCAGTTGTAGTAATGACACAGAGGTCATGTTATTTTTCATGTGCAGTCTCACATGGAAATGTACAATGCATTAAGTGTGTGTGTGTAGGACTTGGGTATGGTTCATATAGTTGCTCTTGGTCTTGTGTGTGTGTGTGTGTGTGTTGTTGACGAATCTCCAGCACAAAGTATTTCTTTCAAAAATGCTGTATGGTGAGTCCTGTCTGTCTCTTTGCCTGCTTGTCTGTCTCTAGCCTGACAGTCTACCAGTCTACCAGCTTTGAGCCAAAAGGTCAGACATTCTTGGGCAGCATAAAGATGAGACTGCAGAACACAAATGCCTTAGAATATTCCAGAATATACGTTACTGCTCTGTGGTGGAGCAGAGGAATGTTCTAGACTGCCAAGAGGTGCATCAGAATGTTCTGGACTGCCCCCGTGATCCTTCACAATGCTCCAGCACGCTGTAAAGTCCAGTACAACTCTGTGATCAGCCAGCTGCTTGTCTGTTGACAGACAGCGAGGAGAGAGGAGCGGAGCAGAGCGGAGCAGAGCGGAGCGGAGAAAAGAGTAGCTCCCTTGCCGGCCTGTAAATAAATAAATAAACAGAGTAAATAAAACAACAGCAGCTGCCAGATCAGACAACAGCCAGCCTGAGCAAGCACCTCCCCACCGGGACACACTGGGCCATCGCCAACAGAAACAAACACGTAGGCTTATTTCTGTCTAGCCGCCAGGCTCAGCCCACCAGCAAACCGTTAGCGGTAGCCTAGCACCCAGACTGCAGATGAATTTAGCGAACCGTTAGCGGTAGCCTAGCACCCAGACTGCAGGTGAATAAAGTGAACCGTTAGCGCTAGCCTAGCACCCAGACTGCAGGTGAATAAAGTGAACGGTTAGCGGTAGCCTAGCACACAGAGTGCAGGTGAATAAAGCAAACTGTTAGCGGTAGCCTAGCACCCAGACTGCAGGTGAATAAAGCAAACTGTTAGCGGTAGCCTAGCGCACAGACTGCAGGTTAATAAAGCAAACTGTTAGCGGTAGCCTAGCGCTTCTTCAGAATCATCAGGTGCCAACAGAGGTGTAGAGGGAAATAAGAGGGGGGAGAGTAGAGGAGAGGAAGACAGGAGGAGAGAGAAGGGGAGAGGAGAGGAGGAGAGAGAAGGGGAGAGGAGAGGACAAGAGAGAAGAGGAGAGGAAGGAGGAGAGGAATGGAGAGTAGAGGAGGAGAGAGTAGATGAGAGGAAGACAGGAGGAGAGAGAAGGAGAAAGGAGAGGAAAGAGAAAGGGAGGGGAGAATAAGGAAGGGGGATATCTAAAGAAGGAAACAGAAGGGGATGGAGAGGAGAGTAAGGAGAGAAATAGAGGAGAGGAAGGGGAGGAGGAATAGAGGAGAGGAAAGAAATGTAGAAGAGAGGAGAAGAGAAGGGGAGAGGAAAGGAATTGGAAAGGAAAAGAGGAGAGAAGAGTAGAATAGAGGAGAGGAGAGTAGAACAGAGAAGAGTGGAGTGGAGGAGATGAGAGGAGAGGAGAGGAGAGAAGAGGAGAGGAGAGGAGAGTAGAACAGAGAAGAGTGGAGTGGAGGAGAGGAGAGGAGAGGAGAGGAGAGGAGAGGAGAGGAGAAGAGTGAAGAGAAGAGAAGAGTAGAGGGGAGGAGACAAGACGAGACGAGACGAGACTAGAGTGTGTTGAGGTGTGTAGAGGTGAAGGCCCTGTGGTGAGATGGAAATGCTATCAGCCTTCAGAACCCTTCCAGACTCAGGCAAGCAGAGGGAGTGAAATATGGATCGCAGTTGAAATATGTATGCTCCCTCACGCTTACACACTGGAGTAGAGTGAGTGTGTGTGGCTCTCTCTCCCTCTGTGTGTGTGTGTGTGTGTGTGTGTGTGTGTGTGTGTGTGTGTGTGTGTGTGTGTGTGTGTGTGTGTGTGTGTGTGTGTGTGTTTTGTGTGTGTGTGTGTGTGTGTGTGTGTGTGTGTGTGTGTGTGTGTGTGTGTGTGTGTGTGTGTGTGTGTGTGTGTGTGTGTGTGTTAGTGAGTGAATGCTTATCCACACTCACACACAGGGTTGTAGTGGGTCACATGGGAGAACTCTAGTCATGTGACTCTGTGGCCTTTTCCCCTCTAAATGCATTTTTTATTTTTTTTATCGAGACGTGTTCTTTTTATATACTTGCTTGTGTGTGTGTATGCTGCTTGCACATGTGTGTGTGTGTGTATGTGAATGCATGTGTGTGTGTGTCTGTGTGTGTTAGCTCTCTTTTTCCCAAAAGGGATTAGCAGAAACACTGTGGTCCGCTGGCAGGGGGAAAGGACTAATCACATGGCAACGCAACGCTAAACCTGTCTCATCTTTCACAGTGTGACTTCAATGTGTGTGTGTATGTGTGTGTGTGTGTGTGTGTGTGTGTGTGTGTGTGTGTGTGTGTGTGTGTGTGTGGGCCATGTACAACATACATGAATCTCAAATAAGAAGGAAGATGCTTTGCACCAGGTTTAGCTCCTAGCTCATCTCGGTGTGCAGTCCCTGGGCAGGAAACAATGAAAAACAGAACAGTCTAATAGCAGCACTGCAGATAGGCTAACATCCTATTCATACCCACACAGGCACACACACACACACTCACACACACTCACTCACTCACTGACTCACTCACTCACTCACTCACTCACTCATTTTAACACTGAATGTCACAATATTGCATACATACATTCAGTTATAACAATCAGAATGTCAAATTAATGCTGACAAGACCGATTGCTTGACATCCATTTAATAACTTCACAAGAGAAAACATGGAATTCTGTTCAGGTTTTCAGATGGACAGGGAGCTCATTCTTTTATATGATATATTTAATGGGTTTAGAGAAGAGAAGAGAAGAGAAGAGAAGAGAAGAGAAGAGAAGAGAAGAGAAGAGAAGAGAAGAGAAGAGAAGAGAAAAGAACAGGAGAGGAAGAGCCTCGTGGGTTTGGGGACGCTCCAATCTCCGCCTGATACTCAGAGCGCAGCGGAACAAAGCACTTCAGCGGTGGAGGAGCTGAATACTAAATTGAATTGTCAAAGCTTAACATTTAATAAAATGTCTGTGTGTGTGTCTCTGTGTGTGTGACAGAGTGCCGTCACTACAGATGAGTATGGGCTCTGACTGCCATACCATTGAGACTGGGGCTTTTGGGCATTGCGGTCAGGGTGCAGGTTTGGTACCCTGTAGACCCGGGTTCAAGGATGGGTGGGGTGAAAGTTCTCTCCCTTCGCTACATATGCTGTCGGAAGTGGGACGCTTCGGTTTGAGGTCATCGGAGGTGTGCCCGGTATGTAAATCGTAGGAGAAACCAACGGGTTAGGTTGACCCCTGTGTGAGGGACCCCCAGGTTAGGTTGACCCCTATGTGAGGGACCCCCAGGTTAGGTTGACCCCCTGTGTGAGGGACCCCCAGGTTAGGTTGACCCCTGTGTGAGGGACTGTAGTGTGTGGGGCACCTTGGGATGGGAGAAGTACGGATGGAGGATGTGTGAGGGATGCGTGTGTGCATGAAGCCCAAGGGGAGAGCAGTGTGTGCCGTCACTACAGATGAGTATGTGCTCTGACTGCCATACCATGAAGCCAGTACGTGTGTGTGAGTGTGTGTGTGTGTGTGTGTGTGCGTGTGTGTACCTTATCCTCCTCAGGAGTGTGTGTTTAAGTTCTGTTCTAATTGAAAAGTGAAATCTGGGTCCTCCACTGGACAAACCTGCTGAGTGTCTCCGCACCCTAGCTCACTAACTTCATGGGGTTGAAGCCATCCTAGCTCACTAACTTCATGGGGTTGAAGCCATCCTAGCTCACTAACTTCATGGGGTTGAAGCCATCCAAGCTCACTAACTTCATGGGGTTGAAGCCATCCTAGCTCACTAACTTCATGGGGTTGAAGCCATCCTAGCTCACTAACTTCATGGGGTTGAAGCCATCCTAGCTCACTAACTTCATGGGGTTGAAGCCATCCTAGCTCACTTACTTCATGGGGTTGAAGCCATCCTAGCTCACTAACTTCATGGGGTTGAAGCCATCCTAGCTCACTAACTTCATGGGGTTGAAGCCATCCTAGCTCACTAACTTCATGGGGTTGAAGCCATCCTAGCTCACTAACTTCATGGGGTTGAAGCCATCCTAGCTCACTAACTTCATGGGGTTGAAGCCATCCTAGCTCACTAACTTCATGGGGTTGAAGCCATCCTAGCTCACTAACTTCATGGAGTTGAAGCCATCCTAGCTCACTAACTTCATGGGGTTGAAGCCATCCTAGCTCACTAACTTCATGGGGTTGAAGCCATCCTAG
>NC_137925.1:5948394-5973394 GCF_963457725.1 Sprattus sprattus | reverse complement strand
GATCTATGAGGAGGTGGCGAAGGTTCCTCCGTTCCGCAGGAAGACTTTGGTTCTAATCGGAGCGCAAGGCGTGGGGCGCAGGAGCCTGAAGAACAAGCTGTTGGTTTCAGACCCCCTGCGCTATGCAACCACCACACCCTGTGAGTAGAGAGAACATTCATATACATACTACCTACTACACACTACATACTACACCCCACCCTGTGAGAAGAGAATACATTCATATACATACTGCACTCCACCCTGTCAGTACTGAAGACATTCATATACATACTACCTACTACACACTACATACTACACCCCACCCTGTGAGTAGAGAACACATTCATATACATACTTCCTACTACACAATACATACTACACCCTTCACCGTGCTCTGAGTAATGTTGTGTCCCATGGCCCATGGCTGTGTTTGTGCAGACACCTGCCGCAAGCCCAAGGTGGGGGAGAAGGACGGGCAGATGTACCTGTTCATGATGCGCAGCGAGATGGAGTACGACATCAAGAGCGGCCGCTTCCTCGAGCACGGCGAGTACGACCAGAACCTCTACGGCACCAAGATCAACTCCATCCACGAGGTCATCGACTCCGGAAAGATCTGCATCCTGGACGTCAACCCACAGGTCAGGGCCGCTGATCGTACATGAATGCTGATAGATGCTCTATGACCTCCGAGGTATTAGGTGGATGGGGTCACGCCTCTTTATTTTGATTAGGATTAACAGTTGTCACAGACTTGATTTAGCATGGACAGCAGAAGTCAAGTGAAAGGCAAGTGACTGTTTTATTGACTGCAAACGTATTCATTGAAGTATTTTATCCTTATTCATTCACTCGAACAAACAGCATGTAGTAAGGCGCCACTAGACGACAGTGTTGCGACAGTGTTGCTCTGCACAGCTCTAATGACATCAGTCATGTGATCCAACAGGCACTGAAGGTTCTGCGGACATCAGAGTTCCTTCCTTACGTGGTGTTCATCGAGTCGCCAGACTTTGAGGTTCTGAAGGCCATGAACCGATCGGCCATTGAATCAGGAGTGGTGAACAAACAACTTACGGTAAACTTATTTTCCTTTTTGTTCAACTGTTAGTGTGTGTGTGTGTGTGTGGACGCACGTGTGTGTGTGTGTGTGTGTGTGTGTGTGTGTGTGTGTGTGTGTGTGTGTGTGCGTTTGTGCGTGTGTGTGTGTTAATGTTTGTTTCTGCATTAGTTTCATATTTCAGAATATTGTGTTTTATCTATGGTTGATAACATTATTGCAAAAATGTGTGCATGTGTCTGTGTGTGTGTGTGTGTGTGTGTGTGTGTGTGTGTGTGTGTGTGTGTGTGTGTGTGTGTGTGTGTGTGTGTGTGTTTCTGCAGGACTCGGAGTTGAAGAGGACAGTGGATGAGAGTGAGAGGATAAAGAGAGCCTACGGACACTACTTTGATTTCACCATCGTCAATGACAATCTGGAGGGTGCCTACCGCAGCCTGAGGGTGGCGCTAGAGAGACTCATGTCAGAGTACCAGTGGGTGCCCGTCAGCTGGGTCTTTTAAGACTGAAAGAGTCCTGGGACAGAGAGAGAGGGGGAGAGGGAGAGGGAGGAGGGATGAAGAAGAGGAGAGAGATGGATGGATGGAGGGAGAGAGAGAGAGACAGAGAGACAGAGAGAGGTTAGAATAGGGATCCAGAGACCAAGGCTTTCATGATGTGTACAGAAGGAGAGAGTAAGAGGGCTGAAAAAGGACAGAGAGAGAGAGAGAGAGAGAGATATGGCCTTCAAAAACGCCATTCCACCAGGCATAAAAGCCCTCTTATAGGCCAGTTTCAATGCCGCTCACCCGACCCTACCGGCTTCTCATTGGCTGTCTCTTGGGAGGGTGGTGCCAGTTATCATCGACTGGTTTAAGAGGAAATCACAGAGATGGTTGGCAGAAACTGTAGAAGTGATGACACATTAAGTAAGTGTGTGTGTGTGTGTGTGTGTGTGTGTGTGTGTATGTGTGTGTGTTTGTGTGTGTGTGTGAATGTGTGGGTGGGTGTATGGTTGGCACCGGTCAGTCATGTAACCAGCAGAGTAGGTCTCTATATTTATAGATTGCCGTCAGAAAATGTCCACTGTTTTAGATACTCAGAGTGTCCTTCAAGCGAGAGGCCCTCTTGAGATGAACATGTAACCTTTAGGATGTCGTTAACAGGAGTTGTGTTGTGTAAAGGATGAAACAAAACAATGAATATGCTGATGTATCATGTCTTTGGAATACAATTTACATGTCCTGGGTTGTCTTCTGTTGGCTGTAAATATATTAAGAGAATACCAGAAAATCTAACTTTTATTTGAATATTTGTACGATTATTATCGCTGTACAGCATTCTTATTCTTGACCAGTATGGAGTAGCAATATCAACACCCGGCGTTTGCAGTGCTTCCTTCAGAAGCGATCTGAAAGTGACATAAATCAGCTGAACTGAATGAAGTGTTGGTGTGCTTTTATTCAGTGTAAAAGATTTTAGAAAAAACGCTCACTTCGGTCCAGATCTGGCTCACAGTCTTGCTTTCGAGCATCAACCCTTCAGCAGGGGAACGTTCTGATAAAAGAATGTGTTCATCAACAATGTAAGATTCTAAAATTCCACGTTACATTTGAGGGGGACCCAGGTGTTCTTTAGAACGTTTGTTCTACAACATTCTAAACACATCGGTGTGATGGTACGTGCTGCAGGGTTTACATGGAGTGAGTCTGGACTTAGTTATCAGTAGGTTGGCCCCATTCCCCTTTTGACATTTGGCAGATTTCAGTGAGAGTACTATTCTATGTTCGATGACTTTTTTTAATGAAAGGAGAAGAAGGAAGAGCAAAGGAACGGATCATCTAGCCTGCTCCATCTCAGAGGCACAAAATGGTGGAAGTAGACATCTTCATTGATTCATTTATTTTAATACTGGAAATGTTATTGATTTATTGCTCTTAATGGGAAATGAAGATATTTTTTCGGTTTTAGATGGCTTAAGTGGTGTCAGATGTGTTGAAGGCTTAAGTAATGTTCTGTTTATTCCCTTTCTCTAACTCCCTGAGGAAATGTTTCGATGAGTTCCTCCGGTTTAGAAGCGCAGTATTGGTGACATACGTGTTGCATGATTCTTGGCTATTTTAGGAGGGTGTTTTCTTTTGCCTTAATCTTCAAGTCCAAAATGCCACGGCACATTTCTATGGGAACCTCGGTGGATCCCATAGGCCATCTCTGTGGCACTCAGTAGAAAAAGAGGCTTCCTGTTGTCTGACATCACTTCCTGAAGCCCTGTCACTTCCTGTGAGTGATTAGATATCTAGTGCATATGGATGGGCTCTTAGGCTGGGTTGGCCTCTTGGGGTGTGGTGCTACACAGATCAGTTGTTTTAAATGTTCAAAGGAAACCAACATTAAAGGTGAGAAAGGTCTATTTTTGGTTTGTCTTGTTTTTATTTAATGTCCAGTGGACCTAAGAACAGTTAATTGTAGCTCAGACAAAAAGTCTTATTTCTAATCTTTTCCTTGTGAGTAAATAATCTCTATCCTCACATGCCAATGTTGTGACTGACGGAATAATGCCTGGTGTTTTTGGTTACTTAATGTGGTCAAGGGCCATCTGCTTAGAACTGAAGTGACCTGACTCTTATTTAGAAGAGTCCATTACATACTGTTATATTTGCATAAACATTTCTACCTTACACCTACCTAAACGTGCCTATGTAGTAGTTGATCATGAGCCACTATGGTATCGCCCTATCATCAAACGAAAGGTTGCTTCCTACATAAACTCATAAACACTGAGATTGTGCCACTTTGTGCAGAGTCACTTTCTGTCAGATTCAGGCAGTTCAAGGTATCAGGTGTTTAGGTGAAGGGAAGAGACAGAGCATCTGGTGGACAAAACAAGAACTGCAGGTCTAAAATGAGAACTATCATTCACTAAACAGCAATGTTTTTTTTTTTTTTTAACCTAGCAAAAGGACTGTGAGGAGCAATTCACTGAATTTGACAGAAACTGTATTGGATAATAGTTGTGGACAACACCTTTAAGAAGTAACCAAGTAACGAACGCCTACTGTAAGCCCACACAGGTCTGACATCAAACCCAATGCACTAGGCATAGATTGGGGGGGGGGGATTTAAAATATAATACTGACATCTATCTATTTTCAGGACAGTATAAAATGCCATGTCTCCTCAAACACAGTATGTACAAAAACACAAAACTTTTTGAAAAGGATAATATTTACAAGTTTAACCTAACAGTGTATGTAAACCTTGAGTGTGTAATTGACATGGTATTGGTAATCATGCCATGATAACCAAATCACATTTAAATGCACAAAGGGTACCTGCATGAGAGTTCCCCCCACAGGAGATAAACAGACACAGAATATTTTCACACGGGGCACTAGCATTCCCAGGTATTCACAGGTATTCAGAGGTTAACTCACGATCCGATATCATCATGATATGACAGTTGAAAATGGCTTAAAGGTTCACTTGAAAAGGAAACAATTCTATGAAGCTGGAAAATGTCAGATAATGTACATTCTTAAATAGCAGTTTGATATTTAAAGAAACAGAAACAATGTAAAGTGCACTCTAATCCTGGCCAGTAATGTTAAAACGCTTATTCTAGCTGTATGGACTGACTGCACCAGAGATCAGTTTTATTTCGGAAGCTGAAGACGCAAACACAGCCGTAAACACAGCCGTCTGCAGTTCCTGGACGTCCACCAATGTCCTTGTTTTTCACTGAGTCCAAAAACAAAATAATACAACCTGATGCCAGTTTTTCTTCACTGTACTTCATAGAAAGGGTCTCTCAATTTGCTCTAAATAGTCCTGCCAGTTATATTGTGTGTACGGTGGCCAGGGTGTGATGGCAGCCTACGTTGGCATCCCTAGAAAGTAGTGACCTGGATAGGGTGTGTTTGGGGGTAGGGCAGCTCCACTTGCGGTGTTGGATGGTCAGCCACTGACGAGTATTGAGGATAGGATTGGTGATGGGAGAAAAAGACCTCTGAATATGAAGGTGGTGCCCCCTGCAGGCCAAAGCCTTCCACTGCAGGCTGAAGGTCCTGCTCAAACACAAGGAAAACGGATGAGGGACAAATCACTGCATTCTGTTTCTAAAGATGGCCAATGCCAGGAGCCATAGCAACCAGGTGTTTCAGCAGGACGTGGTCCGTTGCAGCAAAGCAGAAATATGACAAAAGCAGACACAAAGCCAGTCCTGACCTCTTTGACACTTAGTGAAAATGACCCCCAGTAAGTAAAGTAAAATAGCTTAAGATGTAGCCTACCATTGGGTAAGGAGGGGGCAGATCCAGTGAACTATAAGACGGCGGAGGAAGAGGCTCCATCTCTATCTCGGTTAGGTGAGGCATATCTGGTGACACTGCAGGTCTGGAAACAGCATGATGGAAAAAATAAGCAATCTTAAATAAGATTCAATTATAATTAGTGTTGTTGTTGTTAGTTACTTTTGTTGCTATAAGGCTATTTAGACTTGTTGAGTTATTTTTAAAAGCATTTACACTCAAATTCATGAAATGAAACCCAATAAAAGCACACAGCAGCATGGTAGGCTCATAATGTGAGACAGGCTACATACATGGTAGCCCGGAGGGACACATCCACTACCTCAGCCCTGTGAGGCACATCTGGTCCTGGTGCAGCCACTACCTCAGCCCTGTGAGGCACATCTGGTCCTGGTGCAGCCACTACCTCGGCCCTGTGAGGCACATCTGGTCCTGGTGCAGCCGCCCCGCGAGGCACATCTGGTCCTGGTGCAGCCGCCCCGCGAGGCACATCTGGTCCAGGTGCAGCCCCATCCTCGGCCCCGTGAGGCACATCTGGTCCAGGTGCAGCCACTACCTCAGCCCCGTGAGGCACATCTGGTCCTGGTGCAGCCACTACCTCGGCCCTGTGAGACACATCTGGTCCTGGTGCAGCGCCATCCTCCAGAGGACGCCAGGAGAGGAGATGGACGTGGCTGCGCTCATCAGGCTGGTCAGAACCATGCAGAGGTCTGGTGTGGGGAGGAAGCAGGAAGTGAGCACATCTCAGAATTACCACAAATGTTTACTCTATTATTATTGTTCTTATTATTGTTATAGTTATTGTTCTTATTAACTGTTGTTGTTGTTGTGAACTGCCACAATGTACTTGAATGGAATTACTAGGATGTTCTTATTTCCTATCAATGATCCAAAACAACCTTATGCAGTGACACAGGCTACGTACATAGGAACAGGGCAGGGGTCCTTATGCCGTGACACAGGCTACATAGGAACACAGCAGAGCAGAGGTCCTTATGGAAATGAAATGAGCCTTAGTGACTATGCTTATGGCAGAGATAGTGACACACACACGCACTCTGAATTCTATCTCTGCATTTTACCCATCCAGGGTAGTGAAGCACACAGTGAAGCACACTAACCTGGAGCAGTGAGCTGCCTTGCTCAAGGGCACTTTAGCCGTGGATGTGGGCATTGGAGAGGCCCCGCCCACATTTTTCCTACTGGTCGGGGATCGAACCGGCCACCCTACGGTTTCCAGCCCGAAACCCTAACCAGTAGGACACGGCTGCCCCGTATGCAGTGACACAGGCTACATACATAGGAACAGGGCAGGGGTCCTAATGCAGTGACACAGGCTACGTACATAGGAACACAGCAGAGGTCCTTATGCAGTGACACAGGCTACATACATAGGAACAGGGCAGGGGTCCTAATGCAGTGACACAGGCTACGTACATAGGAACACAGCAGAGGTCCTTATGCAGTGACACAGGCTACATACATAGGAACAGGGCAGGGATCCTTATGCAGTGACATAGGCTACATACATAGGAACAGGGCAGGGGTCCCGGTCCAACTCAGCGATGTGATGCCCATCCCATTCCTGCAAAGGACGCCAGGAGAGGAGACAGACACAGGACACGAGTGGGACACGTGATAGAAACTGGTCAGGGTCATGCGCAAGACTGAGAGAGAGAGAGACAGCAGGAGAGAGAGAGAGAGAGACAGCAGGAGTGAGAGAGAGAGACAGCAGGAGAGAGAGAGAGAGAGAGAGAGAGACAGCAGGAGTGAGAGAGAGAGACAGCAGGAGAGAGAGAGAGAGAGGTTAGAAACTGGCCAGGTTCATGCAGAGGACAGACAGAGAGAGAGAGAGACTATGTACAAAACTTGTTAATCTTATTACCACAGCTATTGGGAGCCCTATTGTCATTATTATTCTTGTTACTATGAACTGTCATAACGTACTTGTATGGATCTAAAGGTTGTTAATATGAACTGTCATAACGTACTTGTATGGATCTAAAGGTTGTTAATATGAACCTTCATAACGTACTTGTATGGATCTGTAGTGTTAATATGAACTGTCATAACGTACTTGTATGGATCTATAGGTTGTTAATATGAACTGTCATAACGTACTTGTATGGATCTAAAGGTTGTTAATATGAACTGTCATAACCAGGGATGCAACTGCCCAGTGTCAGGGGGGTATGCAGCAACAATTTTGGCGCCCACACTCCCTCTTCTATGTCAAAATTCTATTATGGAATCTTAAGAGATGAGGCGCCTACTCTAGCCTCTTTAGTCCTCTAAAATGTTATATAACATTAAGGAAATGCAGAAATTATTTAGAAACGCACAACAGTAGCTACATATAGAAAATACCCCAAACATTTTAATATTATTATTTTTTTACCATCGCTTTGGCGCCTCCATGGGTGCGGCGCCCCTATGCGCCGCATACAGCGCATACCCACTTTTTGCGCCACTGGTCATAACGTACTTGTATGGATCTGTAGTGTTAATATGAACTGTCATAACGTACTTGTATAGATCTAAAGGTTGTTACTATGAACAGTCATAACGTACTTGTATGGATCTGTAGTGTTAATATGAACTGTCATAACGTACTTGTATGGATCTTAAGGTTGTTAATATGAACTGTCATAACGTACTTGTATGGATTTGTAGTGTTATTATGAACTGTCATAACGTACTTGTATGGATCTGTAGTGTTAATATGAACTGTTATAACGTACTTGTATGGATCTGTAGTGTTAATATGAACGGTCATAACGTACTTGTATGGATCTGTAGTGTTAATATGAACTGTCATAACGTACTTGTATGGATCTGTAGTGTTAATATGAACTGTCATAACGTACTTGTATGGATCTGTAGGTTGACGGCGGCAGCTTAGCGGTGTTTGGAAGCACAGGTTGAGGGGCATCGTCAAACTCAAGCAGAAGGCACTGTTGGACACTGTTGGACACTGTTTGGTATTGGTGACTCCCTGCCTTCAATCTTATACACAGCAAATGCAGTGTGGATGCAGTAATGATGCTGGAGAGAGAGAGAAAGAGATTGAAAAGGAGAGAGAGAGAAGGAGAGCAAGAGAGAGGAGAGCGAGAGATAGAGAGAGAGAGATTGAGATAGACACCATGTTAACCATGACCATAATAATAATAATAACAGTAACAATAACAATAACAATACTACTAATAATACAAATTGATAACTGTGCAGAAACTCAAAAGCCTGAAGGATCAGGGTTGGGAGGGCATCAGTTTTTATTGTAAAAACACTTAGAGCAGGAAGTCTTGACAGTACATAATCATACAACCAGGTCACAGGATGAAGTCTTGATAGATCATAGTCACACAACCAGGTCACAGGATGAAGTCTTGACAGTACATAATCACACAACCAGTTTGCAGGGTGAGGGTTACAAACAGGACACATAAAAAACCTCATTCATTTGTAATCCAACAGTCTTTGATTCAGAGAGGACAGCAGGTGGACAGGACACTTACAGCGTCAGGAAGAGTCACGGCTCATCGGCTCCTCCGACGGGGGCTCCTTCTTCAAAAGCTGCCACCAAGGGACATGAACGTCCCACAAAAACACACAGCTGTCCTAGTGCCGGCCCTTCAGTCCAGCGTCAACAGAGCTTTTACTGCGCTTCCTCTTCATCTAAGGCTTTTGAAATCCAGCGAAGGGGACTTTGTCCAACTTCATCACATGTGCCTTAGAGGAGGGACTTCTGCATGTGCCTACATTTATATGCCAATTTATGACGGTGTACCAAAGACGTCAGTAATTACAATCACGTGTGTTTGTGTGTGTGTGTGTGTGTGTGTGTGTGTGAGTGAGAGTGTGTGAGTGCGCTTGTGTGTGTGCGTGTGTGCATTAGTATATGTGTAGGCCTATATATCTCACAAAACATCATTATGGTCTAAGTGCAAAAATGTGATTGAAAATCCAGAATTGAATAACCACCAATCTATATATTTTTTTATTTTTTATATTATTTTTAATAAATAATAATATATTATTATTTTGCCCCAAATTATAATATTTCTGATTACTTGGTGCAAATTTGACATATTTTATGATCTCCAAATCTATATATCTTAATATAGTGACTTCCCAAGCCCACCCTGCATCATGACGGTGAGGTGCATTGAAGTCCAAGGTTACCATGATATCGAGTGGCCTGATGCTAAGCTAACCTAGCGCTGACCTAAGTGATAATTTAAGTGTGGTGTGGACTCTGTAACACACTTTATGACCACTTACGGTAGACACAGGTGGTCCTCAGAGGGAAGTTACCTAATATTGCATAATATCATACATTTACGAGCTATAAGGAAGTACTTGGAGACAGATTGGGAAGTGGAAAGTTTTTTATGAGAAATTAAGGACTCGGTCCTCCCTGTTCTTTCCAAACATTTTGTATTTTTCCTTCACCACACCTATGGTATGTTACACACTCAAGCAGAAGATCTTATCTTCTAGGTTATTTCAGTTTAGTTATTCATTTGTTTGTTTTTTGTTTTATTTTGTTTGTTTCTCATACATTTCCAGCACATAAAACGTTAAAATGTCTTGTCTCCTCAAATATACTTCATCTCTTAAAAAAGGAACACGATGATTTTCTTTAAAAGTAAGCTATTTAAGGGTTTCACAAAATGATGTATACAAACATGGTATCATTTGAGGATTGGATGAAAATGTGGTATTGTGACATTATAGAGAGGCAGGCTTCACAGGTTGTTGGGGGTGCCTATGATTCAACACATTTCAATGGTTCAACCACAGTACACCTCATAGGAACCCAGTCTAGGATGTCCCAGAAACTGTCCAGGGTCCCTAGTATTGTTATTCTACAACCTTTAGGGGGTTGTGAGTGGGACTTAACTGTGTAGACTCTCCTCTGCACCTGAGGTTAGGCCCAGTCTTATAGAGGGACAAGTAAGCACAGCCACAATTGTCAACTGAACTAGTGTCCCATCGGTGACTGTACAACGAATGTCCTTGTTTTGGTTTGAATCCAAGAGATGCCAGCTTCTTCTCCTTACCAAAGGAGCGAACACAGTCACTTTGTTGTCCCAAGAATGTCCTTGTTATTGGTAGTATCCGGTATGCCAGTTGCTTACTGTTTAAGTAAAACACTTCCTTATTTTGGTGTAAAGAGTGTATAGTGACTCATTCTGTGTGTGTGTGTGTGGTGAGCAGGGGTCTCATGCCAGCTGGCCATATCTGGCCACCCTAGAGTCTGGTCACCTGTACATGGATGAGGCAGAGTGTGGGGGAGTGGGGCGGTTCTGTTAAGGGTGCAGGAGGGTGTAGCTGTGGTGGTGGTGGTGGTGGTGGTGGTGGTGGCTGTTCTAGCACTGAGGAGAGCTGGTGTTGAGGTTGGTGCTGGGAGACACAGATCTCTGAGTAGGAGGGTGGTGAACCATACTGGAGATCTGACTCTGCAGGTCGGCAGCCCTGGACAAACACAAGCCATCATCCACAGATACCGGACAGATATTCTTTTCACTAAAATGACAAGATCCCTCCTTTCTTCAATCCATCCTTCCATTCATTCATTCATTCATTCATTCATTCATTCATTCATCCATCTATCCATTCATCCATCCATCCATCCATCCATCCATCCACACCTGATGTGTATGCTTTAAGACCAGAGCGAATAAAACACCAGATGTGCTTTAAGACCAGCCCCTTTAAAACACCTGATGTGTATGCTGTTTCAGACATCTAAGGCCCACATAGAGACACTGACCATGAAACAATACAAAGTACTGATTGTCTATCAACAGACACTAACGTACATCTGTTAGCATAAAACATAACCTGGAGCTGTAGGAGGACAACAGATATGTATTAGTGATGTAATGCATGTCGGCTTATTGCACATTGTTACAGTTTAGACCCCCCATCAGACAATAAAGCTGACCTTTGGGTAGGGAGGGGGCAGATCAAGCTGGAGTGAACTATACGATGGTGGAGCAAAATCCTCGTCCTCTGGCTCAGCTACGTGAGGCCCATGTGACTCTGGTGCGTCCCAATCCTCTAAGCGACGCCAGGAGAGGAGACGAACGCTGGCACACTCATCAGACTGGTGTGTGACAGGAAGGCCTCTTGGTTTGGAGAGGCAGCGATGGTACAAGAAATAGGCTAACCTAAGAACTATCACAAATATAGAGAACCCTATAAAAAACCTGAAAGAGAGACAGAGAAAGAAAAGAGAAAGATAAAGAGATGGAGAGCGAGAGGGAGAAACAGGGAAAGGGGGTTTACAGAAGACTCTTTCAAAACCGCAAACTCAAACTAGGCAACCTTTTAAGCCAAACTGAAAATAATAATGAGTAGAGGATGAGGGGATGAGTAGTGCTGTTTGCTGGTGGCTGGCTGCGTGCAACTGGGCCCCGACATGGTGTCTCTGTGGGGGCATGGGCTCTGGCTTTGGCGCTCAGGCCCCTAACATATTCAATTCAATTCAATTCAATGAACTTTATTTTTCCGTTAGGAACTTCGGATGTGGAGGAGCAGCAGGGTGTGTCCATACCCGACAATACATACAATAAACAAACACACACACACACACACACGCACATACAGACACACACAAACACACACACACACACACACAGGCACACCATCAGCCCACACTATGCATGGAGTCATAAAAACACTATAACATAACCCCCATGGCAAACTACAGCAAATAATCTAGTCTGCCATTAGTCATACCATCACACTCAACTAGACACTGTTATTACTTTCACATGGGACTAGACTGGCATAGTAGGCTTTTCAAACATCTTGATGGCGGTCATGTTGATTACTGATCGTTGTAGCACGTAACGATTCTGTCACTGTGGTAGGATATGCGGCGGTTACATGTTTACTTTATGTGCGTCTGAGGGATAACGTAAAAATGTATTGCGTGTTAAAAACAATGTTACCCATCGTTTATGTATGAACAAACTTAACTCTTAAGCTCCCGCACTTGCATTTGTTTTAACATTAAGATTTGGTGTATCACTTGGGGTTCCTTTTTAGTTGCAAATCAATACATTTTGCTGAGTCAATATAAAAACGAACTTTTGCGGTTAATCAGATGGGAAAAGAGGCCTACATACCACTCCTCCAGTGTGTACATGGCCTTAAATTTCTGTTCGAGGGGAAATGTTTACTTTGGCGTATCCAGTACTAGTTTCCCTGTATAAATAACAATGATTTGTAAATAAATAATGGAGGGTCTCCTACTTCGAGTCAAGTGCGGAGAGGCGTCACTACATATGGTTCCACTTTCAGTCTTCTGTTAAATCAATCCTGACAACAAACGTAAATAGACTAGATAAGTAGAAGAATGTATTTAACTGTGTCCAGAACGACATCGAAATTTGCTACTGCATGCCCGCCCATCTAGCTAGGCTCCGAAAGGTAGAAAAACTTCCGTGTCAACCAATTTGCTTACGGTAGGCTTTATACCCGCATAGTTTTAGCCCACTTGGACTTTGTAACGCACACCTGCAATAAAATTGTCACGTTGAGGGTGATTGGCGATCCGCCACCGAAGCGGAAAGAGAGCTTTTGAAACATGTCAAAAAGATGCGGTGTGTATGCTGGGCAAACTCACAAGTCGTTTAATTAATTATTGTCTGCCTTTGCTGTAGGCTTTCAAATATGTTTTGCTATACTGCACTTACATTTCCTACAATGAACACATTACATTCTTTACTTTCAAAATAGGACAACTAAATATATGTGGTTGTTCATAACGTATTGCTATATACAGGCTTGGTATGACAAGCTCAGTCAATTAATATATTAGTTCATGATAACAAATGGATATTCTTCAGCGAAAAATTGTCAAGGTGAAGACTGCCAGAATACAACCAAAAGTGTTACCAAATCGACAGGGAAACAACAGGCTTGGAGGCTTAATACGTCTTAATTTGTATACTTAAACTGTAATATGTCTAATGGCAGTGAATGCTGTGGAGTTGCTGTGAAAATGCACAATGGTGCTTTGGTGTGAGAAGATCAAAGTAAAGAGGGGTCCTCTGACACGTTGACATTTGACCCTCAGCGTGGGAGTCCTTTGTGTAGATTTGATAATTTTTACAGTGTTTCCTGCTTTACATATGATAATGAAGACAACAAACAAAGGCAAAGACCATACACTCAGGTGTTTCGTTTTATTTAGAATTTAGGTAACAATTATAAATCAAACCTAAGAAGACACAAAGGAAAAATATACATGTAATGTAACTGCAGGGCTTTGAGCATGGAGGGGCTGGTGGCGCTCACTTCCACAGCTTCTTAATAGACATGTTCTTCTCACTGTCCTTTTGCATGACCTGTCCCCACACACAGAAAAACACATTTACAATTTCACCAATCAATCAATCAATCAATCAATCAAACCCAGATATATCAAACATCTTTCTCGTTAGCTTAAGAATTTAATTATTTTCTTATCTTAAGAATTTTGAAAGGCCTGGAAAACAGACCTACGTAGCCACACAAACTTATGAACAGCGAATGCCACTTGCTTATATTACGAACCCAAGATAATTGACGCGCCCCCCCCTCACAAAAGCCATCTGCCCTGAGACATGTGAATACCAGCTGAAGAAGACGTTGACAGATAAAGATCAAAAAGAAAGTGACTTGACCCACCTTAGCCACGGCCATTTCGAAGTCCTCCTGGGTGACGTGGACCCTCCTCTCCCTCAGCGCGTACATGCCCGCCTCCGTGCACACCCCCTGCAGACAGAACCCAGAGAGGCAGCCATCAGCACCACCCAGCACACACCTAACATTTATCAGTCTCTCAACTCCTTGCCTGATCCCTTGAAAGCACGTAAATAAACATCTCTGTTCTATAGGTGGCCAATCAATGTACTCGATCCTGAATCAATCGACTGGATCCTGAATCAATCAACTCGATCCTGAATCAATCCACTCGATCCTGAATCAATCCACTCGATCCTGAATCAATCAACTCGATCCTGAATCAATCCACTCGATCCTGAATCAATCAACTCGATCCTGCTCCTGGGCCTCTGTGGCTCTGCATCTTCCCCACAACTAGTCAATTCACTCTTATAGCATCATTAAGGCGCTTCATGAAGCCTAAGCCCTGAACCTCAGAGCACTTAGGCACCTGACTGAACTCATCACTGGCACTCTTGGGTGCCTTGTTTAGCCAATCAAGAGCAGTATAGCTGCACTGGCTTAAAGATGCTTGATGGAGGTTTGGTCTAAGGCTACGCACTTTAACACCACCAACAGCCCCGATAATAGCTTGCCAACATGCTAACTGGAGTCTTTTGGCAATATTGTCCCGACCGGAACCATTGAACTACAGAGTGCATAGCCTGAACAGCTGTTTAGGAACCACAGGTGTGTTTATCTGCCCTTCACATGACCATATTCCATCCAAATGAATTTGAAGATGCCCCAAAAAGTGGCAAATTGTTGCATTGTGTTGCTTTACATTAGTTGTGTTGGAGGATAAAAGATGCTCAGATTATGAATGTCTGGAATAACGTCTAGATTCAAATTTTGCAAATATAATCTAGGTACACAAAACGAAGAGCTAAATCTGTTGACAGCAGAATATTTAAAGCGAAAAAAAAAAAGATGTTGAAAGCCTGCTTTCATCTCCTTATTGAACAGTCAACCAGCCAAGGAAGTTAACATCTGAATGGGAAGAAATAAATGCCTCTCAAATTGCTTTCCATTCTCACACATGCGCGTCATCAGTGTGACCTGTTGACCTCACCTTAACCTCTGCCCCTGAGGCTCCTGGCATGAGCTCAGCGATTTTGCGCAGGTTGATGCCTCGGGTCAAGTTCATCTTACGAGAGTGGATCTTCAGGATGTCCAGGCGAGCCTGACGGGCCACAGACAAGGAGGGGACATTAAATAACTAAATTGAAGAAGTAATTTTGACACACAAATTTGACAAGGCAACATGGACACCAACAATCGGGGAATTTGTGCATGATGATCTTTAAGAAAAGAAACCGATAAACCAGTCAAACACACAGTTTGATCTTCAAGTCCCACTGGTAGACAGAAATCACATGTGAAGATTGAGTAACCGTTCTGTAAGGAGAAACTAATGTTCATCTTCTTGACTGACCTCTTCATTGGGAGGGGGGAACTCGATCTTCCTGTCAATGCGGCCAGGCCGAAGCAACGCTGAATCCAGGATGTCTATACGGTTGGTTGCCATGATGACCTGAGCAAAACAAACACATAGTCGGGTCTCTACATTTGTTGGTAGCATTTCAGATGTGTGTGTGTGTGTGTGTGTGTGTGTGCTGTGTTGTGCGGTCTACCTTAATGTTCCAGATAGCCTAATGGTTGAGTTATATTTAAATATGTGTCTTTGCATCTGTATGCACAAATATATTTGTGTGTTATGTTCTCTACCTTGAAACATTCTTGATGGCCTTGAAGTTTAAACCAAGCTGCGTTCAAGCATATGTTTTGTTTGTTTATGTGTGTTCATGCTTTCCACCTTGATATTCTTTGTGGAACTCCCAGGAACCTTTGAGCACGTATGTATGTGTGAGAGTGTGTGTGTGATGTTTTTGGTGGAACTACCAGCAGCATTTAAACCGTGTGTGCTCTACTTTGAGGGTCTTGGCGTGGGTGTGTATTTAGCCCTCTCTCTACCTTGATGTTCTTGGTGGGTTAGGGTTAGGAGTCTTGGCGTGTGTGTGTGTATTTCGCCCTCTCTCTACCTTGATATTCTTGGTGGGTTAGGGTTAGGAGTCTTGGCGTGTGTTTGTGTGTATTTCACCCTCTCTTTACCTTGATGTTCTTAGTGGCCTCGAAGCCGTCCAGCTGGTTGAGGAGCTCCAGCATGGTCCTCTGCACCTCGCTGTCCCCCCCGGAGCCCCCCTCCAGACGCGACGAGCCAATCGAGTCGATCTCGTCCATGAAGATGATGGAGGGAGCGTGCTCTCGGGCCATGACGAAGAGCTCGCGCACCATACGCGCCCCTACACACACACACCATCATCATCATCATGAGCAGATCACACCGCAAATACCTCTCAAAGTCAAATACCCACAGAAAACAAAATGTCTGACAGATGACAGATGTGAGCTGTGGCATACAGTGTTAGTAGGCAGTGGTCTCTGCTCTGCCTGTTATGTAAGGGATACTTTCGGTAAAGACTCCAAATGCTGTGTATGGCAGTGCAGTGTAATGGACACAGGTTAATATCAGGTAGCTCACCCTCCCCGATGAACTTCTGCACGAGCTCGGAGCCAGACACCCTGATGAAGGTGCAGTCTGTGTGGTGAGCCACAGCTCTGGCCAGCAGGGTCTTCCCAGTACCAGGGGGGCCATACAGCAACACACCCTTAAAACAGGAGGAAACAACAATGTCACACACACACACACACCTTTCCAATGTCAGGGGTTTGAGATCACCCCCATAAAACAGGATCAACACACACAAAACAGCATCAAATCCAAGTACATACATCCACTAATGGTTATAACCAAATATCCTCACACATAAAAGACATCACTGAATTAACTCAAACAATTCAACACTGTCTTAAACTATCTTCCTTATAAATTGAATTGAAACTGCCTTCTCTGGGATACCTGCCCCCAACTATGACCAGGTGCATCAGAAGCTCACCTTTGGCTGTGCGATGCCCAAAGCCTCAAACAGCTCCGGGTGCTTCACCGGCAGCTCGATCACTTCCTTAATCTCCTTGATCTGCTTGTCCAGGCCACCGATCATCTCGTAGGTGGAGTCCGGAACTTTCTCCACCATCATCAGGGAGACCAGTGGGTCCACCTTATTGGGCAGGATCTTGTGCAGGGTGTAGCTGTCGTTCCGCAAGGCCACGCGGCAGTTGGGAGTCACCTGCTCAACACACACACACACACACACACACACACACACACACACACACACACACACACACACACACACACACACACACACACACACACACACACACACACACACACACACACACATTTGTGGTCAGACACAGACACTTAGGATGCTGAGGATATACTGGACTCCATCTTATGCTTTTGGACAAACCCTATTCCCACTATTGAACAGCTGATCCCTACTGCTTCCAAATGCAGTTATATCTTTGTAAATGTATGGAGATTTAACTCAAATGTGGTATAAATGCAGGTACTATTCTTCAATAATGAATTAGAGATATTACTGCAAAAAATCTTGCTTGACCGTTCATACAAACTAGTTGACATAAATCAATAACTTATGACCAGTTACTACAGATTGTTTGCCCAACAGCTCTGAAAACAAAAAAAACAGCTGCTTCTCTACTCATCAGTCAAGTATCAGTTCCTGTTAGGACATATTTATGAAAATGCCCAATACTCACATCATTGATATCAATGTTCTTGTCCACGTCCACCACAAACTTTCCCTCAGGGTGAACCTGCGGGACAGGCAGACTTAAGATTAATAACACTTCAAAATAACGCTATAATACCCAACTAAACCTGGATTTGTAACTGCTGTAAAAATAGCTGACAGTATTATTATAAACAGCAAAGACACAGACACAGACACACACAAACACACACACACACACACACACACAAAACATAAATGAAGCGGACCAAACATCACATATAGAGTCGGATACACTGTGCAAGGTCCTGAGGTTATTATTAGCTCCCATGCTTCAGTCTCACACAGGGTCCAATCGCTTGCATGAGACATGACTCAGAGAAAAGGTTTTGTAGGGAGGAGAGAGGAGGCACTCAGAGATGAGGACTTTGAGGGAGGAGAGAGGGGGCGGTGTAGTGGGGAGAGAGGAGGAGATGGGTAGGGAGGATAGAGAGGAGGCTGTGTAGGGAGGAGAGAGAGGAGGCTGTGTAGTGAGGCGAGATGGCACTCAGAGATGAGGCTTTTGAGGGAGGAGGGGGCTGTGTAGTGAGGAGAGAAAGGGCACTCAGAAGACTAGAGGAGCTCACCTTGACCAGCACCTTCTTCTTGTCCATGGCCCTCACCACCTCACCCACGTACGAGCCCTGCTCCTGCAGGAGCTGCAGCTCCTCTCTCAGGAGGCGCACTACAGGGTCACAGGAGACACGTGTTAGAAACACTCACCTCACTCACTCACTCACTCACTCACTCACAGACTGACACCAGACTGTTTGCACAGTCCTTATTCATGAACAGAGTCAGTACAGTTTGACACTCAGAAACTTTAGCATTCAAGTTTAATCTATCCAGTTAGACTTAGTTTCTGACTGACTAATCAAGTGAACTTTTCCTCTCTCAATTCTGAAACATGTCTCCAGGCCCTACCTTTGGCGTTGAGCTCATTCCTCTGTGCCTGCAGACGCCTGAGATTCTGACTTTTATCGTTCACTGTGAGCTGTTGAAAGTTGTTGAAGTATAAGAAAGAAAATATTTTAATGGCATTTCATTAAATATGTCATCAAGCACATTATGTATATATTGGTTAATTTAATCTCACCTGTAACTCCTCTATTTTAGAGAGGTAGTATTGGCGGAGACCGGTGCCTCCTTTGCTATCCTCTACATCCATCTGTTAAAGACAATGGGGACATTAACAAACAGAATCGCTTGACAGCAATAGCTGTAACGAAGAATTTCAGTTAACACTTCAGAAGTGTACAGGATCGTCATATTCTACTAAAAATGTAATCGATTCCGCATATCACTAGATACTTTGGCGTTATTAGCTGCTGACGTTATAATCATACGTTACTAAAAGAAGAAAAATGCCTATTCTAGTTGTCTAACTAGATATCGATAACTAGCTAACTTTAAGCAAGATAAATAGTCAACATATACCTTGGTAATAGGTTGTTCTAGTAATAGGTTCCAAAGGACATCAACCCGATGCGGTTAACTTACTGATGATAACAACGTGAGTATTAATTTACTTTGTTCAAGCTCTGCGATATAGCCATAAACAAGTAAAACACTACAGTGATTTGACAGAAATTTGCTAGCTAGCTATCTAGCTAGCTAGAGATAGCTTCCCTCTAGCCGGTGGCTACCAGGCTGCTACCGAAGACTGTTTTCTATGGCTATTCTTTTCTACATGGACGTCAAGCTAACTTTAGCTTTTCTGCTAGGTGGCTAACTACAATGAGACAGCAAACCCGAGACACAAGCCTACAAAAATGAAATATTGTTTTCTTCCCCTGGTGAATTCATACGTATTTAATACTACAGTTCATAACAACGGTTTACTACTGGAACCGACAACAATAACAACTGTATCACATCGCAGGCAATGAATAAAGAATAACAAAAAAACTGCTTACATGATCCATTCCGTCTAGCGCCATTTTGAAACCATCCGTTTCCGTTAATATTACTTTTTTTCCGGTGCTTCTTCGTGGTACTTTGTGACCAGAGGAAAGGACGCACTACACTTGCGCCACCACGTGTAAGGACATGCAAAAACAAATAGCCAAACTGAATTGAATCTGACACTAGTAAAGATAACGATGTTTTAATGCACTGCCTCTCGCTCATATGAAAAAGGGAGAATCCTTGATACAAAAATTAAAATGGCTCTTGTATTTCACAATAGTAAGGGGATGTTATCAACATAGTTCAGATGAACCCTAAATGTTGCACAATTGCAAAATCCCTGAGGTTTATTAAGGGGCTAAGCTTATCTTGGGCCGACAGGTGGAGGGGTAGTGAAAAAGAGAGGAAAGGGAGAGTATGGAGACTGAGACACAAACAATGGGAGTACAGGTTGGACTAGACTATCCTGTCAGGCATGCTCCAGGTGCGCTAACTGGCCTGAACATGATACGGAGCATGGGGGTGGTGTGGTTAGCAGCCTCCAGCAAACTCAACTGAGCCCTCATCTCTCCAACTGAGTTTTTCAGTGACAAACACATCACGATTGGGCCCTCTGAGCCAAAGACAAAACCAAAGATGTTGATGATTTCATATTCAAGTTTTAATTTAAAAAATATACCAAATGACATTCAATATAAAAGGTATAAAAGATAAAAGCTTCTGCGTGGAAATACAAAACATAACAAACACCAACGTGCTTAACATTTCACAAAAACCTTCAAGCAACATTTTATTTGCTTAGAAATCAAAAGGTGACAAAGCTAGTGGTCGACAAATTCAAGAAGGATGGAATCCACAATTCCTGAATATTTATTCAATTTTTAAAAGAAAAAAAATACTTGAATCTAAACCTCTTGGTTTTAAGCTGCACGTCTGAAAGCCAAAACAAACTTTAAAATACTCATTCAGTGCCTCTGCAAGCCAACAAGCTCAGTCAAGATGACACAGTACAAACCTGGAATGTTTTTTTTTTAATTATTATTATTATTAACTAAACCTTTTTTCGCAAGTAAAACAAAAAAACACATATCGACCCACAAAAACAGCTTTAACCCTCACAAAGTCAAAAACATCACAGTGTGATCAAGTGTGATCACTTAACTCGAAAGATATGAACCGGGAAAACCTCCACAACACACATGAAATAAAAAAAATCACACTGACCACTGAGAAAAAAAAACTGTTGTAAGAGTCGACTCAACAACTCAAACCATGGCAGACATTATTTTTTTTTTAAAGAAGAGGATAAAGACACACAATAGTCTGTAAACACCAAGAGAGTGAAAAACACATAATGGCGATTTTTAAACCCAACTAAAAGAAATTGACAAGTCCCCAGTGGAAGAGGAACAGTATGGCCTTAGAAGCTGGTTCTTGTCCCACCAGCACATTTACCCGAGCACACGTCTTCACATCCAATCCGGAAAGTTCTATTTACAAAACTACTACACCCTCCCAACACTTGAGGGGCCAAAAAACCTATGATAGAAAATGTACCTGTGATTGGCAGACACCTTTGCAGCAAAGGTACAATGTCAAACACCTTTTTGAGCAAATGTAAAATGTATCATATGAAAAAAAGACAACAGAAAACAAATTCACAATACTTGGAAGAGCCTCCTTACTGGAACAAAGTTCAACGTCTAGCACTTGCAGAGAATATAAAACGCTAAAAATTAAAGCCTTTGGTCCACCATAGTGGATTTAAGTGATATTCACTGATGAAGTCAATACAACAAACCCCGCAATGAAAAATTAAAATGTCTTTTGAGGATAAAACCGACAGAGATGATGATTCCCACTGAAGCATAGCTTGCCTCCTGCTTAGGGCGAGAGAATACACAGGAAGTGGTGTGCTGAAGAACAGGAACTGATGTAAGAAGGTAAGTTGGGGTGGGCTGTTCCCCAGGTTTGGCTCAGGTAAGTCTGATTCCCAACACCTGCTCAAGCTCCTGCCTCCTCTGCTGTACCTGTGAAGACACACACACACACACACACACACACACACACACACACACACACACACACACACACACACACACACACACACCACATCTCAAATTTAAGTTAGTTGTACACTCACTGCAATCATGGCATTATAAAAAACTGGTTTCAGAGACTTGGGTCTGGATTAAGCTAAATAAAAAATAAAAAAATGTATTGGTAAAAATATTTTTTATTTGTTGTGAATAACATTTGGCTGGCCTAATGAGCATTATTGACCTTGGGTGACCTAATGAGCACTATTGACCTTGGGTGGTCTTGAGCACTGACCTTGGAGTAAACGTAGCGTCCGACGGCCTCAGGGACCCAGGGGGCCTGGTAGAAATCAGTCCGCCTCTCCTGCTCTGGGTTCCCCGCCACGTCAGTCATCAACTACAACGTTGATGTAGAGAACACAAACATTAAAATGTAAACCTACAACAAGTACAAACACACGTGGACACATTCATACACCCACAACAAGTAGATGTACTGTACACACACACACACACACACACACACACACACACACAGACACACACACACACACACACATTGATAGACCCACAATAAGTGTACATATTTGTACACGCAGCACACACACACACACACATACACACTCCTGCATGCCTACTCATGCACACATATACAGAAACATACATTCAGGAGATCAGCTCATGATTTTTGTTCATAGAAATGCGGCTCCTCTTTCAGCCCCTTATTCTCATATCTGACTTTTGTCTGATTGGTACACCGAACTTCCAACAGCACTTGTGGGGTGGGATGCCTGAACTGTACTTGTACAAATGAGCGCTCATAAACCCCGCTTTAAATCCCGCCGTGCAGCAAGCAGACACACACGATGGCCGTACCTTGAGGTCTCTGCTCTGGGACTTGAGCCAGTCCTGGATGAAGTCCTGGGGGTTGGTGCTGAAGCTCAGCATGAAGTCCCTCTGTGTCTTCAGTTGGTTGATGGACTCGATGGTCTCGTGGATCTGAGGAGGAGAACGTAGCCATGTTGGTGCTTTTGGGGGCATTTGGGTTTAAAAGTCAACGGACAATCAAACTCATGCATTACAAAAGCCTGATCTAATCCACTAAATGCAGTTTTACACAGGTGTCCATGTGCAGCAGCACAGGGCCGTAGCAGTGCACTGCAGTCACCTCCTGGACGTTTGACATGAGGAGCACAAGAACATCTCCAAGGTCAGACGGCTATGTGTTAGTAAAGGCATAATAACAGCCTTCAAGGAGTCCTAATATGTGGACTTCATCAGTGGACACTCCTCTTCGTCATGAGGCGGAGTGCTCTGTCTCTGCCTCGTCCATCATTCATACATTGGAACGCCTCAGCTGCCATAATGACATCATAATCATCGTCACTACGGTAATTACCCTAATTATACTACGGTAATTACCTTGCCTAATGCCTCATCCACTGGGGCGAAGCAATAGCCTAGTTGTAGCACACAATAATCACCATCATCAACAAGACTACTACTACTACTACGACCCCTGCCCTTTGACCCTGTGACCTCACTGACCTTCATCTCGAGCGTGGCGATCTCCTGCTGGTTGGTGGTGGAGGACAGGAAGCCGGTCATCTGGGCCTTCAGCGGGTCGTCCACCTCCACGTCGATGTCAAAGCACGCCGTCTTCTTCTGGTCGTTAGGGTCCACACTACAGGCAGTTTAACATGAGAGGGGTCATTAAGCACACACACATACACACACACACACAGACACACACATATGCACAAACACAAACAGACACACAATCTCAAGACAGAGAGCTGATGGACTGATGCTGGTAGGCTACAGTAAAATAGGCTTCCCTCCATACACACACACACACACACACACACACACACACACACACACACACACACACACACACACACACACACACACACACACACACACACACACACACACACACACACACACACACACACACACACACACACACACACACACACACACACACACACACACACACACACACCTGATCATATGGTTGATGATAATCGGGTCAGGATGCTGGAGAAGGCCGGCCAACTTGAGGGGAATCTCAGAGAACTTCATGCGATTGCAGGTAAAGATCTGGAGCAGCCACAGAGACAGCAGGCACAGATAAGACAAGATGGACAAAGCAAACACTGTGAGCAGACCTGGCATTACCTGGAGTTCACGTCAAAGCAGGTACACATTCAGGATATATTTTCTAGTGTTTTTTTAACCGAAAGGCTAAAAATTACTGGGGAAAAAATCAGTGTCTTTTACTGTATGGTCTACACTCAAACACACACAATCACACATAAATAGTGTTTATCTAGTCACTTACACCTCACACACATACACACACGGGCACACACATACACACTCACGCACACACACAACCACATACAAATTGTGTAGGCCTAGTCACACACACACACACACACATAAATAGTGTATGTCTTATCTCTCACACCTCACTCTTAACTGCAACAGCAGTCATGCCACTGTTGAAAGCTTCCAATAGCTCAATTATTCAGGTAGTAACTTACGGCTAGAAAATTATTTCAGGATATGTAAGGCATATGTATATGTAACCCATGCGTCCATCTATCCATCCATCCATCCATCCATCCATCCATTCATCCATCCATTCATCCATCCATCCATCCTAACCATGTTTCCATCCACCCATCCATCCATCTATCCACCCATCTATCCATCCATCCATCCATCCATCCACCCATCTATCCATCCATCCATCCATCCACCCATTCATCCATCCATACATCCATCCATCCATCCATCCATCCATCCAACCTAACCATGCATCCAGGTGGTGTTACCTGTCTGAAGTAGCGGTTGCAGTTGATGTACTCCTTCTCGTGGCTGTCCTGCAGCTTGTTGTTCTTGATGTAGAGCCACAGGGCCTGCATGATGCTGGCTCGCGTCTGGGTGTGCACCCCAAGGAGCCTGGCCAGACGCGGGTCCAGCTTATACTGGGGGGGCTGAGGAGGGGGGGCACAGAGGGAAGAGTGTGACTGTGACGGTGTGTATGTGAGTGTAAATTAGTGTGTGTGTCTGGGTGGGTGAGAGTGTGCGTATGTAGGCGAGAGTGTGTTCATCTGTGTCTGTGTCCGTATGTATGTACAGTACGTTGAGTGTTTTTTTTTTTTTTTTTTTATGTATCTCTTATAATATTTTTGACAGCATAACGGTTTTGAAACTAGCATGGAGTACAGCTGACAAGTGACTTGTACGACTGGGAATGAATTGTAGTGGAGTGTATATCGACAATGTAAGTTGACC
>NC_137925.1:5915894-5943394 GCF_963457725.1 Sprattus sprattus | reverse complement strand
TCTTCTATTAAGACCTTCACCACTCCAAGTTCATATAGCAGGTTTGTCCCTAAAGCACATACTTGGAATACCCCCCACCCCCCCTCACATGGCTACATTCCTGTTGAATTCACACCAGCGCAGGGACAAATTCATCTTAGCATCTGCTGCTATTGTCAAGGCTAACCATCTGAGACAGGAAATTAAACTTCTTTACATAATTCACCACGAACACCCCAGACATGTTGTTTGTTGTTATTGTTGTTGGTGTGTGAGTGATTGATGGGCCGGGTCCCTCCCTCGTCTCCTCTGGGGTATGAAGTGGGCGTGTTCACTACACTCATGCCTGCTGTGGGTCCACAGCTCTGGGGTACAGGGTGGTCATGAGACCTCCACAACCAAAGGAGGCTTCTTTGTTTAGGTGCAATGCCCTCCCCCACCACAGCCCACCACAGCCCTCCACAGACAGGGGGGGGACAAGCCTGTGTCTGAAGACGGACACAAAAGGGTCTTTCTGTCTGGGGAACATCAGTCCTATTAACTCACATACGCTCAGTATGTAGTGTGTGTGAATGAGTGAGTCTGTGTGCAAATGCTCTAAACTGTGTTTTGTGTGTGTGTGTGTGTGTGTGTGTGTGTGTGTGTGTGTGTGTGTGTGTGTGTGTGTGTGTGTGTGCGCGTGTGTGTGTGTGTGTAAGATTATGTGTTCGGGAACATCAATTCTTTAAAGTAACATCATGTAACAATTTTAAGTTCACACCAACCGGCTCTGTCTAGGCACTCACCCTCTCCTGTGCCCTGCCATCCCTGCAGACTGCTGCTGCTGCTGGAGGAGCCGTTTTCGGGTGGGGTCCATGGGAGGCTGGCCTATGCCTGACCGCATGGGCATACCTCCGCTGTAAGATGGTCCTGGCATTGGCCCTCCCATTCCCCCCATCCCTGGCATGGGCATTCCTCTGTTGGGGAGCATGTGACGCTGTGGAGATGACTGAAAGGGGGACAGCTTCATTAGCGCTTAGCTAATTTGCATACAGAAGGGGCCTTAAAACATCCATCTCCATCTGTCTGGACGCTGACATTGTGAGTTTTGAGCCGGAGTAACCTCCATCTGGAAACTATTACGCAGCCCTATTGCAGAGGTGATTGCAGGACGTTTCAACGCCTTTACATCATTCCCATGACTGAGTGGGCGGACGATTTAAAGGGAAAATGCTGAAAATGTATAAATCACTCACTAAACACGAACCCCTCCTGTCGCTGAACACAACAGTGAGGAAGCAGGCATACATTGAGGTTAATTTGTAAGAATTAAGACAAATATTCACATGATCACAATTGTGAACAGCCACAACCATGCATTGTTTGTAACATTTATTGATTTTTAGCCTACTGTAAGTTTTGGTTATAATGACAGGCCAGTGGTTACTGCTGATTGAGCACTGCGACACCTACGCGCGAATAGTCGTGGTCGTTGGAAAATGCGGAAGTTGACTATGTTCCGGGGTCAATTTTGTATCCAAACTGCCTTTGACTTGAAAATTAACACCAGGGAACATGTCTGATTAACCACCTCACTGAGGGAAGTTCAGCAAACTTAAGAAAAACACATTAGTTAGGGTTTGGGGGTAGCTAGTCGCTCTCTGGATGAAGCTAAAGTTCTGCTCTGGCACGTCTTTCCCTCCAACACTCACTCCATTAGCTAAAGTTCACATACCAGTTAGCGAGGTCTTGTGCAACAGTTAACGTGACGTTACACATGTAAAACACTGAAAGATGCTCGGTAAACAATGACTGCGAACGAGTGTCACTTTTTACCTGGTGGTAGGGGGGTGCAGAATTGGGCATTCCACGGTATCCCGAGTTGGGCTGCATAACAGCCATCCTCATCCCGCCAACATGTCCTGGGTTCACGGGGTTCACTCCTGGGTTCATCATAGAACCAGGACTCCCTGGAAAACCCGCTCGGGAAGTCATGTTTCAGCCCAGTACAAAACCCCTCTTGTTGTCGGTTTGAAACTAATATTAAAAGTCACACTGCGTATTGTTCTGCGCCAGCAAACCACTAGTTTACGTTGCCTCCACTATCCTCTGCGTAAACCACAAAGATCTCACGAACAAGTCATAGGCTACGGTTGTTTCTCTTTTACACAACAACAACAACCATATACTATCTGCTTCTAAAGAAAAGTTACTAGTGTTGAAAATGTCATATCTTTTCATAAAGTCTGAACTTCGTCACACCTCTCCGCAACTCTCAATAGTTGTTTCGCAAAACATATGCGGAGCCTGACCAATGTCTAAAGATAGTGACTAGTATGAGCGTGTCTGCAGCAACACTCAGCCTCCTCCTACCTTGTTGCCAGATCAGATTCACAACAATCCTCCGTTTGAAACATGGCTTTGGCGTTTAGTAAAACTACATACACGCAGGGGTTAAAGTGGGCCGGAACGCTCCGGTACTCAGTACCGGCACCTCAGATAAATTAATAAATAAATAGATTCTTTAAAAAAAAAAAAAAATGTAATGTTAAGGTCAGTCTCGTCTCGTCGCAAATCTTTGGTCTGAACCGGCCTTTACGTGCACTGTGAAAGGCTCGCGCTCCTTCTGAAGGAGTTCATCAGCGTCTCGAATCGATCAAATCAAAACGTAATATCATCCCCTAGCCCCGCCTTGCTCATCCCTCTGACAAACACGCTTCACGTGGAAAAAAAAACAGTTAACCTGTCAGTTCAGTTGAGCGCGATGCATTGCGGTAAGTGTTTAGACTGCTTCCAGTCAGAGCGAGTGCATGTTGGAGTCCAAGGTGAAGTAGTAAGCTAAAGTCTAACATCTATATTTTAAATAGGGCAACAAACACAACTTAAAGAAAGAACCAGGCTTTTAGTTATTCGTTTTCTATCGCTCTGGCCCTGACTGAGAATGACGAACATTAACAATGGTTAACTGCAACTAGTTGGTTATTGGCTATCACGTCAGCTTGTCAGATAGACAAAAAATGCCGGTACCGGTAGTTGTTTCTTAATTGGAAAACACGTTGGTAATGTTATGTCTTCATAATTTCCTTCTTAAAGATGGAGGAGGATCGAAATAAGAGAGGGTGTAAACGAAAAATAACTGATTATTTCCAAGGGTAAGAATTTGTCTGGAAATGGTGCCTAAACAGTCATTCTTTTTAGATTTTCTTTTAAAATCAAGCAATTGATAGTCTAAGAAGTCTACCAAGCATTGTTGCTATGTCATGTTTTGATAATTCATTTAACAGTAAAATATTTTTTAATTTAATAATTGAAGTCTGCAGTGTTGTTTATTAATGGCTGTGTGAGTGGACAGTCCAGGCCATGGAACTAAGTAGGCACTGTGTAATTTGCGCTGTGATTACTGTGTAAGAATGACTAAGATTTGGCCTGATGCAGAACAGATTTCATTATCCATTTTCACTGTGCAGTCATCAAGGCTGATTTAAGTGTCATTTTCCGAATTCCTTATCTTCACCGTGATTAGGGGAATGAAAGCAGCCCAGGTCATAGCCCAGAGCAGCATCAAGAGTAGCAGCCCAGCTCAGCCCAGCATCAGCACCACTGTACAGCACAGCAGCAACCCAGCGGCAGCCCAGCCTAACAGTAGCAGTACAGCCCAGCTTCAGCAGCCTAAAATGTGTGAATCGCTTAAATGCTATGAGTTTCAAATCTAAATGTCAGCACTAATTGTTCATTTCCAGCTGGCCATCCCCAAAATGCACCAGAATACAGGAAATCATATTTACCAAATTCAAAATTTTCTCATGGAACCAAATAGGGGCCAAGAGCTCATGATCCATCCCTGGTTTAGGTCTTTGGTTAGACCTCCTTATATCACTGTGATTAAAAAAATATAGGAATGGGTGATTTCAATGCTGCCGCCACCAGATCCACCAAATACCCCCCGCCACGGCCGCCGCCAGATCCACCAAATACCCCCCCGCCGCCACCACCACACCGGAAAATAGAGTACCCCCACCTACCAAATCCCACTTTAACCACTGCATACACGCACTGTATTTCGGAAAAGTATACAACATACGCCAACGAGAAAACGTATAGTTTTCAAAACAGTTGTCTTTCCTTTTACACAAAGGCTCTAGGTGAAAAGTTGATAAATGTGCTTTAGTCCAATTTTTTCACTGATTTATCTTTTTTTCTGGAAATAATTGATATCCACAAATTAAATAATGCAGTTAACCATTTTTGTTTTAACTTTAACTATAATCAGTTATGTGACAGCCTTAAATAGAAATGTAAAGGGACTGTTACCAGAGAGCCCGTCTGCGGAATACAAAAGTTATCCGGTGTTACTTTTAGAGTAAAGTTTGTAACCAACGAGCACCCCCAGTGCGTTTGACGTAGCTGTCTGCTGACGTACACTTTTGTGTTTGTATGCAGCTGCGAGCGGGCAGGAAGATCGACTGCAGTGCTATCCGTCAAGAAGAAGCACCAACCAAGAGGAAATGCTCTGAAATCTACCAAGGTATCACTAACCGAAACCTTAATATTGACAAGAACATATAAAATAATCAGATATCGAGTTAAGCCACGTCACCACTCTCTGAAGTGAAGTGTATCTGATCTGTGGGAAGCTAACAAGCTAGGTAGCTAGCTAGTTGGATTTCTTGTATCTCCAGCTGAGCATTGCTGCTCAGTTCGAGTCAACTACTTCCTGAGGAAGTTGCAAACACATTATCGTAGGCTTAACCAAAGGCCACACGTTTTGTACCAATTGGGTATTTTCTAATCATTGTGTATAATAAGATCACGTGTGTATGTTGTGCTATATGAAACGTTTGGAGATAGCGTGATGCATGTAAACAAGACTGAAATAATCGTGCGATCAGATATAGTTGCTTGTCCTGAATTTCTTTTGATTCCACTTTCATCCTTTTATATCTACATCACCGCGCATTGTATAATCATAAAGACGTAGGCTATGTTTTACAATGGACTCTTTTTAACACTGTGGTTGCGTTGCTGTGTGTCACAGCTTCTTCACTCCAGACCCCCAGAACTGCGAGGTGCCATGGCGGTGTGCGCGCTAGCGATGCTGGAGGAAGGCTTCGGAGACGAGGTGACTCTGATCGGCAGTGTCTTCCTCCTCGTCCTGGCCATGGTCCTTGCGTGGCTCTCGACGCATGTGGCCGAGAACGGTGAGCACATGATGGGCACCATCATCTCCGGCGTCGCCTCAGTGCCACTGGTTGGTCTGGGGAACTCCGATCCCTACAGACGGGCGACAGCCAGCTCCGACCCCGTGGAGCCCCAGCCCACCGCACACTTGGTGGACAAGCCAGAGGATGAGGACTCCGGACTGGGCTCTGCAGGTGGGGAGGATGCATCCTTGGAGGATGCCACCGGGCCAACTGGACCAGCTGTCAGCAGTGTAGACCAGCGTTTGGACATACAGGGTCTCCACAAACGGACCGTAGCACAGAGTCCTGCATCCACTCCTATTCCCTCCAGTGTGCCCTCAGAGGAGAGTCAGGACACAGAGAGGGGAAAGCAGACAGGAGGGACAACAACATCCTCCTCCGCCTCTGCCGCAGACATCAAAGTACGGCTGAAGTTTCTTAACGACACGGAGGAGCTGGCTACACTCAGGCCCCAGGACACCATCGGCCTCCTGAAGAGGTGAGTCTGAAATGAAGTGTAATTCAGGAGCCGTCTAGCCAGATGTGGACTAGGCCGGGGCCAGATGTGGACTAGGCCTGGGCCAGATGTGAACTAGTCCAGGAGATGTATGTGTAGCATTGACAGTCAGCAATGTCATTCCGTGTACAAAAGCCAGTGGAAGGTAGATCCTACTTGAGATTATGTTACAAGGTTGCAAAGAGTAGCGGCCAAAGTAGTTATGAGCTTGAACACGCCATGAATTAGCCTAACTTTATAATACATGGACGGAATAGATCTTGCCAAGATTTGGTGTAGATCTGTTCACGGGCATCACAGCCATTCATTTGGAATCTTTTTTTCTGAAAACGAAATCATAAATTGGCATAACATTATGTGAATCTTAGGATAAAGTCTCCAATCTGGGCACTTTTAGTGTACCTAAAGCTTCTTACTGTTATGTTCAAAACTGACTTTGTCTCTCTCTGTCTGTCTTATTTCTCACAGCAAATATTTCTCTGGGAAGGAGCGTCAGATCAAGTTGATTTTCCAGGGACAGCTGCTCAGAGATGCCAGTCAGACGCTGCTTTCTCTAAACATCACCCACAACAGTGTCATCCACTGCCACATCTCCCAGAACCCACCATCAGAGGGCGCTCTCTCAGAGGTGGAGCCCAGGTCCGGTGGGGTGTCCCTGGGCTCGCAGACGGAGGGGAGGGTGGGTCCTGGAACTGGATCGGTCACAGACGGAGGACTGAATGTGAGCGTGGGTAGTCTGGTGGTGCCCATGTTTGTGGTGATGCTAGCGGTAATCTGGTATTGCCGCATCAACTACAGACAGCTGTTCACTGCACCGGCCACTGTATCCCTAGTGGGAGTCACCATCTTCTTCAGCGTCTTAATCTTTGGCATGTACGGACGCTGAGACACTTAGGGGTGCATCAAAGAGAGAAGCTATGGTGGTGACATTAACAGGGGGTTGCCAGGTTGGAGCGAGGTGGGGGATCTGCTTGCCCTTGAGAGCAAGTATGAGTCTTTTCAGGCATGGCCGTGTTTTGTATTTTGTATGGCATGTGAAGGACGGCAGCATGTGTCCAGAGAGGGTAATGTTATTTAAAAAGAAGGAACAGGCTTTTCTAATGTGGACTTTGAATATTGATTGTGTTGGAATTCTTGCAGTCGAGGAACAAGTGCAACTTTACACATGAAACATCTCATAACTAAATACAAGGTAAAACAGGGTCATTATCAGCTACAGTCTAACGGCACTAACTTCTAAGAACCATGTCAGTTATGGCAACTTGCTTTGCAACCACTTCCTTAAATTCAAGCTTCACTCTGCTCGCTGTTTAGCGCGTGTAATTAGGATGCCTTAAGGTAGGTAATGGTGTATGGGGGGAAAAAAAACTGTAAAATGACAGACATACTGTCACACACATAACCCGTTAGAATTATGAGATCTCTCAGATACCATAGTGCCATACGAGGAAGTTAACTCACATGGGTTCCATACTGTGTGTGGAGCTTATTTCTTTACAGAGTGAAATCTTGTTGTCGCCTGTTGACTTTGTGTACTCATTCTGATGTGATTAAAAGACTGGAAATCACTTGTTTGTTAGTATGTTTGTGTGCATATACAGTACAGCATACACAGTAATATCAGAGGTAGACTCAGCCTCATGGCCTGCCTGTAAAATACCACAGAACATCTAATGCATGTACCTCACTAAGGTGAAAACACCAATCAGCCAATCCGCTCTCAGTGTCTATAACAAGTATAACCACAGTAGAGTAACACTAAGGAAAACAAAACAAATCAATCACAATGGACTTTTGTGACGCATAGACGCCCCTGGTTAACAGGAAGTCTGCAGCTGATTCTGTTGCATGTCTGCAAAAAAAACCTTCTGTGCATATAAGTAGTTCTTCACTAGGAAGTTCTGGCTGCTAGCCAGCTGTGGTCAGATGAGGTGTTCATCAGTGACAGGTAAGGCTACTAGCATGATGTAGAACAGATGAGGTGTTCATCAGTGACAGGTAAGGCTACTAGCCAGTTCTAGAACATACATGGTGTTCATCAGTGACAGGTAAGGCTACTAGCATGATGTAGAACAGATGAGGTGTTCATCAGTGACAGGTCAGGGCTGGACTCCCTTGAGTCAGCTGTTAACGATGTGAGTCTTAAGGAAAAGACATTCTTATTCTCTCTGAAGAGGTGGGCAAAAAATACAACCAGTGTTGTATTCTTCAAAACTGCATCAGGGAAGCATTCAGATATTGTATGGCGTAAAACCACAAATGTTTCTTTTACAGGAGTCAATGTTTCTGAAATGACAGGTTTCCAGGGTCTACAGGGTTTCCAGCACCAACGCTTACCTTATGGAAAACCCTTCTGGAGATAGCCAGCTCCTTTAAAACCACACACTAAAATGATTCTGCGAGAGAAACCGTGGAACTTCCTCCTGAAACTACTGCATGCTGCTGCTGAACTTAGATGGCCTTACTCGGGTGGAAAGAGCGGTCTTTTCACATATAAATGAGATGGCCTTACTCAGGAGGAAAGAGCTGTCGTTTCCCACAAGAACTAAGATAGCCTTACTCAGTAGAAAAGAGCTGTTGTTTCCCACAAGAACTAAGATAGCCTTACTCGAGAGGAAAGTGCTGTCGTTTCCCATATGGACAAAGATCTCTTCCCTCATGAGTAAGGCTCTGTCGTTTCCCATAAGAACTAAGACAGCATTACTCAGGAGAAAAGAGCTGTCGTTGCACTTAGGACTAAGATCTCTTTCCTCCTGAGTAAGGCTCTGTCGTTTCCCATAAAAACGAAGATAGCCTTACTCAGGAGGAAAGAGCTGTCTTTCCCCATAAGAATGAGATGGCAATCGTAGATTGAGGTTCTTAGTTCTGGTGGTTTATTATGTGTACGTGAAGATGTCCATAAGCTGTAGCAGCCCACGGCCAGTTTAGCAGCATTTTCACCTAGTCAAATATACACAGTTACAACACAGTGAAGATATAAATGATTCCTTACAATGTAAACAGCTAATAAATGGAAAGAAATAGATCAAGAGAGAGCAAGAGGAAAAAAAAACATTTGATTCATATTTAAAAGAATATTGTCCGTCTCCAAGGCATTGACAGTGGCATAACAATCTTGAGACAGAGAAAGTCCTTTTGAGTGATGCCAGCTTGTATACCTGACATCTCAATGGGTTTTTGTCCAGTTCCACAACGTGATTTAAAAGTCTTCTACCTCCCTGTGTGTGATTTTACTCAACTAGATATGGACTAACTGGAAAAGACGACACTGAACACATGAAGACAGAAAAAAAGTAAAACAAAATCACAGACCAATTTCTGTTCTGCCATCATTTGAGACAAAAAACACCTTATGTGAACTGAGAGTTAAAATCTTTTCTCTTTTTTTTTCAGTAAGATTGATGCATATGCATATCATAGCGGCAGAAGGGAAACCAACGAGTTTGCAGCTCTGAGTGCGGCTGCTTCTGCCTGCCACAGTAACGACTGTTACACAGCTGTTCCCTCTATCTCCCCTGAGTGCTTTTGCTTTGTGGGCTTCCCCCAATGCCACCAGACCCCCCCACCCACCACCCGTGGTCCAGACCCAGCGGATCAGCACCAGACCAGCATCACAGCAGTGCCAGAACCGTTCAAGAGTTGTCAGCTATCTGGGCAGGGTGGGCGGGTCTCTTTTACAGGAGGGCAGCCCATGAAGCTACAGCTCAACAAGCACTAGGTCATAGGTCAACTTACTCATTTCCTTGTGCAAATATGTCAGGAAACATAAACAACAACAATGACGACGACGACGACACACAAAAGTTCTTTTCAAGAAAAGACTTCTGTCGAACACTTGTGTAAACTGAAGAACAGATCCATCCTCCTCATCCTCCTCTTCTGGCTCAAGTGGTGAGATGTTGTAAACCATGTGATGCGTGTTTCTTTCTCTTTTTTTTTTTCTGTTGCCGTTTCTGGACAGATTGTTGCAGTGATGCGTGGGTGGTGTCTGAGGGCCTCCTGCTTCCCCTTGGTCACTGTGAAAAGGGCTCGTCTCTTAGCAACACACATGGGCTTTCCTGATTCTCCACACGACGTTTGGGGCCCAGCAGAGCTGTTGGAGAAGGCCATGAAGGAACAGGAAGAGAAGAAGAAGAAATGGGGAGAGAAGAAGAAACGGGTTCAAAGGTTAGATCGACGGAGTTAAATGAGATTATTTACACGTTTAGGGCAAGTATGTCACTAATGTAGCTACAACCGGCTTGAAGCTTTGATGCTGTGTTAACTGTTAACTTTCCTTGGGTTTTTCTATAATATGCACACTCTGCTTTGCTCTAAATGTGGGGAAAATCTCAAACATGGCATGGCTCTCATGAAAATAACCCTGCTGTGAAGCCATACTGGATGATGGTAACCATAACAACAACCCACACTCCTTCTATGTTGCCAACACGCATTGTCTGGTAAGAGAGCACCTGCTTCCCGACAAAAGATGGATAACCTTACACCTGGTAGACTATACTAACAGTGGTATATTACTGTGTGTGCGTGTGTGTGTGCGTGTGTGTGTGTGTGTGAGAAGGTAAAGATCCAATATTTAGCAGACGCCTAATATATATTTGAATAAATAATTATTGAATAAAAGCTGATAGCTATGAATAAATATCATTCTGCCCAACTCAGGATTTAGTAACTCGCTGTGCTGTAGCCTTTGCTGTGCTAAAAAAAGAAAACTAATAATCATAGCCTGCTTTGTGCACAGAGGGCTGCTAAGAGCATCTTGGCATGAGGAAACATCATGAGGAACCATCAGAGGAACCATCAGAGGGCTGCTAAGAGCATCTTGGCATGAGGAAACATCAACTCCCAGTGGCACTGCTATCCAATTCCTCGTTCAATTGTGCAGTTCATAGCTTTTAAGTGCACTGATCAGATTTCACTCAACATCTCCCTCACAGAGTGAGCTCTGGAACAGTAGATTGTGTGAGGCAAGAACTAACAGTCCCTCACGATCTAATTGTATAGCTGATTGCCGTGATGATAAACAGGGGCATTTGTTTTTTCAGGCACAAGGGCATTTTGTGTGTTGAGTCACCTCTGGAAGTGTCTGTGACTCACTCACCGTTTTTATGTTTCAGAGATTTGGATCTTCTTGGGGAGTTTGGGTTCTGTGCACAAAACAGAGAGAGGCAGGATTCACAACCCCATCTTATCCATCCAACAATACTATGTTTACAGACCAGCCAACTACTAATGACCTCACAACCAAAACTCAATGACAGATATACTAAAGAGATACAAACATAATGGTATAGGTTATCGGCTCTACTTTGGTAATTGGTGACGGTCACAAAAGAGGCAATCTGGTTAAAGACTAGAGAAACTGTCCAAAAGTAACACCAGACACAATTAAAATCAAATCTTTGCACACTGATGAGGACATTTAAGAGCAGATGTCAAATAGCCGTGCAGTAAAGCAAAACACTTACCGAAGGCACAGGTTGTTTTAAAGATTGTAACAATACCTTTTCTGACTTTCTCTTCTTGGCTGTGTGTGAGTGAAAGAGATAGAGGCAGAGATAGAGAGGCAGAGAGAGGTGAATGAGTGTGAGGGGAAAAGGGAATGTGAGGCAAAAAGCAGAATATGACATCTCATAATACCAACATCATTGCTGACTGATGATACTTAAAAGAGTCTGCTGAATGAAAGTAACGTAATGTGTTTAGCTTTGTCTGTTTATTATTGGTATGATTGCTTCTAATGCAAGTGGGCAATGTTTCCATGGAGATAGTTTAGGGACTACCGACACATGGACATATGAGTCATCACATGGTTCTATTTGAACACTTTTGATGATTTGAAATGAGTTTAGTCTTTTGATTGAAATTCAGTTCATTAAAAGTTATTCCACCTTTTAGCACTTTCAGATTCCCAGGACACCCCCTCACCTTTCTTTTCTGCCCCGTAGGACCAGTCATTATCATTGGCATCGTCGTTATCCTCCTGGTCACTCTCCGACTTGTTGGTGTTGTTGCCGCTGGCAATTCTACAAGACAGACAAAAGACAGAAATGGTACACGAACATGAATTTATAGGCACGAATAATAAAACAATAGACATCATTTTGAACCTGTAACCTCGGATTGTGGGTAAATGCAGATGACACTCCAAAGAAAAGTCTCTTAATGAAGGACTCTGTTCTTTCAGATTCAGAACAGGGTTAAGACTTAGAACAGTCCTTCAGCGGGATTCGATGAAGTAGCTTCCTTGAAACGCAACCGTCAAGGACCCTTCTTTGAGATTTAGAAACCGTTAATCTGATCTTGAGTTAGCTACACCCCACCTTTGAATCTCACTTGTGATTGGCTATGGCCCCTGGAGGGGCATCTCACCTGTGATTGGCTATGGCCCCTGTGATTGACATCTCACCTGCGGTTGGCGATGCGACTGCTGTTCCTGCCCATGCCCAGGCATTTCTCCAGGTGTGGTGCGAAGCGGGAAGCGGCGATGCTGCGGCTGCAGTTGGGACAAACACACTCCTTGTTCTTCCACTGGTTGTACACCTGGCCAAATATGTCCACCCCTGGCTGGTCCACGATTTCTACAGAAAAAAAAAAAAAACAGACACTTGTTTGTATTAATCTGGTACATTTCAATTAGCTTAGCATTGAGATCTTAGATATACTCTTGCTTAAGCACCATAGACACAGTCTACAGTGGTTTTCTTTCATTGTGATCTGCACATCTTTCACAGAGATTTGTTTTGATTGTTGAGGGTGCCGTGATGGTGGAATAAGCTGCCTTTAGACATGAGAAAGATAGAGAATAGTGCCACATACAAGAGGTCATTAAGACGTTATTTTTTTTACGATTTTTTTTTCTCTGCATTACCTGAACTGCTTTTACTTAAATGTATATTCATGACGGACCCAAGGGAGATTAGCGACCACTTTTTGGAAACTAATGGGGATCCAAATGAAGAATAAAGTATTTAAAATGATCCTGAAAGAATCTGGATCTGCTTCTCTAGAGAGGATCCAATACCATCTCTGGAATGGACCTCTGAATGTCAAATGTCTGTCAGGCCAACGTCGTGTCCCCGTTCTGAACTTGGTTCTGCTCTATGGTCCTCTTCTGAACTAGGTTCTGCTCTATGGTCCCCTTCTGAACTTGGTTCTGCTCTGAACTTGGTTCTGCTCTATCAGATCTGGTACGATTTACTCCAGAATCTGCCTCAAGGTCAAACAGGGGACCATAGAGCAGAACCAAGTTTAGAAGGGGACCATAGAGCAGAACCTAGTTCAGAAGGGGACCATAGAGCAGAACCTAGTTCAGAAGGGGACCATAGAGCAGAACTTAGTTCAGAAGGGGACCATAGAGCAGAACTTAGTTCAGAAGGGGACTATAGAGCAGAACTTAGTTCAGAAGGGGACCATAGAGCAGAACCAAGTTCAGAAGGGGACCATAGAGCAGAACCTAGTTCAGAAGGGGACCATAGAGCAGAACCAAGTTCAGAAGGGGAACACGACGTTGGCCTGACAGACATCCAGGAAATGGGAGCAAGGAAGGGAATGTTTGAGGTTGGAGGGAAAGGGAAAAAGGAAACAGAATGTATTGAATAGGAAAGGCCTTTATATAGGAGACACAGACAATCTGTGCTTCAGAACCAGTCATAATATACTGCTGTGAAATCCGTTAATGTGTGAAATGCCATACTATTTCTCATACACGTCAAAAACAGGACAGCCCATAAAATGCCTATCGAAATGCGTCACAGTGAGTAGGCCAACACTGACTTGACTGAGTCCCATGTTATTTAGCTCAGCCAGCATAATATGATGGATCAAAACTGATTCACCACACCAACAGTCTTCTCATGGAAAAGCCCACATTCCTTTGACGCACACACCCAGTTTATCATAGCGGAGGACATGTTTCACTCCACAATCTGTGGTTCAGAATCGGTGATAATTATGCATATAGCGTGGTCAAATCCATTAATGTGTGAAAGTTTGTACTATTTGCTCAAATACAAGTCAAAGATAGGAAAGCTCATATAAATGCCTATTAAAATGAGTTAAGCGTGAGTACGCCCATACCGACTGAAAAGAAGCACATGTTATTTAGCTCCAATAGATCAAAACTGATTTCATTGATTCCTAAATCACTAACACTGTGGAAAAGCCCACATTCCACTCACGCACAGAGGGAGTAAATCATAGCGGCAGACTTGTTTCTTACCGTACTCCTTCATGCTCTCCTGGTCCGTGTCATCCAGGAAGAAGTATCCCTGCTTGACAGCCCGGTGCACATCGAAACACAGGCCCAGACACGCGTCCTCCACCAGATCAGTCAGAATATCCTGGGCAATGCCCTGCATGCCAGTCACAACACATTAGTCAGCCATGCTCAATGCAGCACAAGTCTCACAGCTTTTTTCCCCCCTTCACCATGCTTATTCTCTTCACCTCTGCCCATTTCTATTACATTTGAGAATAGGGTTAGAAAAAATATATATAGCATGAGGTGTGTCTGACACAGGATTAAATATCAAGAGTTCTGGCTCCTGTATGATCCAGTCAATCCCCCCCCCCCGACATATGGGATGCATATGGTGTTATGGGTGGGTGGGGGATTCTGCGATTCAAGCCTATTTGTGGTGCCTGGCTAGGGGGCAAATGGGGCCAGCCCTGTTACATGCCACAACGTCCTTACCTCCATCTTGCTGTTGTCCAGACCGGACAGTGACATCTCCTCCATTTTCATTTGCAAAAACTAAAGGAGGAGGCACTGCTGTCTACATAGTGTAGTGCAGCAGGCATCGGGAGCTACAGGGCTGCAATAGAGAAGACAAAGAAAGCATTACGTCTTCGCACCGGTAAAGTGGCTGAAGTGTGATGGCAGGCGGCATTCTACGGCAAACAAAATAAAAACAATCTACAGCAAATCCCCTCCTCGCCCAGTTCTGACGTTATATGGCCTGCTGGGGGGGGGAAACACATGCCGCATAGATCGCTTTACATCACAAACAACTTGAACACTGAAGGATTAAAGGTGGTTTAACACAATGGCGGCTTGCAATGCGTTCAGTGATTTCACAATCCTCTCACACTACTGCAAACCACGAGAAGCCTAAACGAGCCGTATATCAGAATGCCTTATATCCATTACCAAGTTATTTCTTGTCAATTGTATCACCGAAGTTTAATTAATCTGTTGACATTTACATTGCGGTCGAGCCGCCTAAGCTACCAACGAGCAGATAGCCCATCTGAATTGTAGATACTGGTAAACTAAGATTAGGCAGTAATCGACTTCTGATAGGCCCACACACTTGATTGTTGACTACAGAGGTAGTGTCCTGATATACAATTCGGCAAAACCGGTCGACCGAAATTTCTGAACAAGGGTCTTTGTCAAGTAGGCTATAGTGTTACGTTGTAACGCCATGACCCACCATCAAAGTAACATTGTGTTTGCAACACAGCCTGATCGTTGTTATAACTGCTACATCGACATGACGGGAATTTTAACCTCACTTTCGCCCACACGCTTTGCTGTTTAATTCAGACGAAGACATTATCAGTTCTAAACTGGACGGTTTAATTCATTTGCCACTTTTAATCGACGTTACTCACCGAGAACCGGGCGGGCCGTTGCAGGCTTCGATTGAGCATACCTTTTATCCCACTGCGACTGCTCATTTGATCCAATCGATATTCAAATCTGATCAAACTTAACGTTCAAATCTGTAGTCAACGAAAGAGAGGGACAGTAAATAGGCTAGACTTGATGTGTGACACCCTTCCGCTCACAGCCTATATTAGGAATCATATCTCGCCCTAAGCAGCTAAGTCCATCGCCTCCAATGCATTGCTGTCAGCGGGCTTGCAGTTGTCTCCAGGCTGGTCAATCGATCGCCAAACGCCACCATTAACTAGGCAGAGATTGCAGGGATTCCTTCTGCGAGGGCAAACTGGCTAAGGGCGTTTTGCTGAAGAATTGGCTTAATTTAAATGAATGGCCGATTTGTAAATTAATATTTTAGTTCTTAAAAATATGTATTAGCCTACTGTTAAGTTGTGTAAATTGAGAATTTTGTAGGATGATCTTGAAAGCAATCTAAAACTATTTTTCAGACTACACGGATAGTTTATATACAGTCATGGACAAAAATATTGGCACCCCTGCACTTCTGTCAGATAATGCACCACTACTCCCAGAAAAGTGTTGCAATTACAAATGCTTTCGTATTCACAAGTTTATTTACTTAGTTTGCATTGGAAAAACACAAAAAATCTGAGAAATAATGCCAAATCTGACTTTATTCCACATAAAACTCAAAAAAGGGCCGGACAAAATTATTGGCACCCTTTCAAAATTATAAGAAATAATTGTATTTTAAGCATGGCAAGCCACAGATGCTGGTAATATAGAAATCACATTTGCAACCATGTAAAATGGAGCAAAGTTGACTCAACCTTTGTGTTGTGTGTCTGTGTATACCGCACTGAGCATGGAGAAAAGAAAGAAGAGCAAAGAATTGTCTGAGGATTTGAGAACCAAAATTGTAGACAAGCATGGACAATCTCAAGGCTATAAGTCCATCTCCAGAGATCTTACAGTATTTCTCTGTTCCTAAAACACATTTTTTCAAAACATGCCTCGGTTTCTCTGAACACTAAACCCAAGTGCCAACTCCCTAAACCAATTCTGCTAAACTTTAAGCACAGTTCTCTGCTTTAAACACAGATTTCAATTGTTAACCGCACTTTCTTCAAACCACAACACACAATTCTCTGCTTTAGACACAGTTTTCAATTGTTAACCACATTTTCTTCAAAACACTAAACACCATCCTCTCTACTTTGCATGCTTCATCAATGCCAAAACCTCATTGTGTTCAAACAGAAAACACTGCTAATCAAATGACAAAACTTCCATTTCCAAAGCTGTTGTGCAATTTGAAATCAAAACTTTAGCTCCTAGTTTGGAGAACAATTTATGGCAACATTGAAGTGAGTGGTGATCAGAGAGGCAGAGGAGTGAGAGTAAGATGAGGAGGAGGAGGAAAATGATGAAGAGGAAGAGCAAGACGGAGAGCCATTACTGTATCTCTGATGAGATTCAGGCCAATGTGTTCAACCATGTGGTCAACATGGGTTTGACCATGCAGGAGGCTGGCAAGGCTGGCCAGAGGGTTCAACCAAACATAAGCCGCTTTTCAGTTGCACCGATTCTCCGGACATTCAGAAGAGAGAATGGGTAAGAAACACTACTATGACAGTAAGACACTAGTTTGAATGCCTTACTGTATCAGGAGCATAGTATTCTTGTATTTTACTGTAGAATATTTTACATTGTACTGTATTTGTAAAATTACAGTATACGTAAACAAATACAAAGTGCAACCATTGATGACCAAGACATATTCCTAAACATCAATACAAAGAGCCTAGCCACAGTGGACCATGTTCTAAGGCAGAACATCTCGAGAATGAAGCAGGTGTACAGGGTGCCTTTTGACAGAAACTCTGATAGAGTCAAACAATTACAGTATGATATGACTATGTGCAAGTAAGTCATATACGTTTCCACAACTGATTACGTCCTATCAGCACAGAAACATTACTGTACTGTATTGTAATCCAATCAAATGTTCAAATCAAACTGTATTTTCAGATGTTTCACAACACAACAATTGTCGATATTGTCTTGAGCAAGAACAGGATGCAGTTTAGTCTAGTTTTTTTGTCCTTTTATTATTTTGCATTTTTCTTTCATTTTTGAGTTAAAACATTATACAGTTACAATATTTTACAACAGAAGAAAGCGTACAGTAACACTGGAGATGAAAATGCATAATACTCCTGATAAGGCCTTCATACTAGTGTTTTCCCATTTCATAGTAGTGTTTTCCATTGAGCACATCAGTGTTCAATCAATGCTTAGAATGTCTACTCAAATAATGGTCTGTGTTTGTTGTTTGAAAACAAAATGCCCTTTTGAGGTGACATAATAGTGTTTTGAAACCAAAGTGTCATTTTGCAAGAGATATAAAGGGTTTTGCATTTTGTGTGAGTGGTTTTGGGATTTGTGTTTAGAGCTAAGAGAAACCGAGGCATGCTTTGAAAAAATGTGTTTTAGGAACAGAGAAATACTGTAATGTACCTGTGTCCACTGTGCGCAGTGTCATCAACAAGTTTACTGCCCATGGCATTGTCACTAACCTCCCTGGATGTGGAAGGAAGAGAAAAATGGATGACAAAATGCAACAAAAGATTGTTTGAATGGTGGATAAATAACCTAGAACAACTTTCAAATAAATTTAAGCTACCCTGCAGACAAAGGGTACAACGGTGTCAGCTTGCACCATCCGTCGCCATTTGAATGAAATGGGATGCTATGGTAGGAGACCCAGAGGACCCCACTGCTGACACAGAGACATAAAAAAGCCAGAGTAGTAGTAGTTGGGAGAAGGCACCCTTCAAATGTGAGAGACCTTGAGCAGTTGGCAAAAGAAGAGTGGTCCAAAATTCCAGTAGAGAGAATGTACTTAAGACACCTCATTAATGGTTACAGGAAGCTATTGATTTCAGATATTTGTATTTCTTTATTTTTAAGGGTGAGGGTGCCAATAATTTTGTCCGGCCCTTTTTTGAGTTTTATGTGGAATAAAGTCAGATTTGGCATTATTTCTCAGATTGTTTGTGTTTTTCCAATGCAAACTAAGTAAATAAACATGTGAATACCTTCAAGAAGCTCTGGAAGACCCAACTCTTCAGAGAGCACCTCCCTTCCTAACTGACACCTTGACTAGTGCTTAACTTGCACTTCAGCAGTTACAGTCCCGCACTTTTTTCTTTTCTTTCTATGTCGTTTTCTATTTCTTATGTAAAATAGTATTTATTGTTACACCAGGTTTTTATTTCTCTTAGCTTGACTGTTCTCTCCCTTTGGACAAAAGCGTCTGCTAAATGACTAAATGTAATGTAAATGTACATTTAAAAAAAGGTTATTTTTTGGGCGTAATGTGACACCGTAAAACACATGATGTAGCGCATAATATTTTAGGTTAAATTGAACTGTGCACAAATGTAGTTACAGTATGTCTCTACCATGGATACCATCGTGGACCAACCATGTGTCCTGAGCATATGACATGCTTTGTGATCTCTTGGGGAATATGAAAGGCCATATGCAATGAAATGAACTCTGCAGACAAAAACGGAGGACAAATACTTTATTCTAGGGACTGCAGGTATTCTTAAATATAAATCTCTTTCAGCCAGACCATCAATCAACACACCAGACTTCTTCTACATATAGGACATATAGAGGACAGATATTTAGCACGTTTAATGCCAAATATGGAATTAAAAGTACAATGACAATTTGAGATACAATGGCAACAAAGACTCGAAAACTTCAAGAGAGTACAAAAGTAAAAGGTCAGGAGAGCACTGTAATTAAAAGACAATCAAGGCCAAGCAAGAAAAACAGAAGAAAATTCATACATGCATAATAACATAGGATGACATATATGAAGATTATAAATACATACGTCAATGGTTAGGTAAATCAGTGAAAGCTATACAACAATGTAAAAGACAACTGTATAGGCAGGCTGTTCCCAGGCAAGATCTGTTAAGTTAAGGCTGTTCCCAGGCAAGAGCTGTTAAGTTAAGGCTGTTCCCAGGCAAGATCTGTTAAGTTAAGGCTGTTCCCAGGCAAGATCTGCTAAGTTAAGGCTGTTCCCAGGCAAGATCTGTTAAGTTAAGGCTGTTCCCAGGCAAGATCTGCTAAGTTAAGGCTGTTCCCAGGCAAGATCTGTTAAGTTAAGGCTGTTCCCAGGCAAGATCTGCTAAGTTAAGGCTGTTCCCAGGTAAGTTCTCTTCACTATGGAACAGAAACACTTTAATGTTTTAAGGAATGTTAAGCAAATCTCAATGGACCATCAAAGGGTTGGCTAAGGTGTTGGATTCCACACAGCAATCCATTTGGAAGAAATACAGGAAGTCTGTTTCAAAATGAATGACCTGTCAATACACATTAAGGCATATTACACAATTTCAGGCAACATTACAATAGAAATAAGTGACTCACAGAGGAGGGGCAGGGGGTATCTATAGGGGCATCTGACTGACATAGGAGGGGCAGGGGGTATCTATAGGGGCATCTGACTCACAGAGGAGGGGAAGGGAGTAATCTATAGGGGCATCTGACTGACATAGGAGGGGAAGGGAGTAATCTATAGGGGCATCTGACTGACATAGGAGGGGAAGGGAGTAATCTATAGGGGCATCTGACTGACATAGGAGGGGAAGGGAGTAATCTATAGGGGCATCTGACTGACATAGGAGGGGAAGGGAGTAATCTATAGGGGCATCTGACTGACAGAGGAGGGGAAGGGAGTAATCTATAGGGGCATCTGACTGAGAGAGGAGGGGCAGGGGGTATCTATAGGGGCATCTGCGACTCTGTGTACACGTCCACTCCGACCTCTTCCTCCAGCACCACCTTGGCATCGTCTGCATCCAGCTGCAAAGGAAATGACCAGCATTACAAATTACACACACACATTAGTATCAGTACACAATGCACTCCAGATTATATCTGTAAACAGATTACAGTCACAAATGCAGACTGTATAAGCACATACAATTCCATTAAATACATAAAAAAATAGTACTGACAAACATATTCAAACATGTATCAGCAGTAGAAATGTTAAGCGGCGAAAATGTGGTACAAGACTACATGGACCTAGTCTCTTGGACGAGGATATGGATTAAGACATAACTTTTGGCATTTCTCTGTGAAATGTGCAAATGGAAAATCTTTGAGCAATTTGCACATTTCATCTCGAGCTAAGGGAAGAGAAACGCACTGATAAGCCTCAACCCTCAACCTAACTCTGTGTACTACACTGCTACATCAAATAAAGTGTAGTGTGCAAACCTTTACAGTTTGTAACTTACACATTTCATCTCGACTTCGGTGAAGAGTCTTCCAGTCATGAACATGCGCAGCGGGATGGTGAGGATGAGGATGAAGGGCAGTGCCAGAGAGACGGGGCTGGACTTCACAATCCACAGCAAGGCCAGGCACACAAGCTGGATGATGGTGAACAGGTGCATCCGGTTCGTCTTCACCTGAGGAGAGATAGAGAGAGAAAGAGAGAGAGACATAGAGGGAGAGAGAGGGGGAGAGAGAGGGAGGAGAGAGAGAGAGTGGGAGAGATAGAGAGAGACAGAGAGAGAGAGAGTGATACTTGAATAGGAGACAGTCAAGGTGAACGTCAAAGTAAGGATATTATTCTGGCCTTATTTGGGAAGTCGTGTGGGACTCCAGAGGCAGGACTGAACACCACTGATGTAAATAGCTGCTCTGTATGATGTCAATGATTAGCTGGAAACTGATGGTGAATTAGACTCAGCCATGATCCTGCTTGAATACCTGTCATTCAGGGTCAGATGTGGTTCACAATCAGCTGCTTTGTGGGATTATAGATTGTAAGCAAACAAATAAGTCAGCGTACCATGGTGGCGTACGGTTCGTTGGGGTGGTATTTCTTGGGGACCAGCAGGAGCAGTATCCGATCCCACAGCTGGATCCCGCTGAGAGAAGTGATCCCCATGTAGAGGAAGATCCCGAAGAGAGCCGTCATTGGAATCATCTTCAGGATAGGCTCCATGAGGATGGACAGGCCTGGAATAAGACAGGGGGCGGGAGAGTGAGAGTGAACAAAACCATTTCAGTGGATGCAGACAGACACCCTCACTGGAGTATAACCCTTACTGCAGACACCCCAACTGGATCATAACCCTTACCGCAGACAGACACCCTCACTGGAGCATAACCCTTATTGCAGACAGACACCTGTACTGGATCATAACCCTTACAACAGACACCCTCACCGGAGCATAACCTTTACAGAGAGACACCTATACTGGAGTATAACCCTTATTGCAGACACCCTGACTGGAGTATAACCCTTACAGAGAGACACCTATACTGGAGCATTACCCTTACAGAGAGACACCTGTACTGGAGTATAACCCTTACAGAGAGACACCTATACTGGAGCATAACCCTTACAGAGAGACACCTGTACTGGAGTATAACCCTTACAGAGAGACACCTATACTGGAGTATAACCCTTACAGAGAGACACCTATACTGGAGCATAACCCTTACAGAGAGACACCCCCACTGCAGACACCCTGACCGGAGCATAACCCTTATAGAGAGACACCTATACTGGAGTATAACCCTTACAGAGAGACACCTATACTGGAGTATAACCCTTACAGAGAGACACCTGTACTGGAGTATAACCCTTACAGACAGACAGAGAGACACCTATACTGGAGTATAACCCTTACAGACAGACAGAGAGACACCTATACTGGAGTATAACCCTTGCTTATAGATTGTGGAACAGCTGGCCCAACTGTGTGATATGGGTCGACTGAAGTGACTAAATCTAATGTACATTCCACTTTCAAAACAACAGCAATAGTGATTCAGTACACATACCAGTAAATACAACCAGACAAGCAAGGGCTTTTTGATGAGTTGTGTTTTCAATTGCAACAATAACAATAATTACAGTGAGACATCATTCAACAGTTTCAAACAGTTTCACATCTTATCCGTGGAAAAGGTATAATTCCATCTCTGTAATGTATTGCTACTGTCTGCGCTTCATTGTGGGAATACATCCAGAGAAAGACTCACCAACCAGAAGAGCCACCAGCAATCCACTTATCCTTTGTTCCAGAACTTTCTCTATGACGGGCTTGGGGCCCTTGCTGGTTACGGTGAGGGCGTTGGCGTGGGTGACTGAGCGCACCGTGGCAGCGCTCAGCCAGGGAACCCCGAAAATGGCACAGAGACCCCCCATGGTTACGAGAAGCAGCAGGTCGAAATGGAACCCCGAACCTTTGGCCATCTTCCTCTCCGGCTTGCTTATTATCAAACTGGACGGGCCAGGTGATGATGGTGAAGGTGAGCATGTGGAGGTAGAGACAGAAGGACAATGTCAGAGGTAAGTGAAGGGCCATTTGATTTTAGAATCACATATTTTCAGCATCAGTAGGCCTTGAAAGGTTACAAGATAAGGCCGTGATTAATCTCATTGGTTCATAAGAGCATCCCTTTAAATCCCATAAGATTTCATAAAATAGCTTAAAAAATCATGTCTACTGGGCAGGCTTAGACTGACAATCTGGCAAAGGATGATGCTGCGAAACGTTTAATTCAATGTATTTAGCGCCAAAACAATGAAATAGTTTCAAGGCGTTCTACAGAGCCTAGGGCCTGGTACCCCCTTAGCCACCATATTGAATAGTGACCTAGGCCTGAGGATCATTTGTGTCAGCCATCTGATGCACACCAACAACCAGTAGAATTATAAAGGGTGAATGTTTTATTTTATTTTATACATACATGAAGTTCTTTAGCCGTAATACTATTTAAAAAATATATATGAGGGGCAACTTCAGTCTAGGAGGGCAAACGGGCAGTTGCCCGAGCAACCTTAGCCCCCTCCTGTGCACATCCCTGTTCAAGGTGTTCAACATAATGGGGGAATGTCATCTAGGGCTTTTGCGAGCGGACAGTAAATAGGCCTGGCCACTAGCCAGCAGGTACTGGTACTCACGTGGTGATTTGAGACTCGAGGAAGATGAGGATGAAGACGAGCATGGAGGGAATCACGCTGGCAAACATCATCCACACGGGGAAAGTCTTATGCTCCCCGAATGGGTTGATGAGCCAGCCCCTCACCTGTGGGTTGGACACCTGGAGACCCTTAGGGACCACCAGTTTCTACCAGGCAGGAAAGACACAATGTGTTTCAGCTGACGTCTCACAGCTACAACATGGCTGTAACTGGAAAACGTATTCTTGAATCCTGTGCACTTGAAACAGACCTGCAAGATTTCAGTTTTAGATCAAGCTTGGCGTGGCGATCTTCAAGATACTATGTGTGTCCGAATTTGTATGTGTGATGGTATGGAAAGCTATAAAATGCAGATGGGTTTGGATGGAAATTAAATAAAAGGGAAGTAGCTACTAGTTGCTCACAGGTCTTCTAGAAGGTTCCAGCGCTCACCTGCGTGTAGGTGTCCTCAATCTGGACGTCCACCACGATCATGAGAAATATGGCGATGGGCACCCCAAAATCTCCCATTAGACGGCGCATCTGAAAGGAAGAGGAGAAGTAAAGCAAGTCGTTAGGCTATCATATCTCTATATTATATTTATATCGCACTTTAAAATCACAGCCTTGGGGATATCCTTTACCAACCGCTCCCTCGTTTACGTCATATTGCTTAAATCTACTGCTCAATCTTCCACACTAGCATGTCTACAGTACTGCGCCATATACCACACTAGCATATCTACTGCGCCATATACCACACTAGCATATCTACTGATTTCTTGTCACACTTTCAGATTGATAGCGAAAGAAGACACCTTTCTGGTTGGGAATTGTAGTGCACTTTTAAAGCTATTTGGCTATAAAAGTAGTTATTCCTGCACTTTTTTTTCTATTTCTTATGTATATTAGTATTTATTGTTACACTAGGTCTGTATTGCTCGTTGCTTGATTGTTCTCTCCCTCGTACATCGCTTTGGATAAAAGCGTCTGCTAAATGACTAAATGTAAATGTAAATGAGGCCAGATGCTCGAGTTCTGGGTGTAAACACCTCAGACATCAGCTGACTCTGGAGCACATTTGGGCCTGACATTGCACTGATGCTGTGTGCCCTGCCCTAGATCCAGCCCAGATATACCATCAAAACATAGGGGTTGAACTTGACATATGTGTGGCGTGATGTTTTTTTCAGGAGATATAAGGGAAAACGCATAATTTGATAATGGCGGAAAATAAAATGGCCGCCGCGGCCGACGTGAGCGTTTTTTGCGTTGCCTAGCGTTCTTTATTTGAAGAGCAGTACCCATAGATCCACATTTGAACGATTCTTTCTATCGATTCTGTTATCTGCCCCACTAATAGGCTCCAGGTCCTTCTTCCTGGGGAAGGCCTTGTCTCACTGACCTTTCCTGGGAGGAAGGTGCCATTTTTGAAGATGCGGAGGTAGTAGGCGATGGAGAAACAGCCGAGCATCAGGCACATGGAGAGCAGGGCCGTGTTGGGGTACGCCCGCATTACTCTTTTGGTCACCATGGTGATGTTGCCTGTGGTGTTGTCAGGGATCTGGACCACCACCGGGTACCAGGGGTCCTCTAGGGTGTCGTTCAGGCGGTCATAGTTCAGGATGAGAGGGTGCTCTTTGAAGACCTGCAGTGGACAGGTGGAGGTGTGTACAGGCCCAGGGGCGACATTTACGAGAGGTTTTGTAGTTTTTTTTAGAACCCAGGTAGTTGATTAGCTGATAGCTAGATTTAATTTTGTTGCGTTGCATGCCTGTGCTAAAATAATATAAATTCACCCCATCACCCCGTCATCAATATACACGTCATACCCATGATAACAAAGTGAAAACACGATTTAAGATTTGTTCTGCTAAATTATTACAATTTGATATATAATGTTTTACCAGTGAGGGGGTCAACTGTGCTTGTAAAAGCACAGCAAGTTGCAGATGTATGAAAGGAACGAAGGGCAATGACAGAGTGAAAGATGTAGTCATTACCCTGCCAAGCTTGGAGAATGTCTCATAGATGAAGATGAGGGAGATGAGGATGGAGAAGATCTCTTGCGTGAATCGAGAGATGAACCTGACCAGGAAGCTGCCCTCCACGGCGACTACCACTATGACGATGACCACCAACCAGACGCCAACCCAAACGCGACCAACAATGTATTCAATGTCCTGGGACTTGCAGAACTATGGAAGGGGAGAGATGATGATGAGGATGATGCACTTATGGCAGAAATCACTATCAGGGAAAATTGGTATTGGTGTGTGTGGCAGAAAGAGAGGTGGGGTATTGGTATTGGTGTGTGTGGGAGAGAGAGAGGTGGGGAGAGGGAGAGGTGGGGTATTGGTATTGGTTTGTGGGACAGAGAGACAGGTGGGGTATTGGTATTGGTGTGTGGGAGAGAGAGGTGGGGTATTGGTATAGGTGTGTGTGGGAGAGAGAGAGGTGGGGTATTGGTATAGGTGTGTGTGGGAGAAAGAGAGGTGGGGAGAGGGAGAGGTGGGGTATTGGTATTGGTTTGTGGGACAGAGAGACAGGTGGGGTATTGGTATTGGTGTGTGGGAGAGAGAGGTGGGGTATTAGTATAGGTGTGTGTGGGAGAGAGAGAGGTGGGGAGAGAGAGAGGTGGGGAGAGGGAGAGGTGGGGTGTTGGTATTGGTGTGTGTGGGAGAGAAATGGCTCGAAACAATGAGGAGAGATCAACAGAGACGCTCGTGAAATAAAACAGGGAGACACTCACCGCATAGAAGGCCTCTTCAAACACAAGCAGCGGCCCGGAGAAGCCGATGACGAGCACAGGCTGGGCGGCCACCAGGCAGAAGATGATGCCCTGCACTGACGTGGAGATCAGGAGCTCAGGCACGCCCATCATGTTATCCACCTTATCAGCTGTGAAGGGAGGAGGCGGCCACACGTGAGAGTCACAATCCCATAGGAGCAAGTAAGTGTCAGTCAAGGACATTCACCAATCGGATTCAGCATGGACATTTTCACCGTGACATTGTGTAAAAATAAACTTTCTGAGGCCTTAGATGCACAAACAATGAGCCAGTGCAGAAATAATTGTTAAACAATAAATAAAGAAATAATTTTTTGACTGCTGTGATGAAAGTCTGAGGACTGAAAGCTTGGCTCCATGAAATGTCTTGGATGGGATGTGTAGCGAAGAGAGGGAGAGAAGTTACCCCCACCCGGCCTTGAACCTGGGTCTTCGGGGTGCCAAAGCTGCACCCTGACTGCAACACCAAAGAGCCAGGCTCAATGGCATGGCAGTCAGAGCACATACGCGTCTGTAGTGACGGCACTGCGTCACAGGATGCTAATACCATCTCAACTGAAGTGCTTTAACTGGCCCTGAGTGTCTTTCCTGCAGCAGAATCATACTGTGACACGTGTACAAGACATGTGCACACACACCCACCAGCCCTCCGAAGGTGATCAGATCAGACTCCTACTGAGACACGTGCACGAGACACGTGCACACACTCACCCACAAGCCCTCCAGAGGTGATCAGATCAGACCCGTACTGTGTCTCGTGCACGAGACACGTGCACACACTCACCTAGAAGCCCTCCGAAGGTGATGGCGGGTGACAGAGCGGCGAAGTAGATGAAGATGACAGCAGCCAGGACCTGTGCGTTCAGTGCATCCGTGATGTCACTTTTGTAGTGCTGGTAACGCCTCCTGAAGTCCCGCATCATGCCTCCAAATGGGACACCCGTACGCACCAGAGGGTCCTCAGGGGGTGGCGATAGAGAGGAGATAGACGCTAGACACACACACACACACACGCACGCACACACACACACACACATACACACACACACACACACACACACACACACACACACACACACACACACACACACACACACACACACACACAACGTGTTCAGGCAAACACACACACACACACACACACACACACACACACACACACACACACACATACACAGGTGTACATGCAAACACACACATACACACACGTGTACATGCAAAAGCAAACACACACACACACGCCAACACAAACACACTCACACATACACACATGTACAAGCAAAAGCACACACACACAAACACACACACACACACACACACACAAAAACACAAACACACACACAGGTTGTTATTCAGTACTTATGTCAGACATTTTCCCCAAAGTAACTAATGCTGGAATTAAACTG
>NC_137925.1:5908394-5910894 GCF_963457725.1 Sprattus sprattus | reverse complement strand
GAGGAGAAACACTCTCAGGTAAACACACTTACTGCTTACCTCAGGCCTCACAAAGATGGTGTGTGTGTGTGTGTGTGTGTGTGTGTGTGTGTGTGTGTGTGTGTGTGTGTGTGTGTGTGTGTGTGTGTGTGTGTGTGTGTGTGTGTGTGTGTGTGTGTGTGTGTGTGTGTGTGTGTGTGTGTGTGTGTGTGTGTGTGTGTGTGTGTGTGTGTGGTATGGTTTGTGTGTGTGTGTCTTTTTCTCACTCTGTCAGCCATAAGAGCTGCCATGGCTCGGCCTGTCTCATGGTAGTCCATGTCACTCGCAGTCGGCCCAATCAGCACAAACACAAAGCGGACCGGAACTGGAGCCTCCAGAGCGGCCTCAAGAACCACAGCCTCTTTCAGACGCACAAACGCCACGGTGGGTCGCTCTAGGAAGTCCAGAGCACCTAATGCACACACGCACAAACCTTTAGAATGTAGACGCGCGGTTACACACGCATACACACACACACACATGCATATTTGGATGTGTAATTATGTACACACACAGAGACACTGATGCACAAATGCATAAAGACACATGCACACAGGTAAACACACATACATGTCCACAGATAATATAAGTGCTGCATCATACTAAGGTTATCATATCTTTATATTTTGACTCACCAACAAGCACCATGGAGGCCTCCACATTGTCAGACGCATCTCTCTGCATGGAGAGAGGACTCACATTTAATGTAGGCTTTGACATATAACAGATTATAATACAGATTCTCCAAGCCATATCTATATAGTCAATGGAAAAGATTTATCAATGTGAAATAGTCCACAAAGAACAAAACTTTTTGGTTGGGCAAGAGAAACTTGTTTCAATTTCATTTGAATTGAACTTGTTCCATGGGTAAAGATGAAGAAGCATTTGTCACAGGTCTATAAAGATGGCTAGTCATGATGAAGCACAAGACAGTCTTCCTGCGTGTGGATATTACTCTCTCACCCTTTCAGCAACTGAATAAGTCTTCATCTCACTTGCTGTGAGAGGCTGTGTCTCCTGTGTCGGGCTGGCGTCAGAGCTGTAGATGGAAGCAAACAAAAGCATGGAAAGCTATCGTGATTGGCCTCAGCGTTTCTAAGATATCAGACAGTGTGTTCAAGCACCACAAGAATTATTTTAAATATCTCTTTAAAACCAAATATTCCTTATTAACGGTAGATTTGGTGAAACAGAACAACATTGCCTAACATTTGACATTGGAAACAACACAAAGGTCTGTGATTTGGGGATTTTGCAAGCTTCCAAAGTATGTACTTTTTTTCTTTTAACTGCTAAGCTCGTCAGATGCTAGATGAATTTTATGGTTTGTACTGTGCTCACACACATCAGTTCAGTACTGATGGTAAGAAATGTCCTAGGCCACCGTAGACCAAAGTCTGGTCTCGACTCTGGTAACCCCGCTGCTAATCTGGCAACCCCACTGCTTTTCTGGCAACCCCACTTCTATTTTGCCTAACCATTCCTCAACGACTGCTCCCTGTGAAGCTTAAGTCTGAGCTGCTCCCACTAAAGTCCACCAATAACATTAAACAACCTAGCTAATAACGTTAAACAACCTAGCTTATAACATTAAAGACCTAGAAAATAACATTAAACCATGCAAAACGACCTAGCTAATAACGTTAAACAACCTAGCTAATAACATTATACGACCTAGCTAATAACATTACACAAACTAGCTAATAACATTTAACGACCTAGCTAATAACATTAAACGACCTAGCTAATAACATTTAACCATGCATTTCTGTGGCCCTTCTCTTCTCAAAATGAAAAAAACTAATTCTCAATATTTTTTTCCTATCTGCTACAAAAATGTAATCATTATTGGCTCAAGCGTAAACCTCATGGTCCTTTGTTGCTTTCAGGGTTGCCTGATATACATACAAAACTGAACAACTGTGCTTCCGTTCACTTCTATGCAGAACAAAAAAATGACTCAGCCTGGCCATCCCTATTAAAATGGTCTGTCCCCGCTATTGACACCCAATGTACAGCTTCAGTGAGTTACCCTCTGTTCTGAATAAGTGCATTTAGGACGGCATCTTTGTTGTTGGGATCAATGGCCTTCTTGCTGGCCATCTCATCCACTATCCTCTCCATGATGCTGGCCAGCGTGGTCTCCTTGATGTCCAGCAACACCACCCCTGGGGACGGACAGGGAGGAACAACAGGAAGGGGGGGGGAGTAAGATGGAGGAGGTCGAGAAAAGTGAGGAGGATGATGATGATGATGATGATGATTGATCTGTGACACTGCTAATGCTCTGGCCTGGGCATGTGTGGGCGCTACTACACAGAACAGACAAGTGAGGTAGGAGACCGTGTGTGTGTGTGTGTGAGGGAGAGTGTAAGTTTTGAATCAATTCAAGTGATAATTAGCATGCTAACAGTACCATGTGAGGATTTTAAATTAACTGGGTCACTGATCCATAAAAAACTGAACTGAACTGAACTTT
>NC_137925.1:5890894-5903394 GCF_963457725.1 Sprattus sprattus | reverse complement strand
ACAAATAGCATAAACAGTCCATAATGAACACCAGAATATAAAACTCTGGTTTTCTTCATAGATTGACAGGAATCTAAAGGTTGTATAAGTGAAGTTGTGGTGCAAAGTTTTCTCTTCTCTCAAGGGCACACAAACACGCTTTGTATTGTATTTCTGTGGCTTATATCTGTGTTGAGTGGTATTTTCTTTCTTTGTATAGTTTTTACTAATTGGTCTATGCAAACCACTACCGAAGGAGGTTTTCCATTCAAGCTATCGATCAGGTAATTAACAGATGGCAGATGATGTTTTATGATGTAGAAATATCACAGTATGACCTGGGTCTTGTCTACTAGACAGCTATTACATAATGTAGAATTTGTGCATGCATTTGTCTTAATAACTTGCTCCAGAGTAATGTTTCACACTAACTGACGACCAATTTTGAATAACACATGACTATAAAAAAAAGAAAATGTCCTGATATTATATCTAGCATTATCTAGCACATCATATTGATAATGCAACCTGGCATATCATTCAAAGAGCCAAAATTGCTTGCATCTATTCGACATCTGAAATTTGACATTATGTTGTGTCAGTAATTCATGTAGCATTTCCACTGGTTCTCACCTCCTACTCACACCCCTCCCCCGCCTCAGGACGCTTTCCTTTTACTTCATTACCATCAGACGCCCGGTCAGTGTAAGAACCCAGCATGCAGAACTAAAGAAGGCTCTAGAACCCAGCATGCAGAACTAAAGAAGGCTCTAGAACCCAGCATGCAGAACTAAAGAAGGCTCTAGAACCCAGCATGCAGAACTAAAGAAGGCTCTAGAACCCAGCATGCAGAACTAAAGAAGGCTCTAGAACCCAGCATGCAGAACTAAAGAAGGCTCTAGAACCTGGCATGCAGAGCTAAAGAAGGCTCTAGAACCCAGCATGCAGAACTAAAGAAGGCTCTAGAACCCAGCATGCAGAACTAAAGAAGGCTCTAGAACCTGGCATGCAGAGCTAAAGAAGGCTCTAGAACCAATCATGCAGAACTAAAGAAGGCTCTAGAACCAAGCATGCAGAACTAAAGAAGGCTCTAGAACCCAGCATGCAGAACTAAAGAAGGCTCTAGAACCTGGCATGCAGAACTAAAGAAGGCTCTAGAACGTCACTGGAGTCTTCAGAGTCAGCGCATCAAAGACACACCTGAGGCCTCCACACTGAAACGCTGCTCTGCACTCCGACCAGGCGTGAGGTGGTAACGACTCTACTAGTACTAACCTACAGGGTTGGTGTTTCCAGGTGTGAACATGACTCACCACAGAGAGTAGCAGGCTTCTGGAGAAACCTCACCAAAAGGCTTCAGAAGTACCTGACGCCTTCTAGAGGGCGTTACTGGATAACAATGATGCACCTGAGGCAGGTGAACTCCACAGCATTAAACCTATGGAAGCGGTGGTACCTACCGAGCTCTGCATGAACTGATCTGGTATCAGTAAGCAGTCAGTATCAGTGACGATGAAGCTAAAGCTAATCTGATGAGAGAACAGGAATGGCAGTACTCACCTGCGGAAGGCTAAGGGATAACACCACACTGAGAAGAAGCAACTGACCGCACACACAGGCTTATAAATGCAGGCCAAACCTGTTACTGGGCCCAGTCTGGCATCAGGACACACCCTCAGACCATCACATAGCAGAGCTTCACCACACACACACACATGCACACAAACAGGCTCGGACACACAAACATACACACACACACACACGTGGGCACATACACATGCAAATGAGCGTGGACACACACACACACACACACACACTCACACTCACACTCACACTCACACACAAGGGTACACACTTGTGCACACACACACACCCTCGTCTCCCCACACGCGACGCAGGCTCATCACAACACTGGCCCCAGTCCGGGCAGTATGTTCTGGATGACACCCATAATATTGATGGAGTAAACATGGGGACTTTGATATCAGGCGGCTGTCCTGACAAAGACATTATCACACACACACACACACATATATCTCTACTACACTCACAATCACATACAGACAAATGTGCACACTTATACACATACAAATATGTATGCACAGAAGACCACACACACACATACACATGTTCATTCACACTCACACACACACACGCAAACACACACACACATACGTTCATTCACACATGCACATGCACATGCACACACACACACACACATGCACACACACACACACACACACACACACACACACACACACACACACACACACACACACACACATGTTCATTCACACACAGACACACGCATACACACACACGTTCATTCGCACATGCACACACACACACACACACACACACTCACACACACACACACACACACACACACACACACATGTATACACACAAACACACTCTCTCTATCTCTAAACACCACAGCCACTATCCCACCCTGTCATCTAATCACTCCTGCCTGGACTGTTTGCAATAAACAGCAGGTAGAGGTTCACCCTCTGGAGCAGCATATGGAGTCAGAGACAGACAGACAGAGAGAGATAGAGAGAGAGAGAGAGAGGGAGAGAGAGAGAGGGAGAGAGAAAGGGATAGAGGGAGAGAGAGAGGGAGGTAAAGAGAGGGAGAGAGAGAGAGAAAGGGAGAGAGAGAGAGGGAGAGAGAGGGAGAGAGAGAGAGAGAGAGGGAGAGAGGGAGAGAGAGAGAGGGAGAGGGAGTGAGAGAGAAAGGAAGAGAGGGAGAGAGAGAGAGAGAGGGAAAGGAAGAGAGAGAGAGAGAGAGAGAGAGAGAGAGATGCTCACCTTCAATATCCCCTGCCAGGGCCTTCTTCTCCAGGTACCTCTCTGCCTCTATCTCCCTCCACCTCTCCTCCTCTTCCTTACAGTCACTCTTCATCCCGACAGGACTCAAGCCACCCCTCATCTCATCCCTCACTCCTGGGGGACCAGAGGGTCTGTAGGATTCAGGAGAGGAAGTCTGAATATTTACATCCACTCACTCAGCATGTTCTAACTCACTTCTTTCCCTCAGCATGTTCTAACTCACTACTTTCCCTCAGAATGTTCTAACTCACTTCTTTCCCTCAGCATGTTCTAACTCAATTTGTATCCTCATCATGTTCTAACTCACTTCTTTCCCTCATCATGTTCTAACTCACTTCTTTCCCTCGGCATGTTCTAACTCACTTCGTATCCTCAGCATGTCCTTACTTACTTCTTTCACTCAGCATGTTCTAACTCACTTCTTTCCCTCAGAATGTTCTAACTCACTTCTTTCCCTCAGCATGTTCTAACTCACTTCTTTCCCTCAGCATGTTCTAACTCACTTCTTTCCTCAGCATGTTCTAACTCACTTCATATCCTCAGCATGTTCTAACTCACTTCTTTCCCTCAGCATGTTCTAACTCACTTCTTTTCCGCGACATGCTCTAACTCACTTCGTATCCTCAGCATGTTCTAGCTCACTTCTTTCCCTCAGCACGTTCTAACTCACTTCTTTCCCTCAGCACGTTCTAACTCACTTCTTTCCCTCAGCATGTTCTAACTCACTTCTTTCCCTCAGCATGTTCTAACTCACTTCTTTCCCTCAGCATGTTCTAACTCACTTCTTTCCCTCAGCATGTTCTAACTCACTTCTTTCCCTCAGCACGTTCTAACTCACTTCTTTCCCTCAGCATGTTCTAACTCACTTCTTTCCCTCAGCATGTTCTAACTCACTTCTTTCCCTCAGCATGTTCTAACTCACTTCTGATAAACTGGTGCAATGATGACGCGGCCGGTAGCACTTTACTCTACCTATAACTTTTTGCATGCTTTGTAGTTCTTTTATATTTTGAAAGTTGGTTCCGAGCAAGCATAAGCAGAAATGCTATAGGCAGAAAAAACGTAGAAAACTCAGACCTTTTACACTTGCAAATACATTTCAAACACTTGATAGGTGACCATGCTTTAGTTTTTTATGTTCACTATATTTCAATTCAATTAAATTACATTTTATTTATATAGCAATACAATTATACAAATGTGCTTCACAGAGGCCAAGGCCTGAGCCCCCCTAGAGCAAGCACAATGGCGACAGGGGCAAGACAAAATCCCTGTTAACAGGAAGGAACCTTGGAGAACCTCGGCTCACAAGGCTCATGACTCTCATAAGGCTGTTTAGTTACAGCTTACACATTCACACTGTAACTGGGCTGAATTCACTAAACATCCCAAAACAGACATCTACCAAAAGACCCATTTCCCAAACATTCCCTAAGAGGTTGTTCTGGTGGACAAATACGTGCCATGATCACTCATTGCAGTAGCAGGTTTTTACAGCAGTGTTTTGAATTGATCTGACCAGGGAGTAATGCCTACTATGTAGTGTGTATTTGAAGGCTGCTGTGTTATGTCTGAAGGCAAAGTTTGTATCAGAAGATCTGCAGACATCTCAGAGCTCCACTGTCTGAACCTCTCCTGTCTCACACACACACACACACACACACACACACACACACACACACACACACACACACACACATTCTTTGCAGATACTTGCTCAGTGTGAATGCTAGGCCTAGAAAAAACAGTGTGTCTATGCCTTTCGTTCCTCTGTCTTGGTCCAAAGGGTCAGCTATGTCCTCTTCAAGCAAAACTGATATAAAATATATGAAATATATCCTTCACAGTGTACTGCCCTTATGTCCTCATGATATTACCAATAGAGCTATCACTGGACGTCAGTAAGACAGGAGACTGCCTTGGATGGATCACTGCACTGCAGCTCGGTGTCACTGGATGGCATGACATTTACATTAACATTTAGTCATTTAGTCATTTAGTCATTTAGCAGACGCTTTTTGTCAAAGCGACGTACAAGGGGGACAACAGTCAAGCAATGAGCATAAGAACCCTGGTGTAACAATAAATACTACTTTACATGAGAAATAAAAAACGAAACAGAAAAGAAAATGAAATGCAGGAAGGTAACTGAGACAGGAGTGAGACAGGAGACTACCCTGGCTGGATCACTGCACTGAGACAGGAGTGAGACAGGAGACTGTCCTGGCTGGATCACTGCACTGAGACAGGAGTGAGACAGGAGACTACCCTGGCTGGATCACTGCACTGAGACAGGAGTGAGACAGGAGACTACCCTGGCTGGATCACTGCGCTGAGACAGGAGTGAGACAGGAGACTACCCTGGCTGGATCACTGCGCTGAGACAGGAGTGAGACAGGAGACTGCCCTGGCTGGATCACTGCGCTGAGACAGGAGTGAGACAGGAGACTGCCCTGGGTGGATCACTGCGCTGAGACAGGAGTAAGACAGGAGACTACCCTGGCTGGATCACTGCACTGAGACAGGAGTGAGACAGGAGACTGTCCTGGCTGGATCACTGCACTGAGACAGGAGTGAGACAGGAGACTGTCCTGGCTGGATCACTGCACTGAGACAGGAGTGAGACAGGAGACTGCCCTGGCTGGATCACTGCACTGAGACAGGAGTGAGACAGGAGACTGTCCTGGCTGGATCACTGCACTGAGACAGGAGTGAGACAGGAGACTGTCCTGGCTGGATCACTGCACTGAGACAGGAGTGAGACAGGAGACTGTCCTGGCTGGATCACTGCACTGAGACAGGAGTGAGACAGGAGACTGTCCTGGCTGGATCACTGCACTGAGACAGGAGTGAGACAGGAGACTGCCCTGGCTGGATCACTGCACTGAGACAGGAGTGAGACAGGAGACTGCCCTGGCTGGATCACTGCACTGAGACAGGAGTGAGACAGGAGACTGCCCTGGCTGGATCACTGCACTGAGACAGGAGTAAGACAGGAGACTGCCCTGGCTGGATCACTGCACTGAGACAGGAGTGAGACAGGAGACTACCCTGGGTGGATCACTGCACTGCGGCTTGGTGTCGGTGGCGTGCCCAAGGCACCACTGTGGCTGGGTTTGAGACAGACATGTACTCATGATATTACCAATAGAGCTTTCACTGGACGTCAGTAAGACAGGAGACTGCCCTGGCTGGATCACTGCACTGAGACAGGAGTAAGCTTGGCGTCAGTGGCGTGCCCAAGGCACCACTGTGGCTGGGTTTGAGACAGACATGTCATCAGGAGAAGTGATCTGTTCTCTGTGTTTGTTTCTCTTATACACGCACTAAACAGGACTCAGGGGATAGACTTAAAGCAGAAGGAGGGAGTAGGAAAGATAGAAAGAGAGAGAGAGAGAGAAAGAGAGAGAGGGGTGGGGGGTCAAGGAGAGGGCAAGGTGAAGTCATTCCAAAGGGGGGGGGGGCATAAGGGGATGATCTAAAGAGGAGAAGGAGGAACAGAAGGAGGAAGGTGGATAAACACATTCTATACGGGTCATATAACCAAAGAGAAAGAGGAGGAGGAGGAGGAAGATGAAAAAGAGACTCACTGTATGAGAGGAGTGTAAAGAGAAACGTCCTCTTCATCAAAGGATGTGCCATTCACCTGATCAGGACAGAGAGAGATATCGATAGATAGATAGATAGAGAGAGAGGGAGAGAGAGAGAGAAAGACATAGGGAGAGAGAGATGGAGAGACAGAGGGAAGGAGAAGAGAGAGACAGGGAGAGAGAGAGCGATGGAGAGGGAGAGACAGAGAGAGAGAAGAGAGAGAGACAGTGAGAGAGAGAGAGACAGAGAGAGGGAGACACCGAGAGAGAGAAGATAGAGAGAGTAGAGAGAGAGGGAGAAGATAGAGAGTAGAGATAGAGAAAGAGAGTAGAGAGAGAGGAGAGAGAGAGTAGAGAGAGAGGAGAGTAGAGAGAGAAGACAGAGAGTAGAGAGAAAGGAGAGAGAGAGGGAGAAGTGAGCAAAGAACTAATGACTATCATATCTAAAGCTGTTTGACCATCATGTCACATGTTGTTCTTCAGTCACACACTGGCCTGCTCACCTCCTCTAAGAGAAGCTCCTCTGCCATTGGTGTAGAGCACAGGAGCAGCCCTTCAGTTCACACTTTACCTGACATATGAAGTCAATAAGCACAGTTTCATGTGAAATAAATAAACATGCCATTTAGGGGATTTACTTTAGGAGAATGAATGACAGAAGCTCTCTCTTCTTCTTCACTTTCATATTCTCTCTCTCTTTTACCCTCTCCCCCTTTCTCTCCTGCCCCCCCCCCTCTCCCTCTCCCCTTCTCTGAAACGGCTCTTCTTATCTGAGAGTCACACTCTTTCTCATAGGGGCCCCATCAGTGATGAAAATCTACAACCAGCCTCTCAGAATCAGAGCACACCGCCAAATACAAGGAATTGTTAAACAAGTGGTCAGGGATCCACGTGCACACACACACACACACACACACACACACACACACACACACACACACACACACACAAACACACAGACAAACACACAGACAAACACACGTAAACATGTACACACACACACACACACATATACACACATTAACACGTACACACACGTACACATGTACACACACACACACACACACACACACACACACACACACACACACACACACACACACACACACACACATGTACATATACACGGACGCACACACACACATATATGCACACACACACACACACACACACACACACACACACACACACACGCACACGTGCACACACACCTTAGCGCATTTGGTAATATTGCTGTAATGCTTTAAAAAAACACTGATGTTCCAATAAACATATTCAGGTGCATCATCTCTTATCAGAAACACTTTTGCCTCAGGTCATAAAACCGATCCTGCCCTTATCTGGTGAAAGCTGGGTAATTATAAACATTTAGCATTACACTTGTCTTCATAGGACATCTCAGCAAAATGATCCAAAATGTCTAAGTCCATACATCTGTGCATCATAATTTGCATTGAGATTGCATCCAGATGCTACAGAGTCCTGTTCTACCAGTTAATTCATTATGTTTGGAATCTAACTATTGCATACAATGATACTGAAGACCATACTGATAAACCTAACCATGGCCATTTCTTGTCTTCTCTGCCTCTGCTTTCACATAAAGAAATGTCTTGCCCAATTGGAAGCATTCCTCTGTCATCTTGTTTAAGTACATCTATGGTGCATCTGTTGGCTTCTCCCCATTGCTGCCTAGGCACCTTTGGAGGCTGGACACAGGTGGTGCTCTTACCTGTTGAGGCTGGACACAGGTGGTGCTCTTACCTGTTGAGGCTGGACACAGGTGGTGCTCTTACCTGTTGAGGCTGGACACAGGTGGTGCTCTTACCTGGGACAATGTGCTCCAGAGAGGGTCCTGGTGATCCTGAGCTGTGTGTGTGTGTACCCAGTTTTGGTTCAGATGAGGAAGACCTGAAAATGTCCCCCTGTCTCCCCATGCTTTCTCTAGCCCTCTGTGCTCGACATATAATGACATCATCCCCTGCCTCTGAGTGTGTGATAGTTGTCTTTCCAGGGGTGCACATCCCTATCACCCCCACACATCTGTCAAGGGCTGTCCACATCTGTCCACAGGCCAACACACGGCGCCTTGGGAACCTCCTGAGCGATGGAGTCTCTCTCTCTGCTTCAAACATACTGCTCTTCTGTGAAGATGTCCAGACTCACTCTGAATGACTTCAGAGAATGTCAAAGACCGGTTGCTGATGTGAGCTCAGTGCCATGCTGTTTAATTAATCAACAACCTTAAACAAGAGAGTCCGCTCTCAAACACACACACACGCACATGCACACACGCACACACATGCACACACACACACACACATGTTCATGGATATACTTTGAACTCTGGGAGAACAAAGGGAGGATTTCAGAGAAAAAGCTGACCAAGCCTCCTCTCATTCTGTGCCTTCCAAAGCCTATACATCGACCAATTTCTAAGAATTCATACATGTTCTTTGACTTTTTACTTCTTCTTTGGTAAAGGCCACACAATTTGAGTTAGTGGGCTACATAAGAACTAGCCTTCCCTCAAAACTTGCTTTTGAATCCTACTGGAAATCTTGAGGAGTATAATGCCTTTTGATAACTGTAAATTCTGTCAATAGCTCTGTGTGTTGGGAACTTTGCAGAATATTGGCAGTGGACTTATTAATATACTTATATTATAATATTTATTATAATTATTAGTAGTATATAATTATATACTTATATATTTTATTTGTCATACAACAAACAAAGTGCGCTGCTACTTCTTATCGAAATGACTGCTGAGTTGTGTTGAGGCTATTTTTGGAGCACAACGTCAAACGACAACGAGCGGATAATAGAACCCTATCAGAGATAAAAGAGGCCAACGCCATATCTGTGCATAGCGCTAACTACAGAGGAATAGTTTTCTCACACGTCAGAGAAACTGGAACGACCAAACAAAAAAGGTTTGTCAGACAAAATGTATATGCATTGTAATTATATATATTTACACTACACTGCATTACACTACACTGCACTACACTGCACTGCACTGCACTGCACTGCACTGCACTGCACTGCACTAGACTAGACTAGACTAGACTAGATTAGACTATACTATACTAAACTCAACTGTAATACTACTACATTTATATTCGACTGACGGTGTTACGTTACTTTTTTTTCGTTTGTTTGTTTTTCTAGTATAGTATTTCCATACAGGAGCACATGTTACATGTATGAGAAACACTATCTAACATCCAGACAGAGACGGAAAAGATGAGAATAAATACACAGGCAGACATACACACACACACACACACACACACACACACACACACACACACACACACACACAAACACACACACACACACACACACCCACACACACACACACACACACACACACACACACACACACATAATATTTAATGAACAGAAGTCATAGTTATCATGTGTGTCAATAACCTCATAAGACGGTGAGTGTTTTCAGTCAGAGCATTATTTAACTCTGTAACCTGCTAACTCACTAACCTCAGAGGTTTTGAATCATCATGTCATGTAAAGTTGTAGCTGTGAGGTAGTACCACTAGAGGGCAATAACAGTCAAGCAATCAAAGCAAATGGCCACAAAGTGCAGGATGCTATATTCAGTGGCCATGCATACAAAGCAAAACATAGTTAGCAAAGACATGGTGTCTGTGTTCTGTGAAATATGTCAAAAAGAAGAGGAAAAGGTTTTGAACAGAGACCAGATGGCTTACTGTGATAATTATTGTTTCTTGACAGACACACAGATAATGCATTCATGCATTTAAGCCATAAGGATGAGTCTTTGACCTACTGCCACCATGCATGCGGTTGTGTGTGTGCATACACACACACACACACACACACACACACACACACACACACACGCTGACTGTCCCCACAGAACTCACCACAGAAATGTTCGTCTTTAGTCATAACCCTGTGACATCACTGTTGGCACTTGACCTCTGACACCTCGTTTGACCTTTGACATTAGATGGCATCAATGAGCCACTGTTTCTTTGTCATCTTTTTCACACATAGAGATTTTGTGGGGGAAAAGTGATGCATACACTGAGGAAATGTTGGAGGGTTTAGATCAAGGCCGAATGAATCCCCACATCAGCCGACATCTGTGGAACCTGCCCAGATTGGGCCAACATCTGAGGAACCTGCCAAGTTCAGCCAACTTATGAGGAACCCGCACACATTCGGCCAACATCTGAGGAACCCGCCCAGATTCAATCAGGCAACATCTGTGGAACCCGCCCTGATTCATAAGGCTCACACAAAGGTTAGGCCTGAAATACCTCAGCAAAGACCACAGACTTTATTCAGTGCCACTTGGAAATGATAAAATAGCAGTGCATTATTACAGATGTGTATGAGTGCAGGCATCTGTGTGTGTGTGTGTGTGTGTGTGTGTGTGTGTGTGTGTGTGTGTGTGGGTGTGTGTGTTTGTGTTTGTGTATGTATTCATCTCTTGCAGTTCGACTCCATCCATGTCTCCACTTCACACACCATGCCAAGACAACACACACACACAAACACACTCACACACACACACACTCACACACACACATACACTCACACACACACACACACACACACACACACACACACACACACACACACACACACACACACACACACACACACAAACACAGAGGGATAGAGAGAGGGAAAGAGAGAGAGAGATGGGGGAAATCCTTTGCTTCAGACTGTGTAATCATGTGTGTAATGGCAAGAGACATAAGTGGAAGGGGGAGAAGCTGATGTCAGGAAGTAAGGAAGGAGGGGGGGGGGGGGGTCACTGCTGAGTGATTCACACACACCTGGGAAGACACTGACGAAGAATGCAGAACAGCAAACAATAGGGTAGATTAGAGAGGGAGCACTGTTACTAATTGCTAATTGCAAATTGCCTAACTACCCATTTCTGTGCTAATATGATCACAAACGTCCACTCTTTCTACTAATAGGAACCCTATAACTACATAGTCCATATTGTTGTAAGAGCATTATAATCACTTAACCCCCCCAACCCCATTAAAAGGGAATTTTCCCTGCCACTGTTGTCGGTGCGTGCCCTGGGGGGGTTTGGCTCTCAGACTCTGTAAATCCTATTGTTAATGGCGCTATCGAAATGAATAAAACTGAATGGAATGAAAAGAAAGTTAGAATGAAGGATACGTGTCTGAGCTACTTTCTCTTTCTTATGCAGAGAACAGTGTGCTTTCTCTCTCGCTATCAGTAAGAAAAGAACTAGAAACAGTGTTCTCACATCACACACACAGGATATCTCTCTGTCTCTCTCACACACACTCACACACACACACACACACATACACAAACACACACAGGATGTCTTTCTCCCTCTCCCTCTCTCTCTCACACACACACACTCACAGATAGAAAGAGAGAACGACTTCTTCCGATTTCTACAAATAAGAAGCTATATTCAAAATAGTGAAATTAAGAACAAGACCAGCAGAGACATACATCCATTAGTACAATTTTTGATAAAGAATTATGATAAAATCAAAGTCCCAAATCAAATTTCGGCAGTATATACTATTCTGTAAAATAACTGTGAACATCAAGACACAAAGGCAAAACTGAAATGGGAAGAAGAATTGAATTTAGGCATATCAGAGGAGAGCTGGAGGGAAATGAATCAGAATGTTCACACAACTACTGTATCGCCGTATTGGAGAGAATATGCGTGGAAAATACAATCACGATTCTTTATAACGCCAGTGCAGCAAGCTAAATACACAAACAAACTGCTGGAGGTAATGTGGAGAATCATACGCTACAACATATATTCTGGTCATGTCCTGTATTGCAAATATTTTGGGAAAAGGTACAGAAAGAAATCTGTCACATTGTAAGATGTGCTGTTGAACTAAACACAGACTATATACTGCTGGGAAAGACCATAGACACACCTCATGAGGAAAAAGATAACTACTTGCTTAGGGTGCTGCGTATAACTGCTTTAAAACAAATCTCCAGACACTGGCTCCAAAAAAACCCACCCACAATAGAAAAATGGAGGGACACCACTCAGCAGGTACACGGAATGGAGTATATA
>NC_137925.1:5840894-5848394 GCF_963457725.1 Sprattus sprattus | reverse complement strand
TGTGTGTGTGTGTGTGTGTGTGTGTGTGTGTGTGTGTGGGTGTGTGTGTGTGTGTTTGTGGGCGTGTGTGTGTGTGTGTGTTTGTGTGCGTGTGTGTGTGTGTGTGTGTGTGTGTGGGTGTGTGTGTGTGTGTTTGTGTGCGTGTGCGTGTGTGTGTGTGTGTGTGTGTGTGTGTGTGTGTGTGTGTGCGTGTGTGTGTGTGTGTGTGTGTGTCTGCCCCTGAAGTCTTACCTCCTAGATAGGTGCCTTGCCCACTTCTGCCCTGATTTGAACTCTTTTTGAACATCTTTAATGAGGTTGTTTCTCTCTCCCTCTCTCCCTCTTTTTCTCCCACTCCATTTCATTCCCTCTCTCACACCTTCCTCTCTCTCTCCTCCTCTCCTTCTCTCATTTCTCTCCCTCCGTCCTCTCTCTCCCTCTCCCCTCTCTCTTTCTCTCTCCCTCCCTCTTTTCATCTGTCTCTCTCTCTCTCCCTCCCTCTCCCCCTCTCTCTCCCTCCCTTCCTCTCTCCCTACCTCCTTTCATCTGTCTCTCTTTCTCTCCCTCCCTCTCCCCCTCTCTCTCCTCCCTCTCCCCCTCTCTATCTCTCCTTCTCTCCCTCCCTCTCCCTCTCTCCCTCCCTCTCTCTCCTCCCTCTCCCCCTCTCTCTCTCTCCTTCTCTACCTCCCTCTCCCTCTCTCCCTCCCTCTCTCTCTCTGTCTCTCCCTCTCTGTCTCTCTCTCTCTCTCCCTCCTTCTCTCTCCCTCTCTCCCTCTCTCTCTCTGTCCCTCTCTCTCTCCCTCTCTCTGTCTCTCTCTCAGTGGTGAAGATAGATGGAGGGCCCTGTCTGGCGTTGCCTCTGCACACACGTGAGGAGGTGGAGAAGCTGCTGAGCCAGGGCTGCTGTGAAGGGGAAGGGCATGAAGTCATGGAAGAAACCGATTGGTGCAGCCTGGCGGGGTTGCTGGGATACGAAGAGGAGCGCATTGCCACCTTCAGGCAGGAGGAGCGGCCTATTCAAGCTTTGCTCAGCGATTGGGCGAGCCAAGATTCCGCAAGCGTAGACACGCTCTGTACCGCGCTGAGGAAGATCAACCGCGACGACATTGTCCAGAGCCTCGGCATCAGGCCCACTGCCACGTCTGCCGTGTGAAACACACACACACACACACACACATATATACACACACACACTCACATATACACACACACTCACACACATATACACACACACACACACACACTCACTCACATATACACATGCACACACACATATACACTTACACGCACACGCACACACATATACACACATACACACACACAAACACACACACACACTCACTTACTTACCTGCACGCACACACATGTACACATGCACACACACATACACACACACACAAACTGCACACCTACCATTCATCCTCTCAGATGCCCTGTATCGTGTCCCTCTATATCCCGTCATCTGAATTTGAGGCCAGTATTCAGCCACTCCCCCTATCCATTCCATCCAAGTCTAAACCACGCCCAAAACATCAAACCACTCCCCCACCCATCCTTTTACCCATCTAAACCACTCCCCCACCCATCCCTTTACCCATCTAAACCACTCCCCCACCCATCCCTTTACCCATTTAAACCACACCCCCACCCATCCCTTAACCCATCTAAACCACACCCCCATCCCATCCATTAACCCATCTAAACCACACACCCATCCGCCCCATAACCCATCTAACCCCCCCATACCATTGCCCATCTAAGCCATATATCCAGGTGCCCCCTCTCTGAACTAAACTCCTTCATCCATACCTCTGCTCCAAGCTTCTTCCTCCTCATTCAGGTCACTCAGTGCCAATGTACTTCCATAACCCATCTGCCCGTAATGCCAAGATAAACTCCATTTCCTATCCTCCCCACCACCATCTAAATCATCAAAAAAAGCACCATCATGCATCAACCTCCTCTCTGAATAGAACTCCATTACCTATCCTATCTCTGTGGTGAACTCCATTACCCATCAACCTCCTCTCTGAAGAGAACTCCATTACCCATCCATTCCATCTCTGTGGTGAACTCCATAACCCATCAACTTCCTCTCTGAAGAGAACTCCATTACCAATGAACTTCCTCTCTGAAGAGAACTCCATAACCCATCAACTTCCTCTCTGAAGAGAACTCCATTACCAATCCACTTCCTCTCTGAAGAGAACTCAATTACCCATCAACTCTAAAGTAAACCCCATTAGACATCTATCATCTCATCAACATAAACTTCATTACACATTAATCCTGTCACCAAACTCAACTCCATTACCCTTTAACCATTTCGCCAATCCAGGCCATATTACCACTCAGTCCAAACTCCATCATGCACATAATGTACATGCCATCCCTTTTGCCATAGTGAATACAACCTCTGAGATTGCCATAATCACCGATTGCCATGATCGTGTCTGTCCTCTGCTTGTGTTCCTGGACACAGCTTCAGTATTCTCAGACTACTAATCTCCTCTACATATAAGCTGACTCTCATGACTCTATAAGTAAGCATCTACACTCTGTTGTGGTAGCTGCGGAGCTGCAGCAGACCTTGCCTGATAACGCCCTTCCGGAAGATTCTGAAGAAATAGTGCTTTGGTGTCTCCGTCAGTGCAGGTGATCCATGCAGGTCTTAATCCCCATGACTCTATGTGTCCTTATAAGCACCTTACACTGTGGACATGAACTAGCCTTGATCTCAATTGAAAACCAGATCCCATCCACTGCCTCCCTGCCAGCGTGTGATGGGGCAGGCTATGAGAAGGGGAGCGGACTCGTTCACTTTCATTGATGACAGAAAGGGGGGTCTACCACACTCCACAAAGGTGGGTGTACCAAAAGGAGGGTCTTCATCAGCGTTGAGATGAAGACGTCCTTGTGAACTGTGATCACTAACATCATAACACATTTCTAATAGCCATAATCTCTAAAAAAAAATAATGCAATGTAGTGTTTGTTTTTTTTACTTTACTTTTTTTTTGCCATTTATTTTGCATGTGCCAACATTTTGTGTTGCCGTGTAACCATGAGTTTCCCTGAGAGCCATATTCTGAAGTTGTCGGCGGAGCCGGAGGTCTTTGTTAAAGCCTTCCAGATGGTGAGAGTCCTGCTGGTCCTGTAGAAAGATGAGAGTGTACCTGATGGTGCAGGTGAGGGGGTAACTGGAGAGGGTCGCCAGGGTCGCTCATCTCCATTGCAAAAGGGGTCGGTCAGTGACCCAGATAACAAGAGGCTAACCCATCCCAGACTCACTTACTTACACTCGCTTATGCACACACACACACACACACACACACACACACACACACACACACACACACACACACACACACACACACACACACACACACACACACACAGACACACAGACACACAGACACACAGGCACAAATACACACATGCACACTTATACACACACACACTCACTTACTTACACTCACTTACACACACACACACACAAACACACACACACACACACACCCACACACACACACACACACACACAGACACACACACACACACACTTACACACACACACACACGCTCACTTACTTACACTCACTTAAACACACACACACACACAGGCACACACGAACACACACACACACACACACACACACACAGGCGCACACACACACACACACACACACAGACATAGGCATACGCAAACACACACACACACACACACACACACACACACACACAGTAGTCCATGAGCACACTGAATAATGAATACTCACACACACAAAGATGCTCAGATTTAGTCCCACGCTTATCACACGTCACAGTCGCCTACTAGGAATCCTGTACATCGCTGCCTACCTAGACCTGCCCAGTGTCACAGCCAGACACTCACCGGGAGCAGGCCTGCGGTTGGGATCTGCCGGCCACTCACCGGGAGCAGGCCTGCGGTTGGGATCTGCCGGCCACTCACCGGGAGCAGGCCTGCGGTTGGGATCTGCCGGCCACTCACCGGGAGCAGGCCTGCGGTTGGGATCTGGCTCTAGTCAGGCTACGCCTGTTTAATGCAGGCAGACACATACTGAGCAGAAAAGCCTAGAGCAGGTAACCAATCCAGTCTTTTGCCCAAGAACCATAATACCCCCTCTCATTCTGCCCCCCTCCTATCACCCCTCCTATTACCTTACCCTCCTATTACGGACCCCAGTGTGATGCAGGCTGGCCTTAATCATAAATATGGTATTGATTAAGGGAATATTATTTTTCAGATATCCAATATGGCTTGAAATACCACACGGCCCAAAATGAGGGTTTGCAAAGGAGGGCATGTCTAAACTCAAAGCACTGGGGCACAAGTATATTTCACCGGGGAAAGGGTCGGAATACGGGGACGCCAGACAAGGCCTGTGTGTAGTTAGCTCCGTGAGTTTGATCACTGAGTTCCACGGTAACTTCTAGAAGAACTTGCCTCCAGAGTCTAAGGTTCCATGGTTCGTCAGGACCACCAGTGTGACAAACAGAGATACGGAGAGTAGGAGAGACCCTGGGGGGAACACACACACACACACACACACAAACAGAGGTACGGAAAGCAGACCCTGTTGGGAATATGGCCGCCAGAAAGATTTGTGCCACGCTCTCATTCACTAATTGTGGCCCCTGAATGCCGCATGGAAGACAGTAGGCCAAGGGGGTAGATGTGTGTGTGTGAGTGAGTGTGTGTGTGTGTGTGTGTATGTGTTTGTGTGTGGGTGCGTGTGCGTGTGTGCATGTGTGCTTGCTTGTGTGTGTTTGTGCGTGTGTGTGTGTGGGTGGGCGTGGAGGGGGATCATAACAACAGATACACCAGTAGACAGAACCTTGTTCAGGTGCCATAGCATCACATACACCATAGGATCCTTTGAAGGCTTGCTCAGGTACCAAGGCCGCGGTCAGTTTGAACCAGCGCCTTCATAACTCAAACAAAGCCACCTGAAGGGCAGAATAGGGCCAGGGCTGTATCATTTACCCCCTATTCTGTGCACACAATGTGGAGAAGTCCCCACACACACCAACTAGCTCCAGACAGGCCTGGGAGAGTGGAGCAGTCCACACACACCAACTAGCTCCAGACAGGCCTGGGAGAGTGAAGCAGTCCACACACACCAACTAGCTCCAGACAGGCCTGGGAGAGTGGAGCACTCCCCACACACACCAACTAGCTCCAGACAGGCCTGGGAGAGTGGAGCAGTCCCCACACACCAACTAGCTCCAGACAGGCCTGGGAGAGTGAAGCAGTCCCCACACACCAACTAGCTCCAGAAAGGCCTGGGAGAGTGGAGCAGTCCCCACACACCAACTAGCTCCAGACAGGCCTGGGAGAGTGGAGCAGTCCCCACACCAACCAGCTCCATACAGGCATGGGAGAGAGTGGAGCTGTCCCCACACACAAACCAGCTCCAGACAGGCCTGGGAGAGTGGAGCAGTCCCCACACACCAACTAGCTCCAGACAGGCCTGGGAGAGTGGAGCAGTCCCCACACACCAACTAGCTCCAGACAGGCCTGGGAGAGTGGAGCAGTCCCCACACACCAACTAGCTCCAGACAGGCCTGGGAGAGTGGAGCAGTCCCCACACACCAACCTGGGAGAGAGTGGAGACAGCCCGGGGAATAGTCCCAGATGATTTATGTACACCTTCACAGTTCAAGCCTGTACGTGTATGGGATGTCGTAATGCTATTTACCTTCTACACTTTAAACCAAAGACGCAGTCACACAGTCACAGTACAGGGAAGCTCCGGGTGTTAAACTCATCATGTTTGCCACCTTGTTCCTCCAGTTGAGCCGCAGGATCACAGCTGGCAAGGGTAACGAGACAGAATTACATTCAGCTGGGGTGACTTCAGATATACAGTATGACTTTTTTTTTTATTTAAAACTTTTTTGGTCACATTTACAGTGTCAAAGCTCTTTTTATGGTTTGTTTTGGCATCAGATTCTGGGTCTAGCCCTTTTATATTTCAAGTCCAAACTCTCTAGTGGCAGACAGTCCACAGTTCTGCTCAGGCCAAGGTCTATTTCCCCTGCATGCTCCGAGTCAGCAGAAGAGCTAAAGGCTTAAGCTGTTCCCTCTTTCTCTCCTGAGCATTATGGTTTTGAATGAAGAGCTAAATGCTTAAGCTGTTCCCTCTTTCTCTCCTGAGCACTATGGTTTTGAATGAAGAGCTAAATGCTTAAGCTGTTCCCTCTTTCTCTCCTGAGCATTATGGTTTTGAATGAAGAGCTAAATGCTTAAGCTGTTCCCTCTTTCTCTCTTGAGCACTATGGCTTTGAATGAAGAGCTAAAGGCTTAAGCTGTTCCCTCTTTCTCTCTTGAGCACTATGGCTTTGAATGAAGAGCTAAAGGCTTAAGCTGTTCCCTCTTTCTCTCTTGAGCACTATGGCTTTGAATGAAGAGCTAAAGGCTTAAGCTGTTCCCTCTTTCTCTCTTGAGCACTATGGCTTTGAATGAAGAGCTAAAGGCTTAAGCTGTTCCCTCTTTCTCTCTTGAGCACTATGGCTTTGAATGAAGAGCTAAAGGCTTAAGCTGTTCCCTCTTTCTCCCTTGAGCACTATGGCTTTGAATGAAGAGCTAAAGGCTTAAGCTGTTCCCTCTTTCTCCCTTGAGCACTCTGGTTTTGAATGAAGAGCTAAAGGCTTAAGCTGTTCCCTCTTTCTCCCTTGAGCACTATGGTTTTGAATGAAGGTACCCCCTTACCCCCAGGATGGAGGAGGGGGAGGGGGAGGGGGGTCTTATTTTATTTTCTAATCAATCAATAAGTATTACATTTCTGTTTTCTTTTTAATGATTAGATTGTAGCACTTAAAAGAGTCTTATTTGAATAAATATTTCGCATTAGCGTAGTGCGCTGATGCTTTGGTTCTGTTATGTTAGTGTACTTTTCATTTGACTTGTTGTTTATCCATAATTGTTTGTATGTCCTTTTTTTATTCCAATCTTTTGTTGTTATTGTTGTTGTTGTTGTTGTTTATGTTTCTAATTTCCTACATATTGCCTTTAAGGCCGAAAGATGTGTGATTTCAGGATTGGATGTCCTCTGTCAGTGTCCCTCTGGAATGTCTCAGCAGCCAATAGAAACCCTTAGGGCATGAGGCCCACCAATCAGATGCACTGGGCGTGTCCTGGTGCCTTTACATGCTGTAGCCTCCTATCACAGTTCCTCTTCTTCGTGGCTGACAGGTCATCAGTGATGATGACGTTAAAATGGGGAACCTCACACACACACACACACACTCACACACACACTGAGACCTGTCAGGAGGTGTCCTCTCCAAGGCATCGTTGAAAGACCACCATCATTAAATCCCAATAGAGAGACCATCACTTTGAACACGCTTTCTCAACGGTTACCACAGTTGTTGCTCAGCAACGCTTTTTTGAAAGGCAGTCCTGACCAATCAGAAATCTGTATGAGGGGTCCATATGGTCAGAATGAGCCGGAACAGTTCGTGTGCCACACGGGCATTTATCTCTGCCATGGC
>NC_137925.1:5823394-5833394 GCF_963457725.1 Sprattus sprattus | reverse complement strand
TTCTCTCTGGAGTCCCTCGCTCTCTCTCTCTCTCTCCCTACCTCCCTCCCTTTCTCTCTCTCCCTCCCTCCCTCCCTTCCCTCCCTTCCTTCCTCTCTTTCTCTTCCTCCCTTCCTCCCTTTTTCTATCTTTCTCTTGTGTGTGTATGTGTGTGTGCTGGTTATGTCTATCCCTATCCCCCTGAGGTTATCTGTGTGTTTCACAATCTCCAGGTTGGACATGCTAACACTGGACCTGTTTAGTGTGTCGGCCAACAACTCTGCTAAAATGAGAATCCTGACAGTACTTGCCCCCCATTCAAAACCATAACAAACAAAAGACCTGGCACCTATGTGTCTTGAACACGCCATCCTGCATCATGACGGATGATGCAGCAACGTGTCATTCACCCAAGTTTCAGACCCCTCAGCAGCTTGACTTGAGGACAGCCATTGGTGTTCCACACTTCCTCTGTTCTGAGCCCAAACATTTACAGGATGGCGAAGCCATAGCACGACATAGCTGTGGTGAAGACCCGAGCCATAAAAACGTAATGGCTTAATGGTGCCCAAAGACACATGTTTTCTGTGTCCGCATCTCTGCCACTTGAGGTCTTGTTAAAAGCGGTTGGGGTGGTAAATGGAATTACAGGAAATGACATCAAAGCCAGAGATTGAGTGGGAAAAAATAGAGGGTTAGGCTTTGGTGTGTTATGCAACATGACAGGAGTGAGAGAGGGGTTGGTATAGGATGTCATGGCTGTGATCCGGGGTTGGTAAAGGAAGTCATGGCTGTGATTCGGCTGCAGGTAATACAATCACAACAACCCCATGAACACGAGTGTCATATTACTATCATAAAACAGTTCTACTACCGATTAATTGAGTCGACTCGAAAACTTGTTCACCTTTCTGACTCCAAAACTTGCTCTTCTTTCTGACTCCAAAACTTGCTCTCCTTTCTGACTCGAAAACGTGCTCTCCTTTCTGACTCGAAAACGTGCTCTCCTTTCTGACTCGAAAACTTTTTCCCCTTTCTGACTCGTATATCAAACATCGAGTGATTACTAATTGTGATGAGTCAGAGTGGGATTGTTCCAGGATATCCTCACTCATAGAATGCCTTTTGTCCAATCAGAAATTAATAAATTATTCAACCGGATCTAACTGTTGTATGATATGTAATAATCAACAACAGTCAATAGTTAATAAAAATAGTCACCATATGACTGGCCTCAGTTTAACCCTCACACTCATAGAAATCTTTTTTTTTATTATCATTGGGGTGGTGGTAGGGAGAAACAGATGTTATTGGATGTTATTGTTATTGGCTGATCAAAGTAAAATTTTATGAATCATGTTTCCTTTTCCATGTTCCCTTGTGTGAATGAATCTGTAGGCTGGTTGTGTCAGAGGGATCATTGTAATTAAAACACGTGTTGTGATTTCACTCACTGCCGACCTTTACACTAATGGGAGATTCCAATGACATTTATTAACCATAATCTCTCTGGGAAATCAAACAAAAAGTTTCCTCTCACTCTTTCTCTCTCACACACACACACACACACACACACACACACACACACACGCACTCACACACCACAGAAAAGTTATGCACACTTGCAAGTCATCTTTCAGCACAAATCACATTAGCCAGAACATTATAAGCACCGGAAACATTTGAGAAGTATCTGCCTCTGCATGACTAAGGCCCTTTCCCCATCATGAACATCCTGAGAGTAGTCTGGCCACGCTCCCGCTCCAAAATACACAATAAGGGATCTGGCCAGTTCTGACCCAGATGTGGATCAGCTCAGATCCACACTTGTGTGATATTTGTCTACCCTGGGTGTGTATGTGTGTGTGTGTATGTGTGTGTGTGTGTGTGTGTGTGTGTGTGTGTGTGTGTGTGTGTGTGTGTGTGTGTGTGTGTGTGTGTGTGTGTGTGTGTGTGTGTGTGTGTGTGTGTGTGTGTGTGTGTGTGTGTGCGGATCAGATCCACACTTGTATGTTATTTGTTTACCCTGTGTGTGTGTGTGTGTGTGTGTGTGTGTGTGTGTGTGTGTGTGTGTGTGTGTGTGTGTGTGTGTGTGTGTGTGTGTGTGTGTGTGTGTGTGTGTGTGTGTGTGTGCATGCGTAGATGTGTGTGTGTGCTGGTCGGGTAACAGTGAACCCCGGCTGTGTTTGTGTGTGTGTGTGTGTGTGTGTGTTTGTGTGTGTGTGTGAGTGTGTGTGTGCGGATCAACTCAGATCCACACTTGTGTGTTATTTATCCACCCCACACCAGGGAACCGAGCCTCCACAGGAAACAGCCCAGAGAGCCTGGGGAGATTCCTCCCTGGCTCTGGCTCTGGCTTCAGTGTTCCAAAGTGTCAGCCTGCCTGCCACTGGGGTTGACGTGACAACGGGTCAGCCAACTAGCCACTCCGGGAGAGTAAACATGCTGTGGTGCGTGTCGGGACAACCAAAACACTCAGGGGGTTCGAGGCAGGAAGTGCTTGCTGGTTAGATATGTGTAAGTGAGATTGGGTGTAAAGCTCTATTAGACACCGGCTGGCTGGTTGGCTACATGTGTGTGTGTGTGTGTGTGTGTGTGTGTGTGTGACAGAGATTGGGACTTAACCAGCTGTGTTAGGCATGGTTCTGTCAGTGAAGGTGTTGGCTGGGAATGCTAGCTTGTTAGCTAAGTGTTTGTGGGAAAGTCTGGGTATGAGGACTCTGTCAGTGAAGGTGTTGGCTGGGAGAGCTAGACTGGGTAAATAATAAGTTCTGTTGTGATGACTGATGACATGCCGGTCTGTTGTGTTGTTTCTGAGAGTGTGAGTGTGTGAGCAGGCTGTGTGAGGGACAGAACTGGCGTAGCCTCCTAGCGTAGCCTCCTAGCGTAGCCTCCTGGCCTACCTGCTCTGTCATGTTCCTTGCAGAAAAAACAGGACTGATTATCCTTTACTTTTGTCTGATGGCGTTGTCTGTTTCTTAAGCCAAGCCTATCCTTATTCTTTTCTTCGCCTCGTCAATTCAATTTTTCATTGTTTATTTATTTGCCCCACCCCCCCCCCCTCCCCCCCCATGTTTCCTGCTGCCACACTCACACATACACATGCATGGACGTGCCCACCCTACCCCTCTCACACAGACACACACATTTCCTCCCACTGTCTAACTGATGGGTGCGCGCACACACACACACACACACACACACACACACACACACAAATGATCTCCAGGTATTGTACCAGCAGGCGGAATCAAGGCCTCTTTACCCAGACAACTGATCCAGAAAGAGGGAGAGGCTCAGCGACCTATACCCAGGCACAGTATACAGGGACGACACTAATCCACGAGGAAACAACGACCTATACCCAGGCACAGTATACAGGGACGACACTAATACACGAGGAAACAATGCGAGGCTTCAAACGTTACACACAGACTCCTAATCGTTGCAAGAAGAGACAGGCTGACCTTAACATAAGAGGGGAACACGAATGTACTCTTACAGTAATACAAACATTACACATTGAAGAAGACATTGTAACCAACTACACGCACAGAATTATAGGTGAACTCACCCAGAACACAAACATAATGGCGCATTCCCCTGCCCAGTACAGCATCTTACTGACATTGTTTGCATAGGATGATGTTTTAAACCCTCGATTTCACGGTGCAGTGGATTTCCGGACAGCTCATCGTCTGTCAAAGGATCATTCACATACTCAAGGTGTACATTTCCCAGATTAGCATCTTTACATGTGCCTGTGTTTATATGTGCGTGTGTGTGAGTGTGAGTGTGAGTGTGTGTGTGTGTGTGTGTGTGTGTGTGTGTGTGTGTGTGTGTGTGTGTGTGTGTGGTGTTTGTATGTGTGTGTGTGTGTGTGTGTGTGTGTTTGTGTGTGTGTGTGTGTGTGTGTCTGGTGCTGTTCTAGAAAATAGAATACTGTAATCACAACGACAAAAGACAGCACTGTGGAATCCACTGAAAAACAAACATTCTGAAATACCTTTCCACATTCTAAAGGCACGCACGCACGCGCACACACACACACACACACACACACACACACAAACCTCCTCTCTCTCCCTCTTTCTCTCTCTCTCTCTCTCTCTCATACCCACACACACACACACACACACACACACACATTATTCTCACCCGACCTGTGTGTGGAATTGGAATGGCCTAAGTGGATGGAATCGGAGACACCTGTGGACACCTGTTTCCACTCTTGGTCTTTCCTCACACACGCCATAAACACATCTGTCTCTACACACACATCTGTCTCTACACACACATCTGTCTCATCATATTTCTGGCAACAGCCATTGGTGTTCAGCACTTCCTCTGTTCTGAGTCCAAAACTTTTGCAGCATGGCAAAGCCATAGCATGACATACCTGTAGTAAGGACCCGAGCCATAACAAACGTAATTGGTTAATACTGCGTAGAGAGACATGTTAAGACTCTTAGAGGTCTACCCAAATATTCAGTGTGTCAGGATGACTAACGTAGAGGTCACGGTTACGGTGAGACTCAGAGTGCAAGAGTCAGAGTTGTGTAAGTTATACACTGTAATGCACACTGACTCAGAGTGCAAGAGTCAGAGTTGTGTTAGTTATACACTGTAATGCACGGTATCATTTGCCTACACTGCTACAGGGGTGCTCTGAGGTATGCCTAGCCACATGACCACATGTGCTCCTGATGGGACATGGTTCAAATTACCTGCTGCGTTTAGAGCGCCCCTGTCTGAGTTACCTGCTGCGTTTAGAGCGCCCCTGTCTGAGTTACCTGCTGCGTTTAGAGCGCCCCTGTCTGAGTTACCTGCTGCGTTTAGAGCGCCCCTGTCTGAGTTACCTGCTGCATTTAGAGCGCCCCTGTCTGAGTTACCTGCTGCGTTTAGAGCGCCCCTGTCTGAGTTACCTGCTGCGTTTAGAGCACCCCTGTCTGAGTTACCTGCTGCGTTTAGAGCACCCCTGTCTGAGTTACCTGCTGCGTTTAGAGCGCCCCTGTCTGAGTTACCTGCTGCGTTTAGAGCGCCCCTGTCTGAGTTACCTGCTGCGTTTAGAGCGCCCCTGTGCTGAGCTACCTGCTGGAGCGGTCCTTGGCAGAGTTACATGCTGGAGCGCCCCTGGGCTGGGTTTAAATCAACACTTGATTTGACACTTTTGAGGTGTGTTTTTAATGAATTACTACTTTTGGTCTCATCTTCCAATTAAGTGTGATGAAATCTGGTCATGTGAAGAGCAGATAAACACACCTTCCCGTTCCCTCTAGCTGTACTGACTGTGCACTTTGTAGCTCTGTGGGTCAGGTAGGTGCGCCCTGTGAAAATGTAAGAAAGGCTTTCACAGCAAAACATCGCCAAACAATATCGCCAAAATATCGTGATGACTGATGACATGCCGGTCTGTTGTGTTGTTTCTGAGTGTGTGAGTGTGTGAGCAGGCTGTGTGAGGGACAGAACTGGTGTAGCTTCCTAGCGTAGCCTCCTAGCGTAGCCTCCTGGCCTGAGTTGTGTTAGTTATACACTGCAATGCACGGTATCATTTGCCTACACTGCTACAGGGGTGCTCTGAGGTATGCCTAGCCACATGACCACATGTGCTCCTGATGGGACATGGTTCAAATTACCTGCTGCGTTTAGAGCGCCCCTGTCTGAGTTACCTGCTGCGTTTAGAGCGCCCCTGTCTGAGTTACCTGCTGCCTTAAGAGCCCCCCTGGGATGAGTTACCTGCTGGAGCGGTCCTTGGCAGAGTTACATGCTGGCGCGCCCCTGGGCTGGGTTTAAATCAACACTTTGACACTTTTGAGGTGTGTTTTTAATGAATTACTACTTTTGGTCTCATCTTCCAATTAAGTGTGATGAAATCTGGTCAAGTGAAGAGCAGATAAACATACCTTCCGTTCCCTCTAGCTGTACTGACTGTGCACTTTGTAGCTCTGTGGGTCAGGTAGGTGCGCCCTGTGAAAATGTAAGAAAGGCTTTCACAGCAAAACATCGCCAAACAATATCGCCAAAATATCGCCAGTTAGGACATTAGCAAGCTTTTATCAGTGCCAGCTGGGCTGTTGGTGGTGTTTGAAAGGTTTGCTAGCTGTAGACCAAAACTCTGTGATGCCTTGAGTGTCTTTGAAATGGACTTGGACTAAGATACAGGAAGCATTTAGACCATTGCACAGCAGAATTGGTAGACATCAGATTCATCTTTTATATCTGCTGTCCTGTTTCATGATGTCCGTGTAAATCCCTACCATGCATACATTTATTATGTGATTCTCGACATATACATTTCTAATGTGATTCTCGATATATACATTTGTTATGCGATTCTCGATATATACATTTGTTATGTGATTCTCGATATATATACATTTGATATGTGATTCTTGATATATATACATTTGATATGTGATTCTTATACGTTTCGTATGTGATTCTCAATATAAACGTTTTGTATGTGATTCTCGTGCTTATTACCCAAGCAGTCTATGAAAGCTGCTTGTAGATTTACATATTTTGTACACAAAGCTATGAATTGGATGTCATTTTGAATACTTCTCATTCTGATACTACCATGTATGAAGTGGCCCTGTACTCAGTCGAAATAGTGAAACCACCGCCGGTAGATGAGGTTCTGACCCAAGTTGCAGTTCTGCAGCAACATTCAGATGGCAAACTGACATGGGAACTATGAAGATGGCACACTGATGCTTTAATCTACTCCCTCTTAACATGTACATCTCTTATTTGTATATAATTCATTCATTCATTTATCACATTTATCATGTGATTCTTGTGGTCATTGCACAACCAGTTTATAAAAACCTGTTTTAGATTTTAGAACTTGCACACAATACCCTTTTGGAGAACTGAATATGTCATTATGTCATCTTGAATTGGACATACCTGCATTTCTCTGGTTTTGACTGCCACACTGTTTACAGTCCCAGTGAGGGGACAGGGACAGGCACAGGCACAGGCACATGCACAGGCACAGGCACAGGCACAGGCACAGGCACAGGCACAGGCACAAGGACAGGGACAGGGACAGGGACAGAGACAGAGACAGGGACAGGGACAGAGGACAGAGGACAGGGGACAGAGACAGAGACAGAGACAGAGACAGGGACAGGGACAAAGAAAGGGACAGGGGTGGAGACAGCAGTAGAGACAGGGAGGGTAAGAGACAGGGACAGAGACAGAGACAGAGACAGAGACAGAGACAGAGACAGAGACAGAGACAGAGGCAGAGGCAGAGACAGGGGCAGGGACAGGGGTAGAGACGGGGTAGAGACAGGGACAGGGGTAGAGACAGGGGTAGAGACAGGGGTAGAGACAGGGACAGGGGTAGAGACAGGGGCAGAGAAAGGGGTAGAGACAGGGACAGGGGCAGAGACAGCATTGGAGCTGGTAAACTGACCCTACAGCTTCCTCTCTCCAACATCCTGTCATCCTAACCCAAACCCATCCTGTCATCTCCCTTCTCATCTCCTGTATACAGTAGCGAGCAGGCCTGGTCTGGAGTCCTGTTACTCCTTCTCTCTCTCACACACACACACACACACACCACCCCCTGTTAAATCTGGTCGAGAATGATATCCCCCTGCGAGTGATGTCACTGTGATAGGGCCCAATAAATAAAGGTCTGATGTCATCTTGTGACAGTGCTTCAGAAGAGAGGGATGAGAGAGAAGAAAGAAGAGAAGAGAGGGAGAGAGAGAGAGAAGAAAAGAGAAGAGAGAGAGGAGAGAGAAGAGGAGAGGAGAGGAGAGGAGAAGAGAAGAGATGAGATGGGGACGAGGACAATAGGTTAGTGCTGAACTGGGTCTGATCTGGCCAGCAGTGTTAGATTGAGTATACTTAAGAGTGGGGATTAAGTTTTAGTTGAGGGCAACTTTCCCCTAAGGGTGTGTCCACACAAAAACATCACAGAAAGAAAACAGTGAGAAGAAGGAGGGCGGTCGAGAGAGAGATCGACAGAGAAAGAGAGAGAGAGGGAGGTCGAGAGAGAGATAGACAGAAGAGAGAGAGAGGGGGAGGTTGAGAGAGAGATAGACAGAAAAAGAGAGAGGGAGGGAGGGAGGGAGGGAGACAGAGAGAGTAGGTAGATTCCTATAGAAAATGTCCGGTGTGTTCTTTTATTCTGCCTTCTTTGAAGCAACCTCTTCTGTTGTAATATTACTCTAACGGCCAAAGAATACATCTGTCGGCTCCTCTGATCCCCATGCCTGTGTTCAGTGTTTGACAGCTGAGGGGCCACGGGGACCAGGGGGCCAGGGGAACCATGGAGAACCTGAAGAACCAGGGGAACCATGGGGAACCAGGGGAATTGGACCTCTCCCTCTCCTTGTTGATGCCCTTTCAGCAGGGACGTGCTCAGGAGTGGGCTAAGGTTGCTCGGGCAGCTGCCCGTTTGCCCTCCTCAACTGAAGTTGCCCCTCCGAAGGAAATATGAATATTGCGATAGTGAGAGTTTAAAATGATGTTGGCAAAATTTGCGATCAGATGACGGGGGCGTGGCAACTGCCCTTTAAAATTCCTGTGCACGTCCCTGCCTTTCAGAGTTGGCGTGTCCACAGCGTGAGGACAGAACTGCCTTTGACTCACTCGTAAGCTGCTAGTGAGTTCCCCCAGGGCTACAGATGGGTTGGAGCTTGTTAACCGTGCAAACACAGATCACAAAACAGCAACAGAGAACTTTAAAGGCTGTCAGTAGCGAGTGAGTGAGTGTGTTGCGCTGGTGAACACAAACATGGTTTTTACTGTGTGTGTGTGAGTGTGTGTGTGTGTGTGTGTGTGTGTGTGTGTGTGTGTGAGTGTGTTGCGCTGGTGAACTGTCAGCAGATCCAGGTGCCTAAAGCGGAGGGCAAAGGCACGCTCAGCAGTACTGGTGTGGCACTTGAATCAGAGTTTAAATTTAGAGTCGCTAAGGACTGTTTAACTGCCAGAGATTAAGAAGGGTGTGTGAGCACTTTCATTCATACTGCACTTCAGTATGTTAAGGGAATACTTAAGGGACAGACGCACACACACACACACACACACACACACAAACACACACACACACTCGCACACACACACACACACACACACACACACACACACTCGCACACACACAAACACACACACACACACACACACACACACACAAACACACACACACACACACACACACAAACACACAAACACACACACACTCCTCTGGCTGATAAGGAGTAGCATATTAGAGGTTAGGTATGTGGCAGATGAGATCCTTCCCCAGACACATTTAGAGAGACAGGTTTGTCCACAGGCTGACAGTAGGTCATCTAGTGAGATGTGGCTTACACAGCGATACATTCCCTCAGACACAGCCAGCCATTTACCTTCCAGTGCTGCGGTTTCAAGTCACTTGTGTAGCCATTACAGCTAACAGCTATATCAGTAGCACACAGGCAGCAGGTACACACACACACACACACACACACACACACACACACACACACACACACACACAACACACAGCACATACACACCCACATTCACACACACACATACAGTACATACAGTACAGACACAGACACAGACACACACACACACACACACACACACACACACACACACACACACACATACACCAACACAAACACACACAACAACAACAAACACACACACACACACACACCAACAAACACACACACACACACACCAACACACACAGATCACCTCACCTGTGTAGCCATTACAGCTAAGAGCTATATCAGGTGCACCCAGACAGCAGGTATACACACCAACACACACACATCATTCCACACACACACACTAACAGATGTGAGGCTCTTTGTGTGCACTGGCAGTGCTTTATTCCGTAGAATGCATTGGGTGTGGGTGACTGTCTTTTCACTCAAACTCTTTGATGCGCTTCCATTGCCTGACAGCCGACACCGTCGCTTCAACCTGACACCACTGCTAAGATATGAGGAAAGGACAAGAGGAAGAGAAGAGAAGATGAGAGAGGAAGAGAAGAGAAGAGAAG
>NC_137925.1:5762791-5817791 GCF_963457725.1 Sprattus sprattus | reverse complement strand
ATCAAAAAGAGAGATGTTACAGGGCCCCAGTTCTACACCCACTCAAAACAAATACACACACACACACACACACACACACACACACACACACACACACACACACACACACACACACACACACACACACACACACACACACACAAGAGAGATGTTACAGGGCCCCAGTAATACACCCACTCAAAACAAATACTTTACTTGTCCGGGCGGCTATTGTCAAAAAATATTCTCTAAATTCTAGTTCATGATGAACTCGTTTGTTTCCCCATTTGCCAAACAGAGTCACATCTGCTGTCAGATCAGTATGATTATTGAAGTCACATGACCATGCTCATCCAGTTATAATGAACCCCAGCAGATCTGTAACAGGGGAAGGTTGAAGAGGTAACTATTGACCCATATTTCTTATACCAGAAAGACCTTATTGTCTGAACAGTCAATATTAGCTTTTTTTTGGGGGGGGGGGGGGGGGTAATGTCAATGAAATATAGGCTACACCATTAACCATCGGACTCATTGTGAAAGACTTCGGTTTGCATTTTTGTGCATTATTGGAGAAATCTGCTACACCCAATAAAACGTTTTCTAAGGCTTTCTACAGTGAGCCTTTTTGTCTGTAGCTTCATTCACACTCATTGTACAGCAGACTCTGCTAGCACCCATGGGGTTAGCCTCTTTGCTAGCATGGCTGCGGGTTCATTACTCATGCATCTGTTATATTTTATATTTAAGTATATTACCTATAATATGTTACCTATAATTATTAATCAGCGTATTATCTGGCAGAAATGCATCTTTGGTATAAATGTGAGATCTTATGTACACAAAAGCAACATCTCATTTCATTATAGGTGCCCCGCAGGTACTACTGTGTGTTATGAAACAATCATGGATGAAAAAAAATCTAAATTTCTTACACCCCTAGTTTGTAATCATAACTTTATCCTTACTCACATTTCAAGCCAGATTCAGTTGTTTAAAGCGAAAAGTTAAATATACATGACATTATGTATTTTTTTTAACATTCAATCACAATATTTACGGAATCGCAATACTTTTACAAAGGGAAATATCTATTGAATCAGCAATAAATATCATTTCTGGCTACCCGCCCCCCCCCCAACCCCGTCCTCTTCATAGGTACACCCACACACACACACACACACACACACACACACACACACACACACACACACACACACACACACAAGCCCACACACTCACACATACACACACACACACATACACACACACACACACACACCCATGCAAACGTATAATATATTACCTAGTTCTATAGTCCTGGCATCATACAATGAAATGATGCAGCCTAGATATGAAACCTAAGGTAAATATCAAGGTCAAATTTCCACCTGAAATGTGATGATATGAGAAGTGGATATTTTATCCCCGCCGGTGCTCTGGCGGGCTGCTCGTCACCTGCGCTCATAAGGCCGGGGGTTTTGTTAGATACATAAAGGCATGGAGGCCGAGGAGGCCTTTTACATCAGAGGGTAATCCAGTGCCATGTTTCCTCTTAGACAGAGGACTCAGGACTTAAGCTCTCAGCCTTCAGGGTGTGAGGTAGTTTGTGTTTCATTCCTCACACAAGCACACACACATACAAAATACAAACTCACACTCACATATGCACTTACACACAAACAGGAATACAAACACACACACACACTCACACACACATATATAAACACCCACTAACATATGCACTCACACACAAACATGCACGCGCACACACACACACACACACACACACTCACACACACACACACACACACACACACACACACACACACACACACACTGACACATGCACAGACACATAAACAAACACAAACAAACACACACACACACAGACACACACACACAGGCATACAAACTCACACTCACATATGCACTCACACACAAACATGCACGCACACAAACTCACACACACACAACCATGCACACACACACATCTGCTGCTCGTCCAAAGCATCCTATTTACATCTGGGGTCCCTTCTGAGGAACTGTCTGGAGAGTGAAAAATCACCTCCAATGAAGCGTGATGACTAACGCCTGCGTCCTCTGTGACGCCATGGAGAGGAGCGGTGAGGTGGGCTAGTGTGGGAACTGACCCGGCGGGCCCAGAGGCACAGGCAGTGGGGATTGGGCCGGTGTTTTCCTTCCCGGTGGGTGGGGGTGAGGTCGGGCTGAGTGAGGGGTTTAAGTTAGCTTTAGCAGATATGAGGCCCTTGGTCAGCCTGGCCCGGGGGACCTGTGTGAACTATTGCTTTGAGAAGAATTCATATCTCCATCCGTACGCCCACACACACACACACACACACACAGACACACACACACACACACACACACACACACACACACACACACACACACACACACACATAGGCGGAGATCCCGGGGGGGACAGGGGGGACGTCCCCCCTACTATATAGTTGATTTTTTGGGAAAAAGGAAGTTTCTTTTGTGGATGATGTAGCAATCTGTCTTTTTTCCAGTAAAGTGCGCAATATTTATTCCACTAAAGTGCAGTAACGAAGCACGTGGAACATACCCCGGATTCAGCGGTGCAGATCTGAAGAGAAAAAAAGACTTGTGGTTTCACTTGAAATTCATCATCTTTGAAGCTTAGCTGTGTTAGCTAGCTGTTTAGTCCTGCAAGGTAGCAAACGCAGTTCGAAGAAAGCATACAGAGAGAGAGGGCAATAGGGCCAGACAACAACGTTCCCCCCCCCCCCCCAGGAATTACTCTATGAAATGTTACCATACATTGTCCCCCCCCTACAAAGAAATGGGATCTCCGCCTCTGCACACACACATGAAGGTCAGTGACTCATGCAGAACATCTAGCCTTTTTGTTTGTTAGCACAGGAAACAGCATAGCTCAACGGCGACTACATCCTGTACTGACAGCCAATCACAAACTAGAAAAATCAAGCCTTCTGAGCTGACGACTATTTGTTTGTTTCATTAGTGTGTTTGCTCAAGATACTTTATATTGTGTGTCCATACATACACACACAACACATATGCTCCCTCTCTCTCAGTCTCCCGCTCACACACACACACAAACACACACAAACACACACACACACACACACACACACACACACACACACACACACACACACACACAGACGAAAAACACTTACTTCCTCACACACCCCAAACATCTCGTCTTTCAGGCTGATAATGATTTGTTTGTTGGTGTTAGGAGTGCGTTTGTTATTTGTCATTTTACACCCATGTTGTTGACCACGACCTGTGCTGCTCTAAGATCAGGGTCACTCAGTCCGTCTCGGTTCTGACCCCGGGTCCAGCGGTGTCTGTACCAGAACCAGCCCATCTCCAGGGCAGAGCCAGCTGCTGTCTGTCTGTCTGGGGTTCTGTTGCCCGGCTAAAGGTCAGGCCTGGTTTCCTGAGCACCTCTGGAACCATTAATACCCTCCCACTGGACCCATCAGAGGGTCCCTAAAAACATGCCTGTCTGAGGGCCCTCCCTCTCCAGGACCAGTTTATGTCCACAGTGACAACACAGCATAGGAAGGGCCTCTGAAGGAAAATACACACGCTGGGGACGTGTCATAAAATGCAATAAAATGCACAAACGACAATGAGTTTTTAGGTTTGGAATGATGGAAACCAAATGACAGATGAAAGTGTATTTTCTGTGCAGAGCGCGTAGCCTAAACGCCTCCAGTACTGACGTCAGGAATTCAATTCCCGAAGAATCAAATACACATCAAAGTCTGCTCTCAATGCACTCTGTCTACCATCACTTTAAATAAACAACCTCACCCTCTGCCTTCGCCTCACCCTCATCCTCTGCCACTGCCTCAGCCACTACCTCACCCTCACCCTCACCCTCACCCTCACCCTCAACCTCAACCTCAACCTCACCCTCACCCTCACCCTCTGCCTCACCCTCACCCTCAACCTCACCCTCACCCTCTGCCTCACCCTCACCCTCACCCTCACCCTCTGCCTCACCCTCTGCCTCACCCTCACCCTCTGCCTCACCCTCACCCTCACCCTCTGCCTCTGCCTCTGCCTCTGCCTCTGCCTCAGCCTCTGCCTCACCCTCACCCTCTGCCTCACCCTCTGCCTCTGCCTCACCCTCTGCCTCAGCCTCTGCCTCTGCCTCTGCCTCTGCCTCAGCCTCTGCCTCAGCCTCACCCTCACCCTCTGCCTCTGCCTCTGCCTCAGCCTCTGCCTCAGCCTATGCCTCTTCCTCTGCCTCTGCCTCAGCCTATGCCTCTTCCTCTGCCTCACCCTCACCCTCTGCCTCTGCCTCTGCCTCAGCCTCTGCCTCAGCCTATGCCTCTTCCTCTGCCTCACCCTCTGCCTCTGCCTCTGCCTCTGCCTCACCCTCACCCTAACCCTCTGCCTCTGCCTCTGCCTCTGCCTCTGCCTCTGCCTCTGCCTCTGCCTCTGCCTCCGCCTCTGCCACACCCTCTGCAAACGACAATGTGTTTTAAGGTCATCTCTGAGTGAGGTCCCAGAAATCTCACAACTCTGGGCTACATAGGTGGTAGCGAGAGACAGAACCAGGGTCTGGTAGCGACAGAAACCGAGGGGATTGGTAACCATTAGCTTTGTATTAGTTCTGCTCTCCTCGTGCGAGGGATGACGGATCACTTGTTATGGGTGTGCGATGATCGCTGTTATGTCTGCGCTCGGAGCCGGTGTAGAAAAGACACTCCAGCAGGTGTTAACTTCAAGGCTTTGACACCACTGTACTCCCGCTTCAGAGGTCGTCGGGGAGACATCGTCATTGTGTGCCTTTCCTGTCCAGGACAAAAGCATGAAATTCAATCCAGAAAGATTACTCTGGCTGGAGCACCCACTAGGGAACCTGTAGAGAGCATCTGGGGCCTAAGAGGGGGATACGTGTATGAATACATGCACACTTTAACCGAGTCTCTGGCCATTACAGACTGTAGCATTGTGTTTCAAACTGATGCCCTTACCAAAGGCTTCATACTCTTGGCCATGAAAGTACATTTGTTTTATTTGATACGTATTATCTTTTTTTTTTCTATTTGACAGTAGTACTTCAATTTCCTCTCCTTGTCTTGCTTACATGCTTCCATCTCCAACTGAAGGTATGAAGCAGTTACAAAAAAGGAGGAATGTATCTGTGAGAATGTCAGCAGATCAAACAAAACAAGATTAGTGAAATGGTCATTATTACACATATATATCCTCTTATTATTTCAGCATTATCACCGTCACAAGCCATTTTTATATGTGTGGCGTGACTCTGCTGCCATCTACTGACAACCATTATTCATTGCAGCTTTTCGCCAGCGCCTGAAACTTAAAAGATTTTTAGGACAGATGCTATCATAAATTAACAAACCATCTATATCGCGATCAGTTTGCTTCTCCCAAAGATATCAGGTTCTGAATCCAGTACTTGTAGAGGGCCCACATAGCAAGATCAGTGGACCACTGTCTGCCCACGGGGGCCAGAGCTGACGGTCCCCTGGCCTTTTGCTCATCCGTTTTCGGGCGGTGCACTGGTGAGTTACAGATAAGCAGCTCCCCATTTTGCCACTTGCTTTAAAAAACTAATTTCCTCCTTAATTTATACTTCTTCATTTATTGTCACCAACACAGTGCCATGAACAACTTCTGTTTAAATAGACTATGCCAAGGGACATGATTACTAAATTCAAGGAATTGCAAATGTTTTATGTTATTGCTTAAGTATCCACACCCAGTTACACTTAAGATGATAGCGTTCCGAGAACGGACCAAAGGTGGAAAACCACCAGAGGGGTGCCGACCCAACTCACTGTAGTGATATATAATCTGATGTAGATGCAATTGCTTTCAGTAATGTACTGGTAATTCAACTTGATTTGAAATAACTGATACACCATCAAAAGTGACCAAATATCCCAATTACAATTGAAACTAACTTTTGTAGAACGTCACACGCACTGTGATGATAAAGGAGAAGACTGAACAACTGATAAAAAAACAGAACATGGGCTAAAAAGACTTTATCATCTGACAGCTCTTAGCTTTATGGCTGCAGACAGGTTGTTAGGAGACGGACTGTTAATAGTTAGTGTTGTCTCTGGCGCCCCCTGTCTGTACTGTATGTAATGGAAGCCCTGGTCAGGTGCCGATGCATGGCTGTAGTATCTTCAGGTATTTCTACACTCTAAGAGTTTAACAGCACATATATCCTCTTGGGGGGAATTAAACACAGGAAACCCAGAAGACCTGATGATTTTTTATATATGTTTTTTCCAGACAGTTTGCTGGGATACCCATTTTATCTTTACTGGCATACTTGTCAAATTCAGCCATGCCCACATTCCCCACTGGGCACATTGGTGGCCAGTACCAAAGCCAAGGTATGCAAGGTGTGGTGATACCAGACAAACACACACACACACACACACACACACACACACACACACACACACACACACACACACACACTCACAATGCTCCTCCTGATTAAGATGAGCGGTTGGCTGAGTCACCATAGCTTATCCAAATTGAAAGTGACAGGATAAAGATTCTAACAGTTTTCTGGAATTGCTTTCTGCTCACCCCATGGGAATAATAGAGGACTGACAGCATACTTTATTGATATCTCTCAGTGTGGACACATGCGTCCAATTTCCGATTTCAGTCCGATTTAAATTGGATATTGGACACATGTGACTCCCCAGAACTAGATTCATTGTGTCCAGCTTGAGTCCGACTGGACTCCGATGTAAACCCCTGGACACACGATTCGATTCCGCTGGGAATTGGACTGGGCGCGCATGTGTCTCTCGAAACTAGATTGAAATTGGACAACAACAACTTTTGCACGTGCTTGAGATCGTGCCCACAGACATATACATGCATCATATATGTCTATGATATGATAATCGCTGCTAGACGCTCAGTTCTTGTGCTCCCTCTCATTCACGTTGAAATACTGAAAGCGAAACTGAAACTTATAAACTGCAACGCAACTGTTTGGGACAGAATGCGCTAATTCAGTGAACAAATATTTTCATATTACTTTTCCACCAGTTGTTAGTCATGTAATCCTTTCATATCGATGTGAATCAATCAATACTAATACAAATTTAACTGTGGTGTGTTTTTGTTTCATTTCACAACGTATTTACTGTATAATCAACGGTAGCAGATGTAAACATTCCGCATTTGATTTGAACTGACACGGCCAAGAACTAGTTGTGTCACTGCCATGTGCTTAGAGATAGAGCAGTTAACCCCCCATGGAGACCCCATGGAGAGAATTGAATGGGATCGAAGTGCTGCCATCATGTGCCCGCACTGACTGTTTGCTATGACTACAAGCGTCCAAACTAGCAAGCCGTACCAGCTGTCCCAAAAGAGATGTCATTTGTGGGAAACACCTGAAATGTATTACCTTTACCGACCACATTTTCCCACATTTTTTTTAAATTTCTTATTTCATAAAACACTGATATAAAAACGGGGCAAACAGAAATAGTATGCTTGAGACAGGCAATGGTTGCTAGTTTTCTAAACTTGATACATTTCATCATTATTGGTTCTCATACGTTCACTTTCTTCCAGTGTAGTGTTTGGGTCCTTTCTGCTCTGGCTTTTTTTCTTCAGGAGGTTCACATTCAGCTCACAATAACATTACAGTGAACACAATTCAACAAAAGCAGGGATTTTTATCAGGCTTTCTGTTTACTCTCACAGCTGAATACCCACCTCCTTTCCAAACAGCTCTGAAATGGACTTTTTCAGGAAAAAAAAAATCTAAAATGGAGTCTGTTTGTTCAGTGTGTGGTTTACTCACTCCTTCTGTGCTTGCTTATAGAACACTGAGATAAAACTACTGCAACTCATTTGTGTTGTGTCGCCTAAGCAACAGCCAACTCTCTGTTCTTGAATTCAAAACCTTTCCACAATCACCACTTATTGATGAAACACATCCAATCATCCAGAGCAAGAAACCAGAGCTGGAACATTTACAGTACCATAAAAATAGTAGAAAGTTAAAATGCTGTGATGTGAGGAGGCTTTCAAAAATAATGGCATGAATAGCTTTTTGGCATTTACTTCAAATAACAACATACAATTTGCAGTAAAGCAAAAAACAAAACAAAAACGAGTCAATATTTGATGTGACCTCCTTTTGTTTCCACAAGTTACACAACAACAACTTGGATGTGTCAGGCATTGGAAAACTCGCCACAGTTCTTCTGTGGATTCAGACTGACAAGTTACACTGGTTTCTGCCACCTCTAAGTTGATGGCCTTTAGTTTCTAAACTGTCTGGAAATCTATTTCTTTATTACTTATTTCTTTTACGGTATATAAAACGCTCTCTGGAAAAATATTCAATATGATATTTCCTTTTGACACACTAATGTTAAGAAGGATGGGAAAAAAACCTGAAATGTTTGGTGAAACAACTAAAGTGCCTAAAACCTTTGCAGAGTGCTGTAAATACAGTAGCCTATAGTAGGCCAGGAAACAGTGCTGTAAATACAGTAGCCAATAGTAGGCCAGGAAACAGTGCTGTAAATTCAGTAGCCTATAGCAGGCCACAAAACAGTGCTGTAAATACAGTAGCCTATAGTAGGCCAGGAAACAGTGCTGTAAATACAGTAGCCTATAGTAGGCCAGGAAACAGTGCTGTAAAAACAGTAGCCTATAGCAGGCCACAAAACAGTGCTGTAAATACAGTAGCCTATAGTAGGCCAGGAAACAGTGCTGTAAATACAGTAGCCTATAGTAGGCCAGGAAACAGTGCTGTAAATACAGTAGCCAATAGTAGGCCAGACAACTCTGTTTCAGGTTTCAGAGCCTCGGCTCTTTAAAGCACCTTGAAACTATTTTATTATTTTGGCGCTATGTACTGTAATTGAAATTGAATTGAATTGAATGATGAAGTATCACATAGAGAGAATGCAGGCTTAAGCACAGAGGGTCAGTGTGATAAGGGAAGAAGGAGAAAAAAACCTGAAATGTTTGGTGAAACATCTAAAGTGCCTAAAACTTTTGCAGAGTGCTGTAAATACAGTAGCCTATAGTAGGCCAGGAAACAGTGCTGTAAATACAGTAGCCTATAGCAGGCCACAAAACAGTGCTGTAAATACAGTAGCCTATAGTAGGCCAGGAAACAGTGCTGTAAATACAGTAGCCTATAGTAGGCCAGGAAACAGTGCTGTAAAAACAGTAGCCTATATTAGGCCAGGAAACAGTGCTGTAAATACAGTAGCCTATAGTAGGCCAGGAAACAGTGCTGTAAATACAGTAGCCAATATAGTAGGCCAGGAAACAGTGCTGTAAATACAGTAGCCAATAGTTGGCCAGGAAACTCTGTTTCAGGTTTCAGAGCCTTGGCTCTTTAAAGCACCTTGAAACTATTTCATTATTTTGGCGCTATATACTGTAATTGAAATATAATTGAATTGAACGATGAAGTATCACATAGAGAGAATGCAGGCTCAAACACAGAGGGTCAGTGTGATAAGGGAAGAAGGAGGGGAATGCACTCATGTCTTTGGTATTGGTAAGCTGCTGACTACTATTGGCCTTTATTGTCATAAGTGGTTAATATTTCTCCCAAATCCCTTTTTTTCCAAAGAAAGTAAAGCTATCGTCGGAGAGAAACTGAGACGTTTCCCAACACAAACACATCCCAGGCGCACCTGTGTGCTTAGCCATGAATGTCCAATGTGTTCCCAGGTGTGAGAGTCACACTGGCCTAATCGCCTGAAATCCAAACACGCTCGCGACCGCACACCGCATAGTTTCATGCACCCAGGCAGGGACTACTGATAGCGAGCTCGAGAACAGAGAGACACACCTTTCCTCCAGCATCGCTGGCAAGCCCAGGTGAGACTACTACTCTGTGTGTCTCTGGTCTCAGGTGTTTATGACTAATGACACTGTCAGGGGGCGCAGGCTGACCCCTTCTTTTGAGACGAGTGACACGACATTAACAGGAAATGTACTGCAAGTGGTACGTGTTAAATGACATCAGTGATCACGGCAGATATGGTGCACTAGGGCACAGCGAACCAACGAAGGTGAAAAGACGCACCACAGCTACGAGTAGGTAAGCGCTTTTTTCATTATCATTAAGAGGTATGGGTATACACCATTCTGTACAGTGACATAACACTTTGTTTAAATATGTATATATAATTGGAAAACTGATTTTTCTTTTTTTATATACCAGAATTACAGAAATATAACAGTTGCTATCACTGTCGGAAAAACTTGGCACCCTTCGATCAATAGTACACAATTTTTTTAAAGTTGACACATAATTGGAAAAAGATTTTGTTTCGTTAGTGTAGTGTGCTTTTAATATGACATTTTTTAATTTAATTTTTGGATCATGATTTCAGTTGCCATCACTGTCGGAAAAACTTGCCACCCTACGATCTATAGTGCACATTTGTTAAAAGAAAAAGTTTACATGACCTTGACCTTGAATCACAATTCAATATTTGTGGAATGCAGGTTGACAATGTACCTCCTAGGCATTCCTAGGCAAAGTATTCTGTGGATTGTAAACCACTACATAATTGTTTTGCAGGACATTGTAGTCAGTTGACAAGATGAAAAACCTTATCCATCTGTTGGGATGTCTGATGCTTGTTATGATAGGTATGTGCTTTTAATTTGGTATTATGTGTTTGTCACACACATACACACACACGCACACGCACACGCACACACACGCACACGCACACGCACACACACACACACACACACACACACACACACACACACACTACCAGCACAAATAGAGTACGCTTACGAAACGTACCATGAGCGCATGTTTTCATGGCCTGTCATCTCTCTTGCAGCCCCTGGGACCAACGCACACGCACAGAAGGGTAAGTAGCCACTGCCCTGAAATCCACACAAACCCTCTCCGTTCCACTGCATATAGTTAGTCAGTGTTCAGTAGTGAGACCAAGATCAAAGGCCTCTCAAGTGTTAAAGTTTGTAAGTAGAGCCTACTACGTAACCTGATAGGGACCCTTAAACGCAGACACTTCTGAAAGGTCCATAATACCTGACTACAGTAAGACAGCCCTCTCCTCCTATCTCAGTGACAGACTGCGGGTTAGCGCGTCTGGACGGGCGTATCGTCGGGGGGAGGAACGCCTCCGGCCGGTGGCCGTGGCAGGTGAGTCTTCACTGGCTAGGGAGCCACACCTGTGGAGGGACCCTCATCAGCGACCGCTGGGTGATCACCGCCGCTCACTGCTTCTCCAGGTGAGTCCACATCCAAACATGTTCTCTGAGTCACTTTGGAGAAATACGTCATACTTAAACTGAAATCTACAAACTCATAACCTCAAATGGACCCTACGTGCTTGTTAGTGCCATTTTCATATTGTTGTTCAGATTTAGACATTATACCATTTCGACTCATATTTAGTGATTGTTAATTATATTGATAGCATATTTGCGTCTCCAGGTGAGTCCACATCTAAACATGTTCTGTCTGTGAGTCACTTTGGAGAAATACGTCACACTTAAACTTATATCTACAAACTCGTAACCTCAAATGGACCATACGTGCTTTTTGTATCTCCTTGAAGTGAAGCTGATATTAGTTGCCCTTATCTGCTACCTGTTGGTTCCACTGTATGATAAGGATTCCATTTGGAGCTGAGTTCTGGCCTCAGTATTAATCAATTTGGTAAAATATGTATGGTTTGCAGTTGAAATTCCAGTCCTCTAACTGATGGTATTTGCATTGCATTTGCGTCAGCTTCCCAATACACTTTACCTGGACTGTGTACCTGGGCCGAGAAACTCAGGTCACATCCAGTCCAGGCTCCAACCCTCACGAGGTGTCACGAAGTGTTAAATCCATCGTCCGCCACCCCGAATACAACAATGTAGCCTTCAGCAATGATGTCGCCCTCGTGAAACTGTGGACGCCAGTCGAGTTCACAGACTACATCCGGCCCGTCTGCCTGGCCTCCAGCGCCAGCCGCTTCCCTCCAGGGACCACCTGTTGGACCACCGGCTGGGGCAACACTGGGTTTGGAGGTGGGCAACTGCTTCCTGGAGCAAAGTTCAAGTATTCACTTGTCAAAGCTTCCATAATGATATCCCGGGGAAGAGTTTTGTTAATACCATTAACCTGAAGTTGTTTAAAGTGCTTTTTAGGGATATATTTCCATGAACTCATCCGTAACTAAGGTTACAAAATGGTAACAGATGGAACTCCTCCAAAGCATATTTCTAAAGCTTGAATAACAAAACAACCCTGGAAATGAGCACTGATAAATGCGTATATTCACTACAAAAAATGATTAACAAACTAATAAATAATATGAACAACAAGTTTTATAAAAAAAATTCTAAAGCTCTTACTTGGTCCTTGTTCTCATCTTTCACTCCAGAGCCTCTCCCCTTCCCACAGGCATTACAGGAAGTGCAGGTGAAGGTGGCAGGAAACAGGAAGTGCGAGTGCCAGCTCAAGGCCATGATCCAGGTGGACATCACCCCCAGCATGCTCTGTGCCGGAGGGGTGGCAGGGAAAGGAGCATGCCACGTAAGACTCCTCTCCAACACTGCCCTTCAACTACACCACAACACCAGGCGCCTCCTCAACTAAGGCCAAACTTTCACCATGGCACTAAAATAGCAATATTGCACTTTACCTTTATATTCCTTTAAATACCTTTATTTGTCCATACCTAGGCTTCACCTCCCTCTGCTCTTCTCTCCCTGTCTTTCTCTCCGCACCTCGCTCTCTTTCCCTCTCTCTCCCTCCCTCTCTTTGTCTTTCTCTATGCCTTTATCTATCCCACACCCTCTCTTCCCCACCCACCCTCTCTCCTTCCCTCCCTCTCTCCGTAGGGAGACTCCGGGGGCCCACTCCAGTGCCAGCTGGGTTCGGTGTGGGTGCTGGCTGGCGTGACCAACTTTGGAATCCCCTGTGCCACCGGGGCGGCCCCCGACGGTTATGCCCGCGTGTCAGCGTTTGAGCCGTGGATCAGAGACACCGTGAGGCACTCGAACGTTGGCTTCATCCCCTTCACCTCCGACGAGCCCCAGGAGGACCCCAACTACAGCTGCAACCCCACTGAGGGTGAGACTGACGTTCCTTTAGGTCACCCCAACCTCAGCTGCAACCCCACTGATGGGGTGAGACTGACGTTCCTTTAGGTCAAACTCATGACTCATGGCATGTGTCTTAAAGAAAGATCTTCTGTGGTTATGATAGAGGTCGACTAGATGGTAGAAAGACAAATCCTACTGATTTAATAGTTCCAGTACAACCATTAGGGGATTTCGGTTCTGATAGTCTAGTTCAGACTTTCAAAAACAACATTGTGGAGCTGTGTAATGTTTTGTTAGGTAAGTAGTTTATCTGTTATAGTATTCTCACATTCATTTTGACGTGATATCACCATGTGAAGCAGAGGTAAAAACACCTGTTATTCGAGCTGAAAGGCATTTGTGATTTTTTTCCTTACTTAGTAAGACAGAAAAACCTTAACAGGGCGTCCTTTTCATCTTTTCCACTCAGCTGGACTGCCTGCTGGCTTTACACCTGCAAAGTCTTATTAAAGGGAGCAGAGTGCTGAAACTTTGTAATAGATATTATAGACTTGAGCCATGTTAGATGACCTCTCATTGATGCCCTGTTCCTCTAGTTAAGTTTTATCCTTTAGGAAATGAAGGCACTGTGAGCCTTCCACAGCAGGATGGACCGTCTTCCGCCATCTTCCTGGACGGGACATTCAAATATTTTGGCCTTGTTTATAGCAAGATATTTGTGAGTGGCTAAATCACATACACACACACACATGCACAACAACAGACACATTTCTTAGAAATAATAATAACCATTCTGCAATTCTGTCATTGATTAGTAAAAAGTAAAGTAAAGTAAAAAATATTAGATGAGGTAGAGCCGAACAACTTATTTTGTTAATTCATTGGCTTGCCTGCCTATCAGTAGTTGGTTTACGTAAAACAATGTGTGTATTCAAATGAAACAATGAGTGTATTCAAATGACCATTTCAATTTTTTGCACTAGTTTTCTCCTTCTAGATTATTTCCCCTGTAAACTGTATTTGTTGTATTCAACATATTTTTTGACTCTGAATATATTTTCTTCCAGTTAAACAACAACGGGTACCTGACGTTTGACGGGTCAACACCTCAGGAGGCCCTCGGCAGTTTCCCTGTACACTCCAACACTGACATCATCGCCCCGCTGTGGGCAAACTTCGACAACAGCGTCGGAGGAACCATCTCCTACCAGCAGCTCACCAACAGCTCTCTTCTAGAACTGGCCTCCAGGGACGTAAACGAGTATTTCCCCGGCCTCAACTTCTCTGCCACCTGGGCATTCATTGCCACCTGGGAGAAGGTGGCATACTCCTCACAACCAGAGTCCGTAAGTAAGCCAGTAAGTGTGCCTTGAGTCGTCACACTACTCTGCTGACATCTCTGCTGGCCAGAAGTCATGGTAGTAGAAGCACTCTGTAAAGAGCTAGAGTGAACACTTCAGAAGTTATGGCACTAGAAGCACTCTGTAAAGAGCTAGAGTGAACACTTCAGAAGTTATGGCACTAGAAGCACTCTGTAAAGAGGTAGAGTGAACACTTCAGAAGTTATGGCACTAGAAGCACTCTGTAAAGAGCGAGAGTGAACACTTCAGAAGTTATGGTACTGTCTAGATGCACTCTGTAAAGATTGACAGTAAACACTTCAGAAGTTATGGTACTATAAGCACTCTGTTAAGAGCGAAAGTGAACACTTTAGAAGTTATGGTACTATAAGCACTCTGTAAAGATTAACAGTAAACACTTCAGAAGTTATGGTACTATAAGCACTCTGTAAAGATTAACAGTAAACACTTCAGAAGTTATGGTACTATAAGCACTCTGTAAAGATTAACAGTAAACACTTCAGTAGTTATGGTACTATAAGCACTCTGTAAAGATTAACAGTAAACACTTCAGTAGTTATGGTACTATAAGCACTCTGTAAAGATTAACAGTAAACACTTCAGAAGTTATGGTACTATAAGCACTCTGTAAAGATTAACAGTAAACACTTCAGAAGTTATGGTACTATAAGCACTCTGTAAAGATTAACAGTAAACACTTCAGTAGTTATGGTACTAGATGCACTCTGTAAAGATTAACAGTAAACACTTTAGAAGTTATGGTACTAGATGCACTCTGTTAAGAGTGAAAGTGAACACTTTTGTAAAAGTAGCCAGCAGGTGAAGAGCTGAGCTGTGAGTACCCCTCCCTCCCCTACACCTGGACAGACATGGATTTAGGTAGTGACTCTGAGTATGGTGCAGGTCTGTGCTATCACACAATGCTGGTTGCACTTACACGCTATCAATGCGGTGAAGATGTTTGTAGAGCATTGTGCTTGATATGTTTATTTAGGGTTTACCCGAGAGTATTCAGCAGAGAAGTGTGACATGTCCTCTTTTTGAGACCTTAAAAAAGTGTCCGGCAAAGATTCCGAAAACGTCTGGGATTTTGCCACGTTGAATATTTGTGGGTCTCTGGGTCCTTCACACAAACTAGTTTTTACGCTATTAGTGCTAGTGTTATACACTACCACGCCCCCTCCCCCACAACTAAGTTTCCTCTTTTCACAAACTCAAATATGGTCACCTTCATTTATTAGTGAGGTGGAAGTCTGAGTGAGCCCATGCCATGCAGTAAGTATTGAGACTTAGCGACTGCTATTGTACTTATCTTGCCCTTACTAAAGACGTGTTCAGAGTAGAATGGTTTTCCAAGCGGTGTATCTAGAGAGATGTCATCTGTGTTTCCCAAAGGAGGTGTCTTTCCAGGTGGCCTTGGTGTCAGACGGGAATCTGTCTTTTGTTCTGATGAACTATGGAGACATAGAGCCGACCAATGCCCAGGTGAGGAGACAGCATACGATGTATTTGTGTATCTTTAAGAGTCTCAAGACTTCATATGATGTATTCACGCATCTTTAAGAGTCTTTAGACTTCATATGATGTATTTGCGTATCTTTAAGAGTATTAAGACTTCATATAATGCATTTACGTATCTTTAAGAGCCTTTAGACTTAATATGATGCATTTACTTAGCATGAAAGATATGCACTTGTTTGTGACTATGACAAGCTAATAACTCTAATCACAAAACATGGATTTGTTCATAAAATAAAAAAATAAAAACATTACTTGGCTGTACTGTAATTTAGCTTCAATAAAAGAATGTTAGGGTGTTTTAAATAGTTGTGAAACTGTTATGAAATACATGCCCTTTTCTTTTTTTGATTTAAAATGTGACCCGGTCTTATCTCAAAGGCAGGCTATGACACAGCTGGGTCATCTGACTCCTTCTGGATTCCTGAGGTGGCTACTACAGAGCTACAGCACAGCAGCAACATCTACACTCCAGGCCGCTGGGCTTTCCGTGTCGATGGAGGTTCTATCAGTGCAGATATCATTTATGGCATTTCAGAGCACTACGGACGCCCATTTGTGTCAATTAGAACAAAAAATTCATAAAATTCTACATATAACATTTACATATAACATCCACATTGTTTCTATCTCTCTGTCTCTTTCTCTCTCTCTCTCTCTCTCTCTCTCTGTCTGTCTGCTGTCTGTGTGTGTGTGTGTGTGTGTGTGTGTGTGTGTGCATGATGCACACACACACACACACACACACACACACACACACACACACACACACACACACACACACACACACACACACACACACATATGAGTATTGTATGGATTAGTAAACCCAGTATGAACTTGCTTTATCTCTGTTCTGTTCCTCACCAGGCGATAAGATCAGCAGAGCCAGTGCTCAAGTGTGCGGCTTCTCAGCGAAACCCCCCCAGAGCAGCAGGATAGTGGGGGGTCAGGATGCCCAGCTAGGGAGTTGGCCCTGGCAGGTCAGCATTCACCGCCTTGGGCGCCACAACTGCGGAGGGTCCCTGATCAACCACGAGTGGGTCATCTCTGCTGCACACTGCTTCCTAAGGTACACAGCAGAGCTTCATGGTGGTAGAAACTCATAGAAGTGCCTCTAGAAAACCAGAAACTTGAAACGCATTTTGTTGACTATGAGTAATTGATTCAGCAGCCTGGATTCAGTACTCATTTTGAAATGCTTAAGATCAACATCTGATGTGATCCACGCCTGACCTGATCTGCCTTTCTCTTAGGCTCATGTTCTTCAATGGATTAAATGCATGAATATGAGATTATTGTAAATCAAAATAAATATTGATATTAAGATGTTTAAAGTTAGTTGAGAACGACATGCGTTTTTTTTGGCGACATGTTTTGTATTTTGGCCTACATCAAGGAAACACAGTAAATTCTAAATTCCCAGAGAATGAATCGGTGTTATTTGATTGGTTGTCGAGATTACATTTCAACAACCTTTTTCAAAACCGAACCTGAATCACAGACTCTACCTGTAGCAGGATAATTAATTCAGTTAATTTCTCAATTAACTAATTTTTCACAGTTCCTGCACGGCTCCACTGACTGTGTATCTCGGTCGGCATCGTCAAACGGGCAGCAACCCCAACGAGGTCCGGCGAGGCGTCATGGCGATAATCCGCCACCCTAATTACGACAGTTTCTCCAATGTCAATGATGTGGCGCTCATCCGGCTGAGCGCTCCCGTTCGCTACACGGCCTTCGTCAAACCCATTTGCCTGGCGGCAAGTGCCAGTGTCTTCATCACCAGCACTAAGAGCTGGGTCTCTGGCTGGGGGTTCATCCAAGAAGGAGGTAAATATTTCAGACTAGGTTTTAGACTAGACTCATTCAGATTTGATTGATTAGATTCGATTAATGCGATTTAATCACACTTCCTACATGTTTAATATGATTACTGCTTACTTACAGGCTACATTATAAAATATTAAATTACATTTGCTAGACATAAGATGGTAGCTAGTTTCATCAAACTGACTTGATGTAACATGATGACTTGTTTTGTCGCGGTGCCTCCCAAGCGGTAACATTATCGACAAGCTAAATCAGGCAATCAGACAGGTCTCATAACCCCCCAGGTAGACTATCATGAGTTCATTCTAACATGGATGCCTCCCCCTGTTGCAGTTCCCCTCCCTTCCCCACAGACCTTACAGGAAGTGGAGGTGTTGGTGGTGGGAAATAAACAGTGCAGCTGCTCTTACGGAGAAGGAGAAATCACAGACAACATGATCTGTGCAGGGGTCCCCTCTGGTGGCAAAGACTCTTGCCAGGTAGGAAAACCATTTCATTGCATTTTCCTGTCTTTTCTGGCACAAAAATGCTACCCAATCAACATTGGTTTTCAGCATGAGTGCCTAAGCTAACCCCAGATTCAGTCCTTCCATCACACTAGCCTTTACAACAGACCTGAAACCACTTCTACCATTTGTATCACATATCTAGTCTGTTTAGCCTTTTTCTGAATCTTTTTTAACTGCTTCTATTGGTATTGTGTCTTCTTTTATAATTTAGGCTGATTCAGGAGGCTAAGGTCTTAAAAGTAACCTAAAACAAGTCATGTATATGTACAGTATATGTTTTTTTTAATATAATTTAGGCTGATTCAGGAGGCCCTTTGGTGAGCCAGCAGGGCTCCGTTTGGGTTCTCTCCGGGGTCACAAGTTTTGGGGAAGGCTGTGGTCGACCCGGTTACCCAGGAGTCTACACAAGAGTGTCTCGGTACCAGGACTGGATAACGTCTTTTACCTCGGAAGACCTCCCAGGCTTCGTTCAGTTTGAGTCTGAGGGACCTGACACAGACCCTGACTACGTTTGTCCAAGCCCAACACCACCCAGGCCAACACCACCCAGGACCAGCACGTCAACCACCACCACAAACACTCCTTCAACCACTCCCCTTCCAGTGACAGCACCCACCTCTGTATCCATAAAAACAACTGCATCGACCAACATTAGTAGTACGTCAACAGTTACTATGACAACAACAACAACCCAAAACAGTAGCAGTCATCATGTCTCTTCTTTCAACATAACATTCTCCTTCTCTGTCTATTTGTTCATGGTCTTCTACTACTACAATAACCTTCACGAGCCTTTCCTTTTATCACAAAAAACCTAGATTCTTCACTACTCCAAACATTAGCACTGCAAAACACTTACTTACACACAAGTCAGAACCTCCAGCTTACTTCTCCACATCCATTTGATGTATTTTGTTTGTTTGTTTGTTTGTTTTTAGGTTCATTTTATCCATTAGGAGAGGGAGGCACCGTGAGCCCTCCACAACCAAGTGGAGCTTCCTCCCTCATCTTCCTGGAAGGGACATTTAAATACTTTGGCCTTACCTACAGCCAGATATATGTGGGCTATTACTGCAAACACACACAAACACACACACACACACACACACACACACACACACACACACACACACACACACACACACACACACACACACACACAAACACACACACACACACACAGAGAAAGAGAGAGAGAGCAGATATAAATACTATACTTACTAATATACTATTTGTGCGAATAAAAACTGACTGAAGCCTTGTTATACTATAATTACAGTCTCAATGTTAAAATGGTTGACTTGGGTTACTGATGTTTTTCTATCCTCTAAAATCACAACAAATACTCTGCATGCAGTATAAGGTGTTCTGAGTATTACATAAAGTGGTAGCTCCATACATCCACCAACCTCATTTAAATGTTTGCATGGATTATTTCATCCCAGCATTCTTAAACACCACTCTTGGAATTGGTGGTTTCCTCTTCCAGTTAAACAACAACGGGTACCTGACGTTTGACGGGTCAACACCTCAGGAGCCCCCAAGCCGTTTCCCTGCACACTCCAACACTGACATCATCGCCCCGCTGTGGGCAAACTTCGACAACAGCGTCGGAGGAACCATCTCCTACCAGCAGCTCACCAACGGCTCTCTTCTAGAACTGGCCACCAGGGACGTTAACGACTATTTCCCCGGCACTACCTTCTCTGCCACCTGGGCATTCATTGCCACTTGGGAGAAGGTGGCATACTCCTCACAGCCAGAGTCAGTAAGTCATTCCTTTCCAACAGTGTCTGAGATTAGACGGATGCTTGGAAAGAAGGAAAAAATGTAAATTGTGCTTTGCAAATTTCCTGGATTATGGTGCGCATGGAATCTGTTGATTTAGGCGTGGTGATGCAGTGGTGCACTGCTTTGCAAGTGGTCGACCCGGGTTTGATTACGGATTGTCTGTATGTTGCTTTGAATAAATCGTCTACTAAATACCTAACATTTACTTTTATGTGGGTTTACCTCATAGGAGGCATCCTTTCAAGTGGCTTTGATGTCAGATGGAGATCAGTCTTTTGCCCTGATGAACTATGGAGACATAGCATCTCTTGATGCCCAGGTGAGAAGGCAGCATATGAGGTGCCTGCCTGTCTGTATGCTTGATTGTGCTTCCCAGCTTCACCAGCATGTTGTTGGCTATTAACAGCAGCTGTTTGGGAGGTAATATGTCTCAAAAACTGTCTGCTCAGCTTCTTCAGAGAAGACATGTCGGCTGATTGGCCAAAAGTCTGAAAAATGTTGGTTATTTGATTATTTGCCTGTCTGGCTTTGTTGGTTTAAGACAGTACATTTTACTGATGTTTCACTCATATGTTTTAAGAGAGTACATTTCATAAAGTGAATTTCTGTCTCATTTAACAATTCACATATTTACATATTTGTAGGTGGGTTATGACACTGCTGGATCATCCGACTACTTATCGGTTCCTGTGAAGAACACCACAGACCTTTCTCACACAAGCAACGTCAATCGCCCAGGGCGCTGGGCTTTCCGTACAGATGAAGGTTAATTCTATTCAGGAATCATTCACGTTTCACCAAGCAGATGCTATTTTACATTATCTCCCTTGTCTTCATACTTTTAATGATAAGATTAGTGGTGTTTAATTACATACATAAGGTCATCAACCTGATCATAAACATGCCCTGTGGTGTCCCTCAAGGACTAGTTATTGGTCTCTCTGCCATTTATGATAGTGATATGTCAGCAGGTTCACCCTCCATATCTAAACACCTTGCCTGGTTCAGTGTGGTCAGGGTTGACCAGTGGCTACATCCCCAGATAACAATAGATATAAACTAATTGGTAGGTTCAGGCCCTGGGCTCTGCAAAGCGCCTTGAGACAATTATATTTATTTTGGCGCTATATAAATTAAATTGAGTTTAATTGAATTTAATAGTTTAAAATCAATTTGGAAACAATGGTGATGAGAGTAACTTTTTTCACTGCTTGCCTCAACCGCTGCATTTGGCCCAACTGCTCTGTGCGTAAAGGTCTCTCTAGTCTTTTTATTATTAATTAAATTTTAATTATATAGCGTCAAAACAATAAAATGGTCTTAAGGCGGTTTACAGAGCCCATATTTCTGCTCTTTATTAGGGAATGCGTCCAGTGCTGGAATGTGTGGCCCTTCCTCAAATCCTGAGCCTCCCCATGGCAACAGGATAGTTGGTGGCCAGGATGCTCAACCAGGAAGCTGGCCTTGGCAAGTCAGCATTCACCGCTCTGGGCACAATGCATGTGGAGGGTCCCTGATTAACCACGAGTGGGTCATCTCTGCTGCACACTGCTTCCTAAGGTGAGTTTCGATTTGTTTGGTGATTGGATGCAAATTATGCCAAATATCACAGGTGCGGTGCCTCCCTGTTGCCCAGGCCGGGCACAGGCCTGGGACATCCACATGTATGTAGTGAACATAAACTAAACATACGATCTACACGGGTGATCTCAGCCAAAACTAAATTAACCTCACAGGTGTCTCATTTGATTTCATTTTTAAAGCACATCTATTTATAATTGCTGCAACTTTTTGGGGAGAAAAAGCGAAGAGAGGGATATTGTCAGCTTTAGCATTGTGGAGGAAAGTGCCGAAGCCGTGGGAAAGATCACAGAGTGGCTTCTGGAAGGGGGAAGAGGCAGGGGGGAGAGGAGTGGAGGAGAGGGAGACCCCCTCAGGCGGACGCCTAGCACACACCATTCAGACTCGATCAAACGCCCCAAAAACACACATTCACACACACTTGGACTCATACACACATTTAGAGTAACATGCATAGGAAGCACTTTTTTTTAGAACCTTACTCAGACTATGTCAGTACTTTGTATTGCCTACTGAAAATAAAATGTAAGCAGCATCGCTTTAGCCAGATAATTATTCAAGTCCTGCTCTCAACTCTCACAGTTCCTGCACGGCTCACCTGACTGTGTATCTCGGCCGTCATCGTCAAGAAGGCAGCAACCCAAACGAGGTTCTACGAGGCGTCATGGCGATTATCAGACACCCTAATTATAACATCAAAACAATAGACAATGACGTGGCGCTCATCCGTCTCAGCTATCCTGTCCGCTACACAGCCTTCATCAAACCCGTGTGCCTGGCAGCAAGCACCAGTGTTTTCACTACTGGCACTGAGAGTTGGGTTACAGGCTGGGGACGTGTCCAAGAAGGAGGTAATGCAGTATATTATAGCGGACTAGATTAGATTAGACTGGATTAGATTGGACAAGATTATACTATCCTAAATTAGACTACATTCGGTTAGACTGGCCTAGATTAGACTAGATTAGATTTTAATTATCACTGTACAGAGTACAAAGTATAATAACAATGAACGACAATGAGCAACTAACAAGACATGTAAGAAGTATCATTATTATCTAAGAAATAGTATTAATGTCAACATAATTCTGAGTGGTATTTCTTACAATATGTAGACAGTACAGTTGTAGGATGGCTGCGGATTGTACTAACAGAGATACTGCAGTGATAAAGGAAATATGAGTTCAATCAAAGAGACAATGTACTAATTGGCAGTGCATGAAAGGGAGGAATTATAAAGCATGATGCAAATCCCAGGGATTTTGTTTGTTTGTGTGTGTGTGTGTGTGTGGGGGGGGGGGGGGGGGGTAGTCTATCATGAGTTCATTCTAACATGGATGCCTCCCCCTGTTGCAGTTCCCCTCCCTTCCCCACAGACCCTACAGGAAGTGGGTGTGTTGGTGGTGGGAAATAAACAGTGCAGCTGCTCTTATGGAGAAGGAGAAATCACAGACAACATGATGTGTGCAGGTGTCCCCTCTGGTGGCAAAGGCTCTTGCCAGGTAGGAAACCATTTCATTGCATTTTCTTGTCTTTTCTGGCACAAAAATGCTGAGTACACAACCACAATTCCTTGTACGTCGCTTTGGACAAAAGCGTCTGTTAAATGACTAAATGTAAATGTCTAAATGTAACATTGGTTCTCAGTGTGAGTGCATTAGCTAACCCCAGATGCAGAGTCCTTCTATCACACTAGCCTTTACAACGGACTTGACACCACGTCCATCATTTGTTATCTAGTCTGTTTATTTTTTATCTTACTCTCCCATACCTCGACCGAAAGTCGGGGAAGTAAAATAACAAGCATGCCTTAGCCGTCCCCAGATGAGGTCTGCTTCCACCAAACTAGGGTCTTAAGAACTAACCTAAAACAACTTAACGAATGCATAATTTGTTATCTATTCTGCTTAGGTGTTTTTCCAGCTACCCATATTGCATTTACATTTACATGTATTGGATGTTTTGGACATAATAATATATAAATAATTACATATTTATATATTTTATACATATAAAATTTAGGGTGATTCAGGAGGCCCTATGGTGAGCCAGCAGGACTCTGTTTGGGTTCTCTCTGGGATCATAAGTTTTGGGGAAGGCTGTGGTCGACCCGGTTACCCAGGAGTCTACACAAGAGTGTCTCGGTACCAGGACTGGATAACGTCTTTTACCTCGGAAGACCTCCCAGGCTTCGTTCAGTTTGAGTCTGAGGGACCTGACATGGACCCTGACTACGTTTGCCCCAGCCCAACACCACCCAGGCCAACACCACCCAGCTCAACACCACCCAGCTCAACACCACCCAGGCCAACACCACCCAGCTCAACACCACCCAGCTCAACACCATCCAGGCCAACACCATCCAGCCCACCACCATCCAGCTCAACACCATCCAGCCCACCACCAGCCAGCCCAACACCATCCAGGCCAACACCATCCAGCTCAACACCATCCAGGCCCAGCACGTCAACCACCACCACAAACACTCCTTCAACCACTCCCCTTCCAGTGACGGCACCCACCTCCGTATCCATGACAACAGCCTCTACAATAAACAGAAGCAGTATGCCCACCACTCTTACAGGACCGACAACCCATGTCATAATATCCTCAACGACCAATTTGAGCACAGAGTCCTTGCTCACAATGCCTTCCTCAACACCTGAAGACAATCACCACACTTCTAGAACATCCGAATCTGGAACTTCTGGAACTCCCCTCACTTCTAGAACATCCGGATTCACTTCTGCCATTTCTACAACTGGCGTCCAATCCACAGCACGATCCAACAGTCCTTCAACAGCGACACTTTACACTACAGATGTGACCCCAACCCATATTATTGCATCCACTGCTATCTCATCTGACAGCACAGCCATGACAGAGAGCACTACCAGCGATGCTACGCTTACCCTCACTACCTCAACATCTTTTACTTCTCCTGTAACAGATGCTTCAATAACCACTGCTGCTGCTTCCTCCCCAATGACCACTGCTGCTGCTTCCTCCAGAATGACCACAGCTGCTTCCTCCCCAATGACCACTGCTGCCTCCCCAATGACCACTGCTGCTGCTGCCTCCCCAATGACCACTGCTGCTGCTGCCTCCCCAATAACCACAGCTGCTTCCTCCACAATAACCACTGCTTCAGAAGTTACCACCTTAACAGGTTTGTCCTCTCAGGCTGTTCCTACTGTCGCCTTAACACCACAGACGACTACACACTACTCCTCAATTCCCTTAAGCACAACCATGACCCAAACCCCAACCAGTGCCTCCACTGCTCACAAAACTCCCACCATCTCACCTGCTGCTACACCGTTACTCACGACCTTGGGAACCTCCACAGTCAGTCCCGTCACAGTGCCCCCGCTCTCCACACCTTCCTCAGCCTCTCACAGCACTTTCCGTCCTTCCACCTCCTCTCTATCCTCTCCCTCAGGAACCACCTCTCTATCCTCTTCCTCCGGAACCACCTCCTCTCTATCCTCTTCCTCAGGAACCACCACTCTATCCTCTTCCTCAGGAACCACCACTCTATCCTCTTCCTCAGGAACCACCACCTCTCTATCCTCTTCCTCAGGAACCACCACCTCTCTATCCTCTTCCTCAGGAACCACCTCTCTATCCTCTTCCTCAGGAACCACCACTCTATCCTCTTCCTCAGGAACCACCACCTCTCTATCCTCTTCCTCAGGAACCACCACCTCTCTATCCTCTTCCTCAGGAACCACCTCTCTATCCTCTTCCTCAGGAACCACCACTCTATCCTTTTCCTCAGGAACCACCACCTCTCTATCCTCTTCCTCAGGAACCACACCAAGTCCCTCCTCTGTGATGTCACCCAACACCACCCCTTCACCAGACTCCAGCATCCCCCTGACTATCCGTCCCACCTATTCCACCTTGCACACAACACCACACGCCTCTAAACCTGCCACTACAACCCATGCGGTTACCTCATCTATTCCCTCTTCTACTACAGCCCATGCGGTTACCTCATCTATTCCCTCTTCTACTACAACACAACCCTTACCTGAAGTCACACCTGCGGTTCCAGACAGCGTCTCAGCTACAACTACTACATCTAGAACAACCGAATTCACAACTTCAACCAACTCTACCAGTCTCTCTCCCTCAACAGCACCTACATCCAAAATCACCCACACCACTCCCTCGACCCTTCCATTAACTGCCACAGAGGAATCCTCCATTGAGAAGCCACGCACAACATCCAAAATGGCGGCAACCTCCACCCCTCCTTCGGGTAGGTCATGTGAAAATCATCATCTTTATCGTCATGACGGTTAGAGGTCCAGTCATCGATCCTAAGAAAAACAGTGTTGATGTTTGAACTCAACAGCCAATCAAATACTCTCCTCCTTTCAGTGTTCCTGAAGCAATGTTGCTAGTGAGAGGGACTCTGTACTAGCACCAAAGAACACAGAACAAACAGCAGTGAGGAAAGATTAGCTGAATTCGACTAAATGTGTATTGGATTATAAATGAGGGCTCCTTTAATGATACGGTGTCTGTCAGGATATGTTTATGATACTGTTATGTTATTTATATGATGAAGGGTGCAGGTAAGGTGTTCATAATAATCAACTCATGAGTTGATGCAGGATTTCATGGCTGTCATTCTAATCACTTGTACTTGTTCAGTATTTCACAGCATCATAACCACCAGTCTCCTCCTTGTCCCGTGTGCTATACTTACAGTACCAGTCAAAGTTTTGGACACACCTTTAATCGTTACTTTTATTATTTTCTACATTGTAGATTAATACTGAAGACATTTAAACTACGAAAGAACACATATAGAATGATGTACAAAACTAAAGTGTTATCTACCATGTAGAAAATGATAAAAGTAAAGAAAAAACTTCTCAAAAAATGAGAAGGTGTGTCCAAACTTTTGATTGGTTCTGTACGTGTTACAGTCATCGCTACCATTTGTTATTGATTGTGCTCAGAAACATGTGGACGAGTCCCTCAGCACCCTGAGTGTGAGTCCTTGTCTCAGTGCACTTGGCCATGGATGGTCTACCTCTACGGTCCAACGAGTATCACTAAGCGTCGATGTGGGGGTGTTCTTCTAACGGCAGAGTTTGTGTTAACCTCGGCAGAGTGCTTTGAAAGGTAAATACTCAAAAAATGTACGCATGCTAACTGATCGTAAATATTTATGCTGTGAAGAGTTCAGAAAGTCAGAGAGCAAACAGTAGATGTATGGGTCACACTTTGTTTGGAGGGTTAGACTATCTACAGATGCTCAAATTAAACACACATTTTGTTTGGTTGGTCCCCTATAGACTATCTACTATGTGCCTTTAGGCAATTTATAAGCGCCTTGAGGCAATGTTATTGTTTTGGCGCTATATGAATACCATTATATTTGAATTATCTATCGATGATCAGATTATAAACAAACTTCATTTGGATGATCCCCTATAGACTATCTACAGATGCTCAGATTAAAAACACACTCTACTGGGATGGTCCCCTATAGAATATCTACAGATGATCAGATTATAAACACACTTTAATAGGATTCCACAAATCACAACAGATGTGATGTTTTATTACTAAATGTTGATCGCAGTTTGAGGTGAAATATTCCACAATGATACAGAGCATCTATCGTCCCTCATCCAATTGTTTTTTCTATGCTACTTCTATTTCTATAGAAAGAACCCCTTTACATCTACATGACATTTATCTTTTAAACATTTAACATTCATTAAAATAATCCTGAACAGATTTCAGCCAACATCAAACTGGCTTGCGCTGCTTGGCCCCCGGAAGCACACTGATGGCTCTGTGAGCTTCGCCACCGCACGGAAACTATCCGGGGTCACCTTCAGCCACCAGCCGGATGTGCCCAACATTGCCCTGGTTGGCCTGGCCAGGCCGGTGCGACTGGGTGACCACGTCCAGCCAGCATGTCTCGACCTAGAAGACAAGCTGACAGTTGGCCTTGGCTCGACATGCTGGGTCACGGGCTGGGAGAAGATGGAAGGGAGAGGAAGTGAGTGTGTGTGTGTGTGTTTGTGTGTAGGGTGGGGTAGTATTTGGAACATTGATTTTGTGTTGTGGTGTGTTCAATGATGATAGTTTATGTGTTTGAAAGACGCCTGTATTTGGATTTATTCAGTTTAAGCTTCTTAGTGTGAGTGGTCATGTTGTCTATTCATTTGAATGATCCTGTATGTGTTATGTCGACATTTGAGAAAGAGTTTTATAATTCTGACTGACAGGCCTGGTCCTGAAGGAACTACAGATTAATTTGACGGCGTGCCAGAACGAATCCACTCCTCAGCACATCTGTACTCAAGCTCTCAACCTATCCCAGGTAAATATCCACAAGGTTTGTTTATATAGCACACTTCATACACAGAGGCAGTTTATTTATGTAACACACTTCATACACAGAGGCAGTTTATTTATATAGCACACTCATGCACAGAGGCAATTCAGTGTGCATTACATTAATAAATGTGAAAGGAATAACCAAAGATAAAAATAAAGACAAAATACTTGGAAAGTACAAAGTATATGAACTAGAATGCAAAATTGACCCTTCGCTAAGCCACGCCCAAAAACTGCCCCAGGCCAATCGTAGTTTAGCAACGGGTAACTAAGCGCGGAGGACCTGCCAAACATTTGGCAAAGTGAAGATTCCGAAGCACTGTGCATATGGGTTGTGCAAAACCGACAGCCGATACCCAAAGAGTTTGGAGGGTGGGGTTGAATTTTTCCATTCCCAAAACCCAAAACTCAATATGAGAAATGCTGTGAGTGGATAAAGAAGTGTGGGAGGCCCCAATCGCAGCTGAATGTTTACAAAGAACACTTACATTTGCTTACAACAAGCTAATGTTAGCAAGCGAGCTAACTCATCTCAGTATTACTTGCATATAATTACAGTTCTTTGTTCACAATGCACATATTTTAACGTAAAATGAGACTATAAGATACATATCTACTGTTCGCGTTTGACATACTGTTGAATGTATTTTGGCACTTTGTTAAGTCTCCAACATGAGGACAAGCTAATGTTATCAAGCTAGCGGATAGTTAACTCATCTCAGTATTGCTTGCAAATGATTACGGTTCTTTGTTTAGAATGCGTACATTTTAACGTAAAATAAAATGGTAAGAGACAAGATGCAGGCTCGCTTTGACATACTGTTCAATATATTTTAGCATTTTGTTAAATGACGGCCGACACACGACTTCCCCAATCCGATTGCTGCTCTCCCTGTGTCAGTTCCTACGTAGGAGCATCAGGGGGGTTGCCGGAGGTTTCAATATGTATTTCCCCATCGTCTGACTTCGTGCAGATATCATGTATGTATCCCTCAAAAGCATACTGAAGCCCCTTTTGCCTCGTTCTTTCAGAGATCTCCCCTGAACTCCAGAAATTAGTAATTATCTCTCTGCGGACGTCAGATAACGGCACTTATCATTGAGATTGATATTAGGGGTGGGCGGATCGATATAAGTATCGATACTATCGATGCCAACGCTGGTATTGGTATCGGATCGATACAATTGTAATGGGATCGATCATTTAATTTAATTATCTCCTCTACGTTCACTATACTTTGCTCGTGTCTCCTAGACTCCCCTACAATCCTGGGCAAACGCTGCTCTCATATCACGCTTTGCTCTTCCTCCGCCTCATGCTGCTCTGCTGTGATTCGTTGTCATGCCGTCACGTGACTCATTGACACAACACGTAGAAGAGCAGCGTCGCACATTGAATGAGAGACATGGCTGAGAGGAAGCAAAGCGCTGTTTGGAGCTATTTTACATCAGAGAATGATTCTACTGCAAGTTGTGACACTTGCAAAAAGAGCATACGATATTGTGGCAACACTAACAACCTCCACAAACGCCTAAAAACACATCACAAGGAAAATGCCGAACTACTAAAACGGAGAGAGGAGGAAAATGCACCCAGACCCCCGGCACGGAGACAGAGTTCGTTGGCCGAATCTTTTCAGAGAGGCAGACAGTACCCAGGTAGCTTATAGTAAGAGTAGGCTAATAATATTTGAGTCATGTCATATATATATATATTCAGTATTAGTAGTGTGATTGCTCAAACATAACATTGCGAAACTGAGAACAACCTAACTTTAATTTTTACATTCACACCTAGGCTACATGTCACCTGTCCTGCGTGCCCTTTTAACATTAGGCTATGCTCCTGCAAATGTGGAAAGTCCGCGTTTATTTATAGGCTATTAGAAAACAAACGTGGATGTTTTTGAGCAATCACACACTTTTGTTGTCAAAGTGTGGGCCTATTATAGCAACCCATTGAGACGTGTTATCTACAATCCCAAACCAGAAAAAGTTGGAACAATATAGGCCTATTAAATGGACATTAAAAGCGAAAACAGTTATTTGTAAATTCTCTTTGACCTGTGTAGTATTGAAAACAAAGCAACAGCACATTATTTGATGTTTTAACTGATGAATTTGATTGTTTTTTCAAAATAAACACTTAATTCAATTTCAGTGTTTGCAACACATTTAAAAAACACTTAAAAGTTGTTTAGGGACTACAGACACCAAATGAGAATACATTTCAGGTGTAACTTTGTCCCTTTTGTCCCTTTGTCCCATTCGTCCAGCAAACAAGTCTTAAAGCGAGCATTAGTGCAGGGTCCCCCTTGTCCCATATTGCATTTCAAAATGCTCCACAAATTCTCTTTTGGGGACAAGTCAGGACTGCAGGCATGGCTAGTCCAACACCCAAACACTCTTCTTCCTCAGCCATGTCTTTGAAATCTGTGCTGAATGTGGTTTTGCATTGTCTTGATGAAAAAAAAAATTACATACTGTTCTTCCCTACACAAAAGTATTTTTTTAAGTAAAAGTATCGTATCGGTATCGGTATCGGCGATATTGACCCTATAAATACTTGGTATCGGATCGATACCAAATTTTGCAGTATCGCCCACCACTAATTGATATGCCAGGTACGAAAGCTTGTCAGGCGTAGCAACAGTAGTTAAGGTGGGCGGGGCTTAGCGAAGGGTGAATTAAAAGCAAGAATTAAAGTACATCAAATAGAATAAACTGTGTGTTTCACCCTTTCAGAACAGCAAATAGATAACCATAGAGTACAAGCCTGAATAGAATCCCAGTAGAGCCTGATAGGGCCCTTTTCAGAGGAAGGCCCGAATAGAATGTAGCCTAAGAATAGAGCCTAAAAACAGGCCCGCCAATAGAGCTTTGCTGTAAGCCAGAGACGCAACTTTCCTGTCGGGAATGACTAGTGGTCTCCTTCCAGAATTAAGGTCCAGTAAGAATAGAGTGCAAGTTTTAGAGCTCAATCATATACACGTAAAAAGTTAAATATTTTTAACCTGAATTTAAAAACTGCTACATTTCGGGCACATCTAAGATCTTCTGGCAGTTTCTTTTCAGTTGCATGCAGCATAATGGCTTCATCATGTTTAGTTTGGACTCTGGGCTCTACTACCTTACCTGAGTCCATGGATCTAAGAGCCCAACTCAGTTTATATTCTTTGATATATTTCATAAGCACTTTTGTCATTACGTCAAAACTGTGACTGATTTACATTCTGTTGATATATGTAGTTCTTGCACCTTTGAAGAGGCTTCTTTCCTCCTGCATCTCTCTCTAGACTGCTGTTGGAGGCGCCGTGGTCTGCCAGTCTGACCAGCACTGGTTTCAGGTAGCTGTCATTCAGTCACAGCTCTCCTTCAGCCCCTCCATCTTCCCCAAGGTGTCCCTGTACCGGGACTTCCTGCTGGAGAGCCTGGGCCCTGTCCCTACCCCTGTCCCTACCCCTGACACCAACGCAGGATCAGCTGCAGTAGAAAGATCCACCCTGTCTCTCTGCCTCCTGTTCCCCGCCGTGATCATCTCTGTGCGATGGTGTCACAATCTGTCTGTTTGATGACGTCATGATGATGTGACAGAGGCACCTAGAGGTGATGATACACGGGGTAACTGTTGGAGTGTTGCCTGGCAGTCACATGACTGGATCCTAGTTTTCTGATTTGATGACCGTGACAAGTTGCCCACAAAGTTCTCCAGATAAAAATGTGTTTGCCCAGTATCCACGGGAAAGTACCCAAACAGCGTCCCTCAGCAACATTGTCCAGCAGCATTGCTCAAACAGTTGCTATGCGTACCATCACCATAGTTGTAATACTAATCAGAGTTGTGATGTATGAATGAACGAATGATTTTGTCCAAAGTGACTTACAGTTGAAGAAAGGTCTACTGTTATCAATGTTATCAGTGTGTGTGTGTGTGTGTGTGCGAGCGCCTCTGCCCTCTAAATCAAAGCCTTGAAGGTGTTAATGTTTTCAGCTCATCAGCACGTAGACAGGGCGAGGATTTTTTCATCTTCAAACTGTTGTTTTATGACCAAAACTGCAAAATATTTTTAAAGGAAAAAAATAAAAGCTCAAATTTTTAAGCGAAAATTCCTGCTCATTATCAGTTGTTTGCTGTGTGATAATCTGTTACCTACTGTACAATTCTGTGTAATAGCACTAGTACATCACAGAGTATTATGGAGTATGAGATTGTGTACATTCCACTGTTACTTCAAGTGCCATTTAAAGATAGGTCTGGAAATTTGAGGAACACACTGATCTCAGATCACCACGTCTAACCAAATATTATTGTGCAAGACAGAGAGCATTACAATTACTGTATACAATTACTGTATACTATATTATATGACTATAAACCGCATTACAATACAAATTTTATAAAACAAAATTCCATGTAGTTGTGACTAACTAGCTAAAGGAAAGTCATTGAAAGTAGTGAAATATCAGAAAGTAGAATAGTAGTGAATAGTCAGATGGTAGAATAGAAGTGAATAGTCTGATAGTCGAATATTAGTGAATAGTCGGATAGTCGCATATTAGTGAATAGTCGGATAGTAGAATAGTAGTGAATAGTCGGATGCTAGAATAGTAGTGAATAGAAGGGTGGTAGAAAAGTAGTGAAGAGTCGTAATTATAGAATAGAAGTAAATTGTCGTTTTTCCAAAGCGATGCTTCCAGGAAACACACCCCAGGGAGGGTCAGGATCAGTACATTCTGTTAAGGCTGAGGTGCCTCAGGTTTGACCCTAGTGCAGCACTGCACAACACAGGTAATACATTATAAAAGTGTCTATTTACTCAATCTGTTTATTTGTAAAAAGTTTAATGAGCCGATCAACTTTACAGGGTTATGATTGGTCATGTAAGCCATGCAGGGGGAGGAAGGGGCTGAAACAATAGTGCTACAATATTAAAACATACCCTAATTAAACTTATAAGGTTTTTTTATTAAATTGTTAAATTCAGACATATTGAAACCTAAGTTTTGCAAATGTTCCCAAGGTCTTCACTCTTTTAACATTTCAGTTGTAGCCTTGAGTGGCTGGATGGGGGAGATGAGAAGATCATCTGTAGGCTGTGTTCAGTCCTCTTCTCCTTCTGCTGGCATCTCCTGTGCAGACATTTACATACAAGATAACCACACACACTGATTTCAGGAAGTCATAAAACATTACTGACCCCTGGCGGTGACTTATGATAGTACTCAAACATTACCTTACATACTGTACAACACCTTGCTACAGTACCAACGCTGATATCTTAAGTACATGTCATTTAATTATCAGAGTTACTGGTTTACTCAAGGCCACCATTTGCATACATTTTTCCAGAAAATATAAGAACTAATAATGTTGCACTTCAATCAATCAAAACTGAAACTCGTGCACACTTTATTATATGAATCGAAAACATACTAATTCGGCCAGGGCATGTTTACCATCTGGTGTGTTTTGGTCAACCCTCTAAATAAGTGTAAGAGTTAGACTGCTCTAAACTGGTTTATGTGATTCACTTACATTGTATGGAGGAGGTGCTTCAAAAATGTCATCATGAAGTCCTTGCTTACGGTAGGGGGGGTGACAGAGGTAATGAGGATGCTGGGGGGGGGGGGGGGGGGGGGGGGGGTTGAGACGTGTCAGGATACATATGTAATCAATTATAGAATTAATTCACTACAACCAAAATATTCTATGTTGTGCCACACGCTAATTATCAGTAAGCTGATCTATAACCCTCACCCATGTATTCAATATCAAGGCATCAGAACATTGTTTATTGATTACACTGTAGCCTAGCAGTAAAGCCTCAAGAGTATTGGAAGCTGTCGAACTATTAAGCTATGGGGTTATTCGGAAGACAGTGATTTTAAGTCTGTGACCATATACCATTTGCATTATGGTTTGCTGTTATTGAATTATTTTCTTTGCTTTAAGAAATGGCTGCTTTTTTGTTTCTGTCAGGTGTCACCCATCAGTGTTACTCACCCTGGGTCCAGGAAGCCCCGGAGGTCCAATAGGTCCTCGCAGTCCTCGAGGTCCCTGTCAAACAGCTTTAGAGTTTGAGAATACACAAGTACACCCCCTCATAAAACTGGATACATATACAGTGTTAACACTTTTTGACACCTCACTGAAACTTTTCTTGAGAAAAACGAAGCTCTAAAATGTTTCCACAGTAATATTCAGCGTTAATCATCAACTGCTAGATAGTTCATATGGACATACAGTGTTCACACTGACACTGTTCTTAAGTTAAACACAGCTCTAATAATGTTTTCACAGTAATACTCAGGGTTCATCAACAGCTGCTAAACAAATTCACAGATGCTGACTGAATACTAGTAGCATTAGTGGAGATAGTGGTTCAGGAGTCATTCTACAAACGGAAGGTTAATAGTTCGATCCAAGTGTTGATGTGTGCTTGAGCAAGACACTGAACCCCCAACCACTCCTGAGGTTGGCAATATAGTAGCCTCCACCATTGGGGTGTGAATGGGTAGATGTCTGCGGCATTAACCTGTAAAGTGCTTTGAGTGCTCTATGTGTAGAAAAGCGCTGTATAAATGCAGTCCATTAACACTAGTGACAGTTTACTTTGTCACAGATGCTGACTTGACAATGCTACCCTAGTGAGAGTAACCACTTACACCGGGTCCAGGAAGTCCAGGAGCTCCATCGGGTCCTTGTTCGCCGTTTGGTCCCTGTGAATTATAAACAGTTAATAATAATTATTATATTTTTAAAATATTATTATTATAAAATGTATCCAATTATAATATTATTCAATTCTACACAAAATAACGCTCAATTGTACTGCTGTGACAAAAGCAGTCTACTCCTTAACCTTCCAACAGGCTAGAAAGCAGGTTCATCATTCTAGAAAACCTCTCAAATTATGATACAAATATTTCCTATACCTATGTGTGAAACCTGATGAAGCGGATCTACAGAAAACACTTAAAAATCTACTTTGACACAACAACAATAATAACAACAATAGCAAAAAATCATTACTCTAATAGTGTGTCATCAGCTTAATTCATAAACTACTCAGGTAAAAGAAATAATACTAATTGGACATAAACTCTCATGACAGGTCTTTTAAAGCATGCATAATGTACGTACAGGAGGTCCGGGTCCGGCAGGACCAGGTATGACCTCCACCTCCACAGGTATGACCTCCTAAACAAAGTGAGAAAGGAGCAAGCGGAAAATGAGAAGGAGAGACCGAAAGAGAGAGAGAGAGAGAGAGAGGAAGGGATAGAGCTTTAGTCATATGATCATACCGTATATGTCCCTTCCTAAAAGCCTCAGTTTCTGAGGTGCGAGCCGCATAGAAGATCTAATCTAGAATTTTACCAGTTAAACTCAAAAATAATATATAGTATTATCACTAACCTCTGGATCGGGACCTAGGAAATAGACGGAGATCAAAAAGACATGTTACTCAAAACATCATTCACGGCAAAAATATATACTGTATATTAGAATGTACTAATATTCATTTGGGGAATTGTCCTGTTTTCTACTAGAAAATCAATTACTACTATGGCTACATCTTGTGGGTAGTTGCTGGTAACTATTTTTAATATACCTTCTTACTTTTTTAAACATGAACATCGCACTGCATTACTGCAATAGTAATAGCTATGTTATAGTAATCGTAATACATTGAATGTAATATCTACAGTTCTGTATTATTTTACCATATCACATTCATTTTCAATCTCAAGAGAGTAGCACATATTGCTGTCTTTGGCACAGCCAAAACGCCTATCAGGTCTATCATCATCATTATCATCAGGAAAGACAATTTTTTTTTTTTTTTTTACTTTTAATTTTTTTTTACCAGACATACAAAGAGACATCACGTACATTGATTGTCAGACAGAGAGCCATAGATGGGGTGTGGGGAAAAAGACAAAACAACCCCAAACAACGACCACAACAAAAACAAGCAAAACAAAAGGACAGACAAAACAAACAAAAATTAAGAAAAGGCAGCTTCACCAACATCATCGAGTGGGTGTGTATGTGTGTGTGTGTATGTGCGTGTGTGTATGTGCGTGCATATGTATGTGCGTGTGGCTACATGCATTTAAGTATTACCTAAGGAAATCTCTAATTTTTATAATTATATGCTCTGGATAGCATTTGTTCCATTTATCTATTTGATTTCTAATACTTAAAGTCATTTTTTCCATTTCCAATGTTTGCTCTATTGTCTTATACCATGCTTGGGTATTTGGTGCTTTGGCTTGTTTCCAGAGTCTGGTGACCTGTTTCATTGCTGTTAAGCAAAGTAATTTAAATATATGTCTATCCCTGCTATTCATTTTTTTTTTAAAAAGACAATTTAGAAAAGAAAATTGAAAGCTAAATGTATTTTTAAGAATTACATACTAAACAATTTAGGCCTCAAATAACCACTTATTTTCCATTCACAACATAAATTGTACTTGTGAAACATGGATCATCTGAGCAGAAAAGACAAGACAATGAAAACTGTCTTCTCATCTTCTCCTCTCTCTGCTAACTTTATGCAGTATGAATGCCATTACAGTGAATACTGTGTTCTCCTCTCTCTGCTAACTCTATGTAGCATAAATGCCATTCCAGTGTGTTGTCTACTCACGGCCATGCACCAGCAGCAGTGTTGTTGCTGAAATCAGCCATGCTAACTTGATGAGCCCAAGGCTGTGCATGTTTTCCTCTCTCCTTCAAGTGCAACTGAGGTGATTGACCAGTTTGTCAGTTTGTCACTTCAGTAAGTAGTTCCCCACCTCTGCCTAAAGTAACAAGTGACTGAGGCTTATGGATGGCAGTCAGACTGTGTCAGCGGACTTGTCATGTGACATTGTAAGAGTACCTTCTGTGTAGGGAGAGCGATGTACAGCTTTTCATGCTCTAAAGTGACATTTTTAGAGAACTTTAGAAGAAAAAAAGCTAAATAATAAAATAGTCATACGCATATACTGTCTTAATGATGTAAGCATGACAGAAATGTTAAATGAAAGCAGGAATATATTTAAAAGATTAATAAACTAGCAGATAGATAGATAGATAGATAGATGGATAGATAGACGGATAGATAGACGGATAGATAGATAGGAATCAATGCTCTACATGCCAGCAAGAGGAAACTATTAAATAACATTTAATGGTTTAATGCAGGGGTTTTCAACCGGGGGTCCGTGGCCCCCTCGTGGTCTGTGGCAGCATTGCAGGGGGTCCGGGACATTAGCCTATGTTGATCAGTTCACCATTTATTTTTTTTATTTTTATAAATTCACTTTGATATTTCAACACATTTAAAGATCTCTCGTTCACTGGATGAGGGATCTAATGAACTGCATTCACCTGGAGAAAATTAGATATACAAGAAGAAAAAGGACAGAGCAATTCCACTCCACCTGGGGTCCTTTTATGTCCCTCTTCTCTTATCTTAGCGCTACTGAACTTACTCCCCTGCTAGTATCTTAAGTCGTAAGTCCGTGCCCCCCAACACACACACACACACACAGCCTAATACTCAATAACATCCATTACATCCATAATCTAGGATTCCAGAGAACCCCCCCCCCCCCCCCCCCCCTTTTATGTATTATTTATTATTTTAGTTATTATTATTTTAGTTACTCTTTTCTTCAATGTATATGCATATATATATATGTGTACAGACTATGATTTGTCTTTATTTTAGGGTTGCTGTCTGGGATGTGGGAGGGGGGAGGGGGGAAGGGAGAATTCTTTGTAAAACTTGAATCCGTTACATTTTATGTTTCCATGTGTTGTTACTTCAAGAAAACAATAAAAAAAATTGGGAAAAAAAAAAAAAAAAGATCTCTCATAAAACATCTCTCTTAAATATTGTGAAAAATATCGAAGAAATTACACTGACAAGTGCTACAGGCAGAATATCTGTGCAGGGGGAGGGGGCATGGCGGCGGTCACAAACACGCACGCGCATGCAGGCATATCAGTGGGCCGCAAATTACTTTCTATTCAGAATGCTGGTCCCTGGGACAAAACCAGTTGAAAACCCCTGGTTTAATGGAATAGTTCCATTTCTATGATAGCTAGTTATCTGGCTCATGTTACAGTCTCCTTAAAACTATAATAGTAAAAGGAAGAAACCCTCAGGGCACCTGTAGCGTTTTTAACAGGAGTTTATATTAATACACGCTAGCAGCTGCCAACTGTGAAGATGGTTGTCTATGCAGAAGACAGCTGGGATAATTAAAGAGATACAATAGGTAGGAACCCAATGGGTACCTGTGGAGCTTCATATTAACATGAGTGCATATTCACCTCATATTCAAATGAGTTAATCTATTAATATATCTCCCCAAGCTAGAGATAGCAAGTATACAGTAGTTCATGGCTAGGTGAACTGGTGTGAGATTTTGCATGCTTTACACACCTCTCACAGAGGCTCAAGCTCCTTAGCATCCTGTTAAATAGGCTACAGTATGGTGGGAGTGCACTCACCAGTTGGTATGGAAGACTGAGTGTGAATGTCATTTATAAAATGCATTCCCATCCATAGAACGCTCCGCAGGGCAGCATTGTCAAATCAAATGTACATGAGCCACAGTGAAAAGTGTGTTGGTAAAATTGTAGAAGTGAATAGTTGGATGGTAGAATAGTAGTGAATAGTCAGATAGTAGAATAGTATAGTGAATAGCTGGATAGTGAATAGTCTGATAGTAGAATAGTAGTGAATAGTCGGATGGTATAATAGTACCAAATAGTCGGATGGTAAAATAGTACCAAATAGTCGGATGGTAAAATAGTAGTGAATAGTCGTTTTTCCACAGCGATGCTTCCAGGAAACACACCCCAGGATCAGGACATGGTGTCTCAGGGTTGACCCTAGTGCATTACTGCACAGCACAGGTAATACATAATAAAAGTGACCCAGTGTGTTTATTTGTAAAAGGTTTAAAAAGCAGATCAACTTTGCAGCCTTATGATTGGTCATAGAAGCCATGCAGGGGGAGGGAGGGGCTGAAACAATAGTGCAGTAAGTGCTACAATTTAAAACATATCCTTATTAAACTTATATAGAGATAATTTTTTATAAAACCGCTAAAAACACACATATTGAAACCTAGATTTGCAAATGTTCCCAAGTTCTTCACTCTTTTAACATTTCAGTTGTAGCCTTGAGTGTCTGGATGGGGGAGATGAGAAGATCATCTGTAGGCTGTGTTCAGTTCTCTTCTCCTTCTGCTGGTATCTCCTGTGCAGACATTTACATACAAGATAACCACACACACTGATTTCAGGAAATCAGGAAATAATCTAAAGAACTGTATTGGTTCAAGATTCTACATAAGAGAATTATATATTGATTGTCACATAACAGCGTATGTTGTGTTCGCACTTGACAGAAGCCATCAAATATTACGGCCCCTTGGCGGTCACTTATTATAGTACTCTAACATTATTCCACAAGGTTCAACTGTTTTAAAATGTAACCTAATAGGCCCTACCGTTTTTCATGATTTAATTTTTTTTCACCATCTGGTGTGTTTTGGTCAACCCTCTAAATAAGCGTAAGAGTAAGACTGCTCTAAACTGGTTTATGTGATTCACTTACATTATATGGTTCTTCAAAAATGTCATCATGAAGTCCTGGATTACGGTAGGGGGGGTGACAGACGTAAAGGACACGCTGGGGGAGAGATTGAGATGTGTCAGGACACGTATGTAGGCTACATGTAATCAAGCTTGAGACCAAACGTTATCCAGATGACAGTTGTTTTAAAGATATGTTGATTTACCATTTTCATTATGGTTTGCTGTTATTAAATTCTATTCTTTTATTTAAGAAATGGCTACTTTTTTGTTTCTGTCAGATATTATCCATCAGTGTTACTCACCTCAGGTCCAGGAATCCCTTGAGGTCCAATAGGTCCTGGCGGTCCTCGAGGTCCCTGTCAAACAGCTTTACAGTTTGAGAATACACAAGTTCACCCCCACGTTTAGGGAACAAGCTGCCTAGCACGACTAGAGCAGGGGCATCCCTCTCTACCTTTAAGAAGCTCTTGAATACCCAACTGTTTAGAGAGCACCTCCCATCCTAACTTGCACCTCTTCTAGTACTTAACTTGCACTTACAGTAGTTACATTCCTGCACTTGTTTTCTATTTCTTATGTAAAATAGTATTTACTGTTAAACTAGGTCTATATTGCTCATAGCTTGATTGTTCTCTCCCTTGTACGTCACTTAAAAATAAAAGCATCTGCTAAATGACTAAATGTAATGTAAATGTGTTTTATGTGTTCTATGAGTAGAAAGCGCTATACAAATACAGTGCATTTACACTAGTGAAAGTCACAGAGGCTGACTTGACAATGCTACACCACTGACAGTTTACTTTGCCACGGAGGATAAGTCACCACTTACACCGGGTCCAGGAAGTCCAGGAGATCCGACAGAACCTGGTTGGCCTTGAGGTCCCTGTGAAGTACATTATTATTATATTTTTTAAATATTATTATTATAAAATGTATTCAATTATTAAATTCTATACACAAAAACGCTCAGTTGTACTGATGTGACAAAAGCAGTCTCCTCCTTAACCTTCCAACAGGCTAGAAAGCAGGTTCATCATTCTAGAAAACATCTCAAATTATTAAATATTTCCTCCACCTATGTGTGAAACCTGATGAAGCAGTGCTACAGAAAACACTTAAAAATCAACTTTGACACAACAACAATAATAACAACAATAAAAATAATGATTACTACAATAATGTGTCATCAGCTGAGTTCATAAACTACTGGTAAATGTAAAATAAATAAGACTAATTGGACACCGGCTCTCATGTTGGATCTTTTAAAGCATGCAGCATACACGTACAATAGGTCCGACCGGAGCTGATATAACCCCCAAAGAGACCTAAACATTGTGAAAAAAGGAGCAAGTGAAAAACGAGAGAGAGAAAGAGAGAGAGAGAGAGAGAGTTTAAGTCATATTATCATACAGTATAATTATGTCCCTTCATTAAAGCCTCAGTTTCTAAATTATGAGCTGCATAGAGGATCAAATCTTTAATTTCACAGATGATTTGAAAGAGTTAAAGTACAGCATACCAATTTAACTCATATAAATGTACAGTATATTCACTAACCTGTCGATCGGGACCTAGGAAATAGATGGAGATCAATAAGACATGTTACTCAAAACATCATTCACGGCCAAAAGAAATATTAGAATGGACTAATAATCATTTGGGTAATTGTCCTGTATTCTACCAGAAAATTAATTACTTCTATGGTTACATCTTGTGGGTAGTTGTTGGTAACTTTTTAAAATTTTCTTTTTAACTTTTTAAAACATGAACACTGCACAAATAGTAATAGAAATGTCATATCGTAAAACATTAAATGTAATATCTACTGTTTTGTATTATTTTACCACATCACATTCATTTTCAATATGAAGAGAGTAGCACATATTGCTGTCTTTGGCACAGCCAAAACGCCTATCAGGTCTATCATCATCATTACCATCATGAAACAGAATTTAGAAGAAAGAAATTGAAAGCTAAATGTATTTTTACATATAACACACTAAACAATTTAGGCCTCAAATAAGCACATATTTTCCAATTCACAACAGAAATTGTACATAGATGATTTGAGGAGAAGAGAAAAGATAAGACAATTAATACTGTCTTCTCCTCTTCTCTTCTGTCTGCTAACTCTATGTAGTACGAATGCCATTATAATGAATACTGTCTTCTCCTCTCTCTGCTAACTCTATTTAGCATAAATGCCATTCCAAAGGTTGTCTACTTACGGCCATGCACCAGCAGCAGTGTTGTTGCTGAAATCAGCCATGCTAACTTGATGAGCCCAAGGCTGTGCATGTTTTCCTCTCTCCTTCAAGTGCAACTGAGGTGATTGACCAGTTTGTCAGTTTGTCACTTCAGTAAGTAGTTCCCCAACTCTGCCTAAAGTAACAAGTGACTGAGGCTTTTAGATGACAGTCAGCTTGTGTCAGCGGACTCGTCATGTGACATTGTAAATGTACGTTCTGTGCAGGCAGAGCGATGTACAGCTTTTCAGGCTCTTAAGTGACATTATTAGAGAACTTTAGAAGAAAAAGGCTGAATAATACAATAGTCATACGCATATATTACAAAGATAAATAAACAAGCAAATAGATAGATTGATAGATAAATAGACAGACCGATAGATAAATAGATAAGTCAATGCACTAAATGCAAGCTAGCTAGCATAAAGGAACTATTAAATAATCTTTAATGGTTTAATGGCAGAGTTCCATTTGTATGATAACTAGTTGTCTAGCTTATGAGTCTCCTAAAAACTATAATAGTTTAAAAGGAGTTCATATTAAGACACGCTAGCAGCTGGCAACTGTGAAGATGGATCTTTATGCAGGAGACAGCTAGGATAATTAAACGAGATACGATAGGTATGAACCCAATGGATGCCTGTGAAGCTTCATATTAACATGAGTTTATATTCACCTCATATTTTATATTAGTTAATCTACTAATTTAGCTCCCAAAGCTAGAGATAGCAAGTGTAGTTCATGGCTAGGTGAACTGGTGTGAGATTTGCATGCTTTTCACACCTCTCACAGAGGCTCAAGCTCCTTAGCATCCCGTTAAATATGCTACAGTAAGGCGGGAGTGTACTCACCAGTTGGTATGGAAGACTGGGTGTGAATATAAGTTACTGTGCATGTTTCTAACTTCCAGGCGAAAAAATTCATTTCCATGAGTAGACTGCACCGCAGAGCAGCGAATATTTTACAAAATCAAATGCCAGAGTGAAAAGTCAGGACGGATGGTAGAATAGTAGTGAATTAGCCTGACGATGTCATACTCATAATTATAGTCAGAATATGAGTCTGATACTGACCCATTGGGCAGTGATTATGGGGCGTGTTTCAACGAACCAGGAAAAAAAATTGGATACCTACAACCAATCAGAGCAACGTAATATGACCATCTGATACATTAAAACTTTTACCGGATCCCATAGGAAGGACGGCAAAAACATATTTTCGATCGACAAATGCCTTGATCACGTTTCTCTGTTCCTCTTTCAAAATGAATGCGCTGTCCATATCTGTGAGATATACCTGCTCCCGTTTTACTTATTAACAGCGAGGCTAGCTAGCTACTATGTGTTTCAATGGATTTTTGGTCTAAGCATTAACAATAACCTATCAATAATGGTCTAGAGCGCTTCAGTTAAGACCTTCAATCCTCAGCAACATACAGTACGTGTTGCACATACACAACTAACCGAGTCAATGTAGACATAAAAAAGTTGTGTAGACAGCTTAAATCACATACAATATTTCCCACTAACAGGCTCCTGAGACGCTGCCATCTTGGTACGATTTATCTATCGTTAATTCAACTCAAGTGTTGGTTGGTCATCTGTCCATCATCGTATAAAGCCCGCCCTGACAAATTGATTGGTACGGCAGAATCCTGCCTTCTGATACTCTCTCCCCAACTAGCACAGAGCCAGACCGAACTTCCCAGACCAAAAAAGTTGTGGGCTGGGTTCGAGCTAGTATCCAGGCTAGTAGTGAATAGTCAGATGGTAGAATAGTAGTGAATAGTCTGATAGTATAATAGTAGTGAATAGTCGGATGGAAGAATAGTAGTGAATAGTCTGATAATATAATAGTGAATAGTCTGATAGTTAATAGTAGTGAAAAGTCGGATGGTAGAATAGTAGTGAATAGTCAGATGGTAGAATAGTAGTGAAAAGTCAGATAGTAGAATAGTAGTGAATAGTCGGATAGTAGAATAGTAGTGAATAGTCGGATAGTAGAATAGTAGTGAATAGTCGGATGCTAGAACAGTAGTGAATAGTCGGATAGTAGAATAGTAGTGAATAGTCTGATAGTAAATAGTAGTGAAAAGTCGGATGGTAGAATAGTAGTGAAAAGTCAGATAGTAGAACTGTAGTGAATAGTCGGATAGTAGAACAGTAGTGAATACTCGTTTTTCCACAGCAATGCTTCCAGGAAACACACCCCAGGGAGGGTCAGGATCAGTACATTGTGTTATGGCTGAGGTGCCTCAGGTTTGACCCTAGTACAGCACTGCATAACACAGGTAATACTACATTATAAAAGTGTCTATTTACTCAGTCCGTTTATTTGTAAAAAACAAAAACGTTTAATGAGCAGATCAACTTTACAGGTTTATAATTGGTCATATAGGCCATACATGGGGAGGAAGGGGTTGAAACAATAGTGCTACAATATTAAAACATCCTTTTACTAAACTTATATAGAGATATTTTTTGTATTAAATAGTTAAATACACATATTGAAACTTAAGTTTTGCCAATGTTCCCAAGTTCTAAACTCTTTTAACATCTCAGTTGTAGTCTAGAGTGTCTGGAAGGGGGAGATGAGAAGATCATCCGTAGGCTGTGTTCAATTCTCTTCTCCTTCTGCTGGCATCTCCTGTGCAGACATTTACATAAAAGATAACCACACACACTGATTTCAGGAAATCAGGAAATAATGTAAAGAACTGTATTGATTCGCTATTCTACATCAGAGAATAATATATCGATGGTCACATAACAGCGCCCATTTTGTTGGCGCTTTGATGAAGTCATAAATCATTATACTGCCTCCAGGGGGTCGCTGGTCGCTAGTACTCAAACTTTACTTCACATACAACACCTTGCTCCAGTACCAATGCTGATATCCTAAGTAAATGTAATGTAATTATCAGAGTTACTGGTTTCTCAAGGCCACCATTGGCATTCATTTCATCTCCAGAAAGGAGTTCAGAAGAACTAATATCGTTGCATTATTCTTAATCAAACCTAAAACCCCTGTAAACTTTAATACATGAATCTCTTAAACATACTATTTCGGTCAGGGCACTCTTAATCATCTGGTGTTTTGGACAACCCTCTAAATTAGCGTAAGAGTAAAACTGCTCTAAACTGGTTTATGTGACTCACTTACATTGTATGGAGCAGGTGCTTCAAAAATGTCAGCATGAAGTCCTGGCTTACGGTTGGGGGGGTGGCAGAGGGAAACAATACGCTGGGGGGGAGGGGGGAGATTGAGATGTGTCAGGACACATATGTTATCTATTATAGAATGCATTCACTTCAACCAAACTATTCTATGTTGTGCAACACACTTATTATCAGTAAGCTGATCTATAGCCCTTACCCATGTTTTCAATATAAGGTATCAGTCCATTGTCCATTGTGTTTGTTTCTGTCAGGTATCACCCATCAGTGTTACTCACCGTGGGTCCAGGAAGCCCTTTGGGTCCAATAGGTCCTGGCAGTCCTCTAGGTCCCTGTCAAACAGCTTTAGAGTTTGAGAATACAAAAATACACCCCGAAAACATCCTAAAACTGTGTGCAAAATTTACCATTTTAAGAAAAAAAAATATTAGTTTTTACATTTTTTATTATTTTTAGTGACGTTGTTATTGCCCAATTGCGTTTTATAATATAGCGATTATATCGTAAATGCAATTAATCGTTCAGCCCTACTGTCAAGCAACACGTTCAGTTGCAGTGCCTGGCTGCCGGCGCTGTCAGCTTGGAAGCTAAAGAGCTAATTAGCTAGTTATTAGATTATTTGCCCCAAATATTTTCATGAGCAAAGTAATCAACAATCAATTGTTTATGTTGACAACTACTCATGTTCTTCAGAAACCCCATATAATTCATATCAGCATGCTTACGTTATAAGTAACTTATTTTCAGCTAGCTAGCCAACTACTTTGTGATCTAATGGATTTTCAGTTAAGGTGTTAGCAGCAAGCTAACAATGATGGTTGAGAGCTACAGTTATGTACTACAATATTCTGATTGCCCTGACAGCATTCGTGTAAAAAACAAACCTAGTCGATGTAGACGTATAAAAAGTCGTGTAGCAGCCTTTATTCACATAAAATATTTCCCAGTAACAGACTCCCGAGACTCCACCATCTTGTTTTGATTTTTCTGATTACTACCACCCCACGAACAACGTAGGCTTCCAAATCACACAAACCCCGAACTGATTGGTTATCGCATGGTTCGCATTTGCATAAAGTTAAAGAATCGCCAACTTTGAATCGGATGCAGTGGCGTATTCTTCACTGTGACGGGCGGAGTGAGTTCTATGAGTAGAAAAGCATAATTGCAGCCCATTTACACTAGTGAGAGTCACAGATGCTGACTTGAAAATGCTACACCACTGACAGTTTACTTTGCCACGGAGGATTAGTCACCACTCACACCGGGTCCAGGAAGTCCAGGAGGTCCGACAGGTCCTGGTTCGCCTTTTGGTCCCTGTGAAGCACATTATTATTACATTTTTTGTATTATTATTATTTTTAAATGCATGCAATTATTACATGATGCAATTCTATACACAAAAACGCTCAAAAAACAGGCTAGAAAGCAGGTTCATCATTCAAGAAAACATCTACATTTATTACGTAAATATTTCCTCCACCTTTGTGTGAAACCTGATGAATCAGTACAAGAAAACACTAAAAAAGTTACACAACAATAATGATTGCTAAAATCATGTGTCATCAGCTGAATTCATAAACTAATCAGGTAAAATAAATAAGACTAATTGGACACCGGCTCTCATGCCCGATCTTTTAAAGCAGGCAGCATGTACTTACAGTAGGTCCAGCAGGACCAGATAAAACCTCCACAGAGACCTAAACAATGTGAGAAAAGGAGCAAGTCGAAAATGAGAGGGAGAGAGAGAAAGAGAGGGGGCGAGAGAGAAAGAAAGGCGGAGAGATAGAGAGAGAGAGTTTAAGTCATATGATCAAACATTATATGTCCCTTTATACAAGCCTCAGTTTCTGAGTTCCGAGCTACATAGACAATCTAATCTAAAATTTCACTGACGATTTGAAAGAGTAAAAGTATAGCATACCAATTCAACTTAATTAAATGTACAGTATAATCACTAACCTCTGGATCAGGACCTGGGAAAAAGACGGAAATCAATTCAGAACAACATTCACAGCATAAAAATATATTAGAATGTACTACTAATGATTTGGGTAATTGTCCTATTTTCTACTTGAAAATCAATTACTACTATGGTTACATCTTGTGGGTAGTTGCTGGTAACTATTTTTTATTTACTTTTTAAAACATGAACACTGCAATAGTAATAGTAATGTCACAGTAATCGTAATATATTTGATGTAATATCTACAGTTCTTTAATATTTGACCACATCTCATTCATTTTTAATCTCAAGAGAGTAACACATATCGCTGTCTTTGTCACAGCCAAAACGCCTATCAGGTCTATCATCATCATTATCATCATGATACACAATTCAGAAAAGACAGCTGAAAGCTAAATGTACTTTTACATATTACACAATAAACAATTTAGGCCTCAAATAAGCACATATTTTTCATTCACGACAAAAATTGTCCTTGTGAAACATGGACAATTTGAGGAGAAAAGAAAAGGGGAGACAATAAATACTGTGTTCTCCTTTCTCTGCTAACTCTGTATAGCATGAATGGCATTACAGTGAATACTGTCTTCTCCTCTCTCTGCTAACTCTATGCAGTATAAATGCCATTCCAGTGTGTCTACTCACGGCCATGCACCAGCAGCAGTGTTGTTGCTGAAATCAGCAATGCTAACTTGATGAGCCCAAGGCTGTGCATGTTTTCCTCTCTCCTTCAAGTGCAACTGAGGTGATTGACCAGTTTGTCAGTTTGTCATTTCAGAAAGTAGTTCCCCACCTCTGCCTAAAGTAACAAGTGACTGAGGCTTATGGATGGCAGTCAGACTGTGTCAGCGGACTTGTCATGTGACATTGTAAATGTACGTTCTGTGCAGGCAGAGCGATATCAGTTTTTCACGCTCTTAATATTAGAGAATTTTAGAAGATAAACGCAAAGTAATAGAATAGTTATACGTATAAGATCATATTAACATGAGTTCATATTCACCTCATATTCAAATTAGTTAATCTACTAATATATCTCCCGAAGCTAGAGATAGCAAGTGTAGTTCATGGCTAGGTGAACTGGTGTGAGATTTTCCATGCTTTACACACCTCTCACAGAGGCTCAAGCTGCATGGTCCTAATGCATAGACCACACTGAAGGGCAGCAGACATTTTATGAAATGTATAAGCCACTGTGAAAAGTCGGTTGGTAGAATAGTTGTGAATACTGTGGCATCACGATGGGCCAGCTAGTAGAGGGGTGTGGCATTCCCCTAGAGGACTGGCAGCCACAACACAAGATGGCCGCTGTTCAAATGACTACATCTCCCAGAATGTAGCAGGAACCACCCAGGTGTAGGTGCTTAAGGCACCTAATTGAAATGGCTCTTAAGAGAAGTGGTGCATGTGGTGAGAGAGAACCTAGAACACCTAGAACACCTAAAACACCTAGAACAACTGACCTGCTGGTAAAAATCTTGGTGAAGCGCTTGGTAAAAGGCTTGGTAAAGTGCTTGGTGAAGTGCTTGGTGAAGCACAACTGCAGGGGGAAGGATAGCCCCAAGGTTGAAAGGAGCTGGACGGACCAACTGGGAACGGACATCCGACACAGGAAAGTTACCAGAAGTTATGAGAACCGTTTAACCCTGAAGGAAGAGGGACAAGGGACATTTTGTGTTGGACTTTTGAGTTGTGTATCAAGAACCTCCCTTTGCCTTTATTTGTGTGAAATACCTGAGTTGTACCTTTATAAGAGAAGTACCGCATTAAAAACCTTCTTTCCACCTCCAATTGTGACTGATTCTCAGTTACTGCACTGCCCAACCCTGCAACCTGGTAGAATAGTGGTGGACAGGCGGATGGTAGAAGAGTAGTGAATAGCCAGATGATAGAATAGTAATGAACAGTTGTATAGTAAATTTAGTGAATAGCGGATAGTAGAATAGTAGTGAATAATCGGATGGTAGAATAGTAGTGAATAGTCGGATCGTAGAATAGTAGTGAATAGTCGGATAGCAGAACAGTAGTGAATAGTCGTTTTTCCAAAGCGATGCTTCCAGGAAACACACCCCAGGGAGGGTCAGGGATCAGTACATTGTGTTATGGCTGAGGTGCCTCAGGTTTGTCCCTAGTGCAGCACTGCACAACACAGGTAATACTACATTATAAAAGTGTCTGTTTATTTTATAAAATGTTTAATGAGCAGATCAACTTTACAGGGTTATGATTGGTCATAGAAGCCATGCAGGGGGAGGAAGGGGCTGAAACAATAGTGCTACAATATTAAAACATTTTACAACCTTATTAAACTTATATATTTAAACTTATATATTTTTTTATTAAATTGTTTAATACACACATATTGAAACCTAAGTTTTGCAAATTTCCCCAAGTTCTTCACTCTTTTAACATTTCAGTTGTAGCCTTGAGTGTCTGGATGGGGAGATGAGAAGATCATCTGTAGGCTGTGTTCAGTTCTCTTCTCCTTCTGCTGGCATCTCCTGTGCAGACATTTACATACAAGATAACCACACACACTGATGTAAGGAAATCAGGAAACAAACAAAACAACTGTATTGATTCACGTTTCTACATAAGAGAATTATATATCGATTGTCACATAACAGCGTCCATTTTGTTGGTGCTTTGACAGAAGTCATAAAACATTACTGCCTCCTGGCTGTCAGTTATTATAGTACTCAAACATTAGGTCACATACATCACCTTGCATCAGTACCAATGCATATCTTAAGGAAATCTAATGTAATTATCAGAGTACAGGGGAGATCATTCAGACACTGTATCCCTAAGCAAATGAGGTTTGCACTACATTTAAATAAAACATTTAAATAAAAAAATAAAGCTGCTGTAACTGAATAGAATACTTACATTGTTAAAACTATGGGATCTGGGAAAATTCTGAGATCCTGCTTGGCTACCAGCCAAGCGTGCGTCATGAGGATACTAATATTTGGAGAAATCAGAGAGAGTTAGGTGTTCAAGAGTGAAGTAGTGATTTGAATACAGAGACAGGTGGAAAGTGATGTGGCAAAAAAGTCTTTTTTTTTCCCCACAGGAGTGCATTTCCTGATGCACTCATTGTGCAATGGCCATCGTTATGTTACAGGGAGATAATTCATTTTCTCTCAACATAGTCATTGCACAATAACACCTTTAAGAAACACACCCCTTGCCATTCATTTCAAATCCAGAAAGGAGATCAGAAGAACCAATAATGTTGCATTAATCTTAATCAATCCTAAAACCCATGAAATCTTTAAAATTATGAATCTAACACATACTTATTTGGTCAGGGCACTCTTAACCATCTGGTGTGTTTTGGTCAACCCTCTAAATAAGCGTAAGAGTTAGACTGCTCTAAACTGGTTTATGTGATTCACTTACATTGTATGGAGGAGGTGCTTCAAAAATGTCATCATGAAGTCCTTGCTTACGGTAGGGGGGGTGACAGAGGTAATGAGGACGCTGGGGGGGGGGGGGGGGGGGGTCGAGACGTGTCAGGATACATTTGTTATCAATTATAGAATGAATTCACTACGATTAAACTTAAAATTAAAAAAATATATAATATATATTGTATAACATGCTAATTAGCAGTAAGCTGATCGATAGCCCTAGCCCATTTTTTTTTATATAAGGCATCAGTCCATTGTTTTTGTTACACTGTACTCTAGCAGTGCAGTCTCACAGCAAGAGTACAGCAAGAGTATTCTAAGCTGTTTTAGCTGGCTGCTTTCTTGTTCCTGTGAATGGTCAGGTATCACCCATCAGTGTTACTCACCGTGGGTCCAGGGGCCCCTGGAGGTCCAACAGGTCCGGGCATTCCTCGAGGTCCCTGTCAAACAGTTTTAGAGTTTGAAAATACACAAGTACACCCCCTGAAAATGTCCTCATAAAACTGGATTCTTATGGACATACAGTGTTCACACTGACACTTTTCTTGAGTGACACAGCTCTTATAATGTTTACACAGTAAGACTCAGGGTTCATCAACAGCTGGTTAACAAATTCACGGATGCTGACTTGACATTTGCTACACTGGTGACAGTTTACTTTGCCACGGAGGATAAGTCACCACTTACACCAGGTCCAGGAACTCCAGGAGATCCGACAGGCCCTGGTTCGCCTTGAGGTCCCTGTGAAACACATTATTATTATATTTTTTAAATATTCATCTTATAAAATGTAGTAAATTATCACATTATTAAATTCTACATACAACAGAATACCTTCCAACAGGCTAGGAAGCAGTTTCATCAATCGAAAACAATAGAAAACCTTTCAAATTATCATGCAAATATTTCCTTAACCTATGTGTGAAACCTGGTGAATAAGTACTACAGATAACACTAAAAAAATCTACTTTGACACATCAATAATGATTACTGTTTAAGTGTGTCATCAACTGAATTCATAAACTACTCAGGTAAAATAAATTTGACTAATTGGACAGAAACTCTCATGACGGATCTTTTAAAGCATGTAGCATGTACGTACAGGAGGTCCAGGAGGACCAGGTATGACCTCCACCTAAATGAGGTGACAAAAGAGCAGGTGGAAAATGAGAGGGAGAGAGAGAGAGAGAAAAGTAGAGAGAGGGAGTGAGAGAGAGAGAAAGGAAGAGATAGAGAGAGAGGGGCGAGAAGGAGAGAGAGGGGTAGATAGAGAGAGAGAGAGATTTAGTCATATGATAATACAGTATAGTGAAGAAAATTGAAAGCTAAAGGTATTTGAACATATTACATACTTAACAATTTAGGCCCCAAATAAGCACATATTCTCCATCCACGACAGAAATGTTACTTGCGAAACATGGATAATTTAAAGGGGGAAAGGAAAAGACAAAACAGTAAATACTGTCCTCTCCCTCAAAAGAATGATTACTGTTTAAATGTGTCATCAGCTGAATACATAAACTACTCATGTAAAATAAATAAAACTAATTGGACACAAACTCTCATGACAGATCTTTTAAAGCATGCAGAATGTACATACAGCAGGTCCGGGACGACCAGGTATGACCTTCACAGAGACCTAAACAATGTGAGAAAAGAGTAAGTGGAGAATGAGAGGGAGAGAGAGAGACAGAAAGGGAGAGAGAGAGAGGACGAGAAGGAGAGAGAGAGAGTTTTAGTCATATGATCATACAGTATATTGAAGAAAATGTAAAGCTAAATATTTGTACATATTACATACTAAACAATTTAGGCCTCAAATAAGCACATATTTTCCATTCACGATAGAAATTTTACTTGTGAAACATGGATAATTTGAGGAGAAAATAAAAGACAGTGAAAACTGTCCTCTACTCCAAATAATGATTACTGTTTAAGTGTGTAACAACTGAATTCATAAACTACTCAGGTGAAATAAATGAGAATTGGACATAAACTCTCATGACGGATCTTTTAAAGCATGCAGCATGTACGTACAGGAGGTCCAGGAGGACCAGGTATGACCTCCACCTAAATGAGGTGACAAAAGAGCAGGTGGAAAATAAGAGAGAGAAGGACAGAAAGAAAAGGAGAGAGAAAGGGAGTGAGAGAAAGAGAGAAAGGGAGAGAGAGAGTGTTAGAAGGAGAGAGAGAGAGAGAGAGTTTTAGTCGTATGATCATACAGTATGTCCCTTCCTACAAGCCTCAGTTTCTGAGTTCAGACTGATGCCATTGGGATGAAAAAGATGTGATGTGACGTGATGTGATATGATGTGATGTGTTAGACGGAGAGGGCGTGCATGTGTGTGTGCATGTCGCTGAACTTCTCCAGTATCCATGTCCAGTCACTGCCCCTTATCTCAGAGAATGAAAAGCTGGAATCTACCTGAACAAAATCTTTCTGTGTTTGATCAAACCTGTGAATTTCAGTTATGAAACTGAGTATACTGAATATAAATTGAGTACATACTCATATACTTTTCAATATGTGTGTTAAACCTTATTGCTTGTAGGCGTTACTAAAGAGCTACATAGAAAATCAAATCTAGAATTTCACAGATGATTTGAAAGAGTTAAAGTATAGCATACCAATTAAACTCAAATATAAGTATAATCACTAACAGTATAATCACTAACCTCTGGATCAGGATCTAAGAAAAAGATGGAGATCGATAAGGGATGTTATTTTAGAACAACAGTCAATAAAACATGTTACAATTTACAATGTACTAATAATCATTTGGATAATTTCTACTAGAAAATCAATAACTACTATGGTTACTTCTTGTGGGTAGTTGTTGGTACTTTTTTACTTTTTAAAACATGAACACTGCACTGCATTAGTAATAGTTATGTCATAGTAATTGTAATACATTTAATCTAATATCTACTGTTCTGTATTATTTTACCACATCACATTCATTTTCAATCTCAAGAGAGTAGCACATATTGCTGTCTTTGGCACAGCCAAAACGCCTATCAGGTCTATCATCATCATTATCATCATGATACACAATTTAGAAAAGACAGCTGAAAGCTAAATGTATTTGTACTTATTACATACTAAACAATTTAAGTCTCAAATAAGCACATATTTTCCATTCATGACAGAAATTGTACTTGTGAAACATGGATCATTTGAGGCGAAAAGCAAAGAGAAGACAATGAATACTGTCTTCTCCTCTACTCTTCTGTATGCTAACTCTATGCAGTATGATAGCCATTATAATTAAATACTGTCTTCTCCTCTCTCTGCTAACTCTATGCAGTATGAATACCATTCCAGTGTGTTGTCTACTCACGGCCATGCACAAGCAACAGTGTTGTTGCTGAAATCAGCAATGCTAACTTGATGAGCCCAAGGCTGTGCATGTTTTCCTCTCTCCTTCAAGTGCAACTGAGGTGATTGACCAGTTTGTCAGTTTGTCACTTCAGTAAGTAGTTCCCCACCTCTGCTTAAAGTAACCAGTGACTGAGGCTTATGGATGGCAGTCAGACTGTATTAGCGGACTCGTCATGTGATGATGTAAAGTACATTCTCTGAAGGAAGAGCAATGTACGTTTTTTTAGGCTCTTAAGTGACATTAATAAAGAACTTTAGAAGAAAAAGAAGAAGAAAAAGAAAAATAATCGAATAGTCATTTGATATGCTGTTGTGATGATAGCATTGAACTAAATTTCACTTGACATGGCATAGCTATAACTATACTTATTGATATTGCAGTAGTATAGTTTAATTCTTTGGCTGCTAGGTCCTAAAGCATTAGAGCATTCATTCAAAGTATTCCAGAAGGTTCCTCTTCATAACTGGTGTTCATTACCTCACGAGAGTCAAGCAGGATTGATTTCCACCTATTCCAGATAACATTCTGCACTGGAATACTGTGTGTCCTTTCACATATATGCCCCTTATATCCCTGGGGATGTTCCAGGGCTTTTAAACGGGACGGACCTGAGGCTGAAGAATTGATCACTGTGAAGGAGTAGCACTTAAAGGACCTGAGGCTGAAGAATTGATCACTGTGAAGGAGTAGCACTTAAAACTGTCGTTAGTCCATATCCCTCGTCCGGGATATTTTTTATTTTTTTGTAGGGTATGTTTACATTTGATTTAAATTAAACCTTTTTATTTTACTACATTCCTTTTACTTACATGATATTATTGCTGAGGTCTTCTAGAATATATAATCAGATATTCCATTTGTTTTTAGTTAAGGGAAATGTACAAAAACATCAAGGCATGTCAGACAACTTAGAAAAGTCTAAAAGGCATTGGACTGTAGAGGGTTGCCCAGATCGCTAGCCAGCTCAGACAGAAGGAAGTGGCTGGTGGGAAGAGTAAAGCATGTCCAGCTGTGTGCTTATGAAGACGGGCCTGTTGCTTTCTGTGGCGTTACTACTGCTGGTGGTGCAGGCCTGTGAGTCAAGAAATACGTTCTTTAATGCCATTCTATGGAGATGCAGATGTAGCTCTTTTAGATTAAGATTTGTTAACACATTTTTA
>NC_137925.1:5745291-5760291 GCF_963457725.1 Sprattus sprattus | reverse complement strand
GTACCCAACGAACTGAGGAAGGGCAGGAAACAGGATATTGGAATTGGAGATTGTTGAAAAATGTTACCTAGTGATTCATACAACTCATTGAAACCAGTGTAAGATGATTAAAGGCCTTTGTACATCACTATCCAACAATACACAGTACACTTTATTTATCTTTGTGAGTGATTTTTGAAACCAGTGTCATGATATAAGATGTTTGAACTATTCAACAGTGAACTGTGTTCTTTATTTACCCTTGTAATTTATACTTATTGAAACCAATGTAATGATATCATGTGTTTCAACTATTTAACAATAAACGCTATGATTTATTTACCCTTTTTTATTTGCCATCTAATGTCATGTATTCTCCAATAGTTCTTAGGTCTCTGCATTGCTTATTCATGGTTCTTCTCTGGGTTGATGAACTCAGGTATGGAGGGGAGAGTGGGGTTAGATGAGCCAGACGTTAAAGGCACAATATGCAACAATTATGCTCCAGGATTAGGGTTAGGATAAGCAGTTTAACCTTAAAATAACAGCTAAAAAAAAATTGGGGCGCTACAATGACTTTTAATATGGAGAACTGCGTCCGTGCCAATGGCATAGCAGGGTCGTTAGGCATATAACTGCCTTCTGTAGTTTTGCCTGCCGATGCCCGCCGACCTGACTTTGATTACCTTCTGCCGATCTAGTAAGTAGCTTATTTGCCATCTTGCTTAGTCTCGTGTTGCACATGATTGATGTTTGACTGTGTAAGGACAGTCGTTGAGTAATTAGTTTGTCATAATGTCAAAGTCAGCACATTTCAAGAGATTTCGTTAGTTTTAGCTGCTAGCATACCTTTAGCGAATAGCTATTAATCCTTAGTGCACCTTTAATATTGACCCACCACCTGTATCTTAGCAACCATACACATTATTTTCTAACTGCCATTATATTTCATATTTGAGATGCAGCCTAACAGCAGTCATGCCACGTAATTACAGAAGAAATACAGATAGGGGTTCCATCGTCATGTAAAAGTACTTCACTCCCTAACGTGGCTTCATTTTAGTCTGTATCGGAAGGGCCCGTGTGGTTGTTTACCCTTTTCCTTGGCACGTAATCTCGCTTCTCGTATGCACTTATATCCAGAGTGCTGTGTATGTGAGTGAGAGAGAGGGTGAAAAACACCACTTCAGCTTTCAAATGGTGTTCTGTCAGTTATTCTTTTTCTTACCAAAGCAAATTTGGTTTGTGGCCTAGAGCATGAAACTTCCCATTTCTGACCCCAAACTGAAACAGAACCACCCTAACTGCCACCAGTCCTGCACAAACACACACACACACACACACACACACACACACACACACACATACACACACATGCACTCACTCCCACACACACACACTCACATACACACATTTCTGACCCCAAACCGAAACAGAACCACCCTTACTGCCATCAGTCCTGCACAAACACACATGATCTCACACCCACACAAACCCACTCACATACACACATTTCTGACCCCAAACAGAAACAGTACCACCTTAACCGTCACCAGTCCTGCATGTATGAGCACGTCAGCTTTTGTGGAGAACCTTATACCGCTTATCGGTCATGAGAGAGTGGAAGTGTTTGTAAAGTCAGAAAGTATAAGTGTGAAAACTAGAGGTCTGCAGAACTTAACTGTAAGGTCATGCTTTCATCAAAGGAAATCTAATTGCTATCAAATTCATAAAATCTAAATAGAAAATGTCTGAGCAATGCAACAAACACGAAGCATGTTCAGCTTCTGGCCGTAATGTGAGTAATAATTAAGAAATAATTATTCTTCAGTTGATCAGCTTCTGGCCTTCATGGGAGCACCTCTGCTAAAGATGATTGAAAAAGCTTATTTTAAAATGCACTTTATCCATTAATATCATATCGTCACCCTCCTGACAAAAATGACTTTTTGCCTAAATCAGGTCCTCAGGATGCTGGCCATCTCTGGTAAAAATCACCTACATCATCAGTTGAACAGATCATGTGATTCTACCCCTGTAAGTATAATGGCCTATGAGTGTGACTTAGGCAATTGTACAAACTTTTCAAGATGACTTGGGCAATTTTACAAGCTTTATTGTTGACAGAGTTGAAGTCACAAAGGCAAGTTCAAATATTTGCTGAAGTCATTTATTCCTCTTGTGTTGCATAATTGACGTACCTCGTTATTAGTATGTCTAAAGTCATCTTTTGTCGTAACCTTTTTGAGTGAAATTATCTATAAATATCATATACTCAATTTTTGGTTACGTTTTTTGTGTTTATCTGATACGCATACAGTATGTCACAACTATTTTTGTCAAGACCATCCCAGTTCCCCTGTCCTGAATCCTATTGAAATTGAAAATCCTATTGAATCCTATGCTAATGATATTTATTGATAATTTCACTCAAAAATGTAATGACAAAAGATGACTTTTGACATACTAATAACGATGTACGTCAAAGCTTGGGGTTGAGCTCAAGAAGACAGAGCACAATATAGGGCCCGTGGCAGAAGAGATGCATTGGTCAGCATATCCCTTCCTCTGTATGCTCATGAGGTATTTTAAAACAATTGGGTTCAATCGAGTTACTTAGCTGTTTCTGATTGGATGAGAGACGTTCCATATTCCCACGGGTGTTGTTCTCTTGTAATTCCTTAATGATAAGGAATTACACAAGAAGACTCAGTGCTGTTGGAAAAAGGGGGGTTCACACACTGCTAAATGAAGGGGTGCCAATAATTATGAAACACGTTTTTCAAAATAACCTTTATTTTATTTTATTTTTTTGTGGTAATGGGCTAAATGAAATTTGCTGAGTAAAGACAACATTTGATAAACTGTTTTTCATCAGGTTTTTTTTCATTAAAATTAAATAATACTCCTCATGGACACTGTAAGAGATTTGTACAAGACTACATGATATGCACGAGACAGTGTGACAATCTTAGACGTAGCTCCTGTCACAGTCGACTCAGTAAGAAACCGAAGACACAAAGTCATTGAGAACTACCTTCAGAGAAAGATGCCAGGTGGAATAATTGTCCCCTGCACCTACTCACTCACTGACTGATATCTTTCAGTATATTTCTCATTTAATCTGTACACCCTAGTAGTCCACACTAAGTCATCCTAATCCAGTCAACACTGCAGGGAAAGGCCTAATGTTACAGCATTACACAGGTTTCACATCTTTAGAAGATTATAGTATCTTAGATCAGAAACACAGTCTCCTGTTCTCCTCCTCCAGCTGGGATGAGGTAGTCTTAGGGGGTTGGTTTTTCTTCATCTTCTTCCTCTTCTTCCTCTGTTGAACTGCCCTGTTTTGATATTTTAACCCATCAGAAAACAATCAAGAAACACAGACCCAAATGCAGGCTTGATTGAACACGAGGGGGGTAAATACCTTAGGCTTAGAGCATTGACAGAGGCCTGGGCTTCCGGGCATTCCTGTGCGTCCCTGTGAGTGGATACACACACAAGTGTTAAGGCACATGTTGCACCTATGGCAATGGGCTGAGTGGATACACACACAAGTGTTGAGGCACATGTAGCACCTATGGCACTGGGCTGAGTGGACACATACACTTGACCGTCGGTTTATAGGACATTTGAGTAAAACATTTTAAGAAATGATCAGTAACTGTTTTATTAAAATCAAGCTAAGTTACATTTGGTTAGATCTGGTTAGAATCGGTAAGATGTGAGGAGACCGGGGCACATATACAGCCGCGGAAAAAATTAAGAGACCACTTCAAAATTATCAGTTTCTCTGGTTTTACTATTTATTGGTATGTGTTAAAGTAAAAAATCAAGGTAAAAGTAAAAAATCAAGGTTATTCCACCAAATATTGATTTCTGAACTCTTCCTAAGTTAAAGCATTAGTATTGTGTAGTTTAAAAATGAATATGAGCTTGTTTTCTTTGCATTATTCGAGATCTGAAGACATTGCATCTTTTTTGCTATTTTGACCAATTGTCATTTTTCTGCAAATAAATTATCTAAATGACAATATTTTTATTTGAAATTTGGTAGGAATGTTGCCAGTAGGTTATAGAATAAAACAAAAATGTACATTTTACTTTAACACATACCAATAAATAGTAAAACCAGAGAAACTGATAATTTTGAAGTGGTCTCTTAATTTTTTCCGCGGCTGTATATGTACACTGGAGAGCGCAGTGTGAATAGCGACTTGATGGTCCAGCAGAAAGCGCACATCATGTCTTTTCATTCTACTCCCATACTCTACGTCTAACGTCTAACAGAATATGTAGTGAACCGCTCCACGTGCATGGCCTCCCAAACGCCCACTAACTCCTCAACCCTGACCCCTCAACCCTGACCCTTGAACCCTAACCCCTCAACCCTCACCCTTGAACCCTGATTTACATGTCCACTTACAATTGGTCCAGGGAAGCCAGTAGGTCCAGTAGGTCCAGGAAGCCCGCGTGCTCCCTATAAAAGAGAGTATTATACAAAGAATGACTCTGTAAACTTAAAGGCACAGTCTGTGACTCTGGCAAAAGGGTTGATGATAACTGAGCCAAACAGCCAAATGACACCCCTTCCTTCCATGCTCCAGAAGCAACATGTTGATTGGCTGGAATGATGACTGGCTTGATCCAATCCCCTTTTAGTTTGTTTCCATTCAGCGTCAGAACTGTGTTCCAAACTGTCGTCATTTTTAGCGTGCACACTAAAGACTAGCTAGACTCCCGTGCAGCAATTTGCTGAGTTTGACAAAGAGTGTACTGGATTATTATTGCTGACTATGCCTTTAAATGAACCCGGCATAAATATTCACTCTATTTGCATCCCCATGAATAAATAAAACTGACTAAATATGATTGGGGTTACAAACACTTGTAAAGAAACACAGATTTTCCAGAGATAAAAAAAGATGGTTTGTTGAGACTCAAGGTCAGTCTTTCTAATTGGTCACTGAACATCCCCTCAATCAAACCCGGACCTTAACCTTAACCCTCACTTTAAGTTACAAAGTTACAACAGATAGTTTGTTTATAATCTGCGCATAGATAGTCTATTTGGCACCTTTCAAATAAAGTGTAACCAATAATATTGCTGTTGTCGTGTGTACAGCATAAATTACAGCATATTATGTTCAGAATAACGTCAACAAGTCTAATAATAATTCAAAAATGAATCAATTCATGAATGAAATGAAATGCTAAGACACATTTTAAGCGGTGGTTTGTGGTGCTGTCATGGACATGTACTCACAGGTGGACCGGGGAAGCCTGGAATTCCACAAACACGCTAAGACAAGAGAGAGAGAAGGGGAAATCAGCAAACACAACAGGGCACATTGACACACACACACAGACACACACACAGACACACACACAGACACACACACACAGGACAGGCAGGTGGAGAGAAGGTGTAAGTGTAAGAGAGAATGTGTTAAGTGTACTCTCATTTAATACAATTGGTCAAAAGACTCAATACAGTTCCATCTGACTTTTTTTAAACCATCTTTAACTCTTTCAAGTTAATGGCTTACTGCTAGCAGATACTTTCCTAGTCCCCTCAAAATTTAAATAGTCAAATGTACTTGTATTTATATATTTTTAAGCAAAATAAACTTGTTTAGCCATGTTAGTTTTGTAGCCTATAGTCTATTATATGACAGACTATCTTATTGACAATGACAGTGTCTTTTCAAGCACCTTCCACACAAAGGATTTCTGCTGTCACCATCCTCCCCCTTGTTCACCAAGGACTCTCACTGAAAACTGAGTGCGAGCGAGAGCTAGTGTAAACTTGAGGTTCTCTGGAGGAATTATTCAGCTATGGCAGTTAATGTACACATCAACTCAAGTTTTTAGCTGTCTGTTGCTGCCTCTACTGTCTCGTTGTCTTTGTGACAATGACAAATAAAGTACTTTGAACTTTGAACTTTGAGTTATTAACTTGTGTAGGCAATAATTTCACGGAGACAGAATAGAAAAGCTTCACTTCTCCAGCGCCCACTTTTCACGATTATCAACTCTTTTTCTCTCTTCTCAACCTGCTTCACCCCAGACTCCAAACAAAACAGTATGGGAATTGTAGTCAATAATAACAATAAACAATCTTTAATGAAACGGACCCGTTTTCAGTTCTTACACTAGCATCAGGGGATCCAAATAAAGACATACAACAAGAAGAAGATCATCAAGTACTCGATGTTAATGTAGAAGCTCGAGAATTAATGAAGCTGCTCTGTACACACACGAACAGACACACACACACACAAACACACACACACACACACACACACACACACACACACACACACACACACACACACACACACACACACACACACACACACACACACACACACACACACACACACACACACACACACACACACACACACACACACACACACACACACACACACACACACACATACACATATAGAAGCCTGTGATAGAATTCATATTGACTAACCTCGGGATCTTGACCTAGAAAACAAAACAGGGAACATAAACCAAAATAAATAATTCTTGAGTGTACTGAAAGCATATTAATATTAAAAAAAATTCAAACTAAAAAAAAAAATAGTAGTGAAGCTATTCACTGTTTGAAGAGTTGTTTCACAGTAGGCTATCATAACCCCTTTTTGCACCTTGGGCTCAATCTCAATCTAACGAAATCGGTTCATAGTAATCATAGATAATTTTAAAACATTTACTGTATGTTTTAGAAACACAGATAGAGAATGAACACTGCAGGAAGGCAGAAAGGGTAACAGATACTCCCCCAACCCCATGATCAGCTACCTAATCCACCATCTCTAGCTTTGAATTAAAGAACATAGAATGATATTACTCACGAGTCATTGTTACTGGTAGCGTAGCCAAGATCAGTAGTGCTAACCTGATATGCACAAAGCTGTGCATGTTTGCTTTGTCATACAATTGTACTGGCTGACAGTCAGTTTCACTCCAAACAGCACATCCTTCCTTCTGCTTAGAAAGCCGTCAACTGGAGCTTTCAGTATGTGCTTACCATTTTCAACAGTGGCAAGGGAGGTACTTTAAATGACCATTAATAGTAACTAGGTTTGCAGGGGATAAATTAACGATTTACTGTACCATTTTTTTTTTGTTCTCGCATTTTACCATTAAAGAATAATAGCGATGATGAAACTGTGAGATGATAATTTAGCTGTCTGATGTTGCCTCTACTGTCTAGTTGTCTTTGTGACAATGACAATAAAGTACTTTGAACTTGAACTTGAACTTTGAACTAGTTAAAGTACCAGCAAGCTACTGCAAAATGAAGTTAAACTACAAGTTAAACTGCATATAGATGAGTACTACCCAACACTGTCCTCCTGTTTTTTAACTGCTTTACTTGTTCATATCAAATGTACATATTTCACAATACCCATCCTTGGCTTAAATTAAAGTACACATTCACTGGCCATCACTTTTCTTTATTATGTACACTGAGGTATGCTAGTGTTAGTTCAAGTTCAACAGGGCATGTCGAGACGTTAAGGGTCCTAATAAAGTGACGCAGGGGGGGGGGTTAGTGGGGGTGGTAGTTACGACAGGCCCTCGTGCATGCTATTATCAAGGGCCCTAGTGCACGTTATTTACTAGTTAAGAGGCGCGCACACACACACACACACACACACACACACACACACACACACACACACACACACACACACACACATTAGGCATATACACTATATAATAGTTAAACTTTCCTATGTTGTAATTATGTATAATCCATTGTGTCATCTCTCCTTTTGCAAAAGATAAAGCAACAACAAACTCTGATAGCTGGCCTCCCTCTCATTAATATCTTAATATTAAAGGCACCCAGTGCAACTTTATATCTTTATATAAACATTCAATGAAAAATAAACATTCAATTTCTAGTCTTTTTTACACGTAGTAAGTTTCAATAACTCCATACCATTACATATCGACATTCAAGGAGCAAAGATGAGACGTCGTTGTGTGGTGAGAGAACTGATAGAAAATCGTAAACAACAACAATCGCCGGTGGGGAGAATTATTTACTTCGGCTATTGTATTGGGAAAGTAGACATGTAAAAAAGAAAGATATCAACAATAGCACTCTGACACACTAACGTAAACAAACGGTCAAAGTGCTGAAAGGTTCTTTAAAAACACTTATGAAAGGCACGATTTGTTGCGGCGGCACAGCAGCTTTACCAACATCTGAAAAACACATACAATGAAACAGGCGCTCGGCGGCGACCTATCATTCAGGGCCTGTTTTGGAGCAGATTGCCTAGCAGTCCGTAGTCTCCCAATTTGCCAAGATGCTGATTGTGGATTATCATTCCCTAAAATCCACCTTCGGTAAGGTGTGCAGTGCACTGCTCTGCTATTGTTTCTGACATCTGTGACAGTGGCAACAGCCGAGTGATCTTTTTCCAAATTGAAACTCAAAAAGACCTACCTGAGGGGCCGCATGGAGCAGGAGAGGCTGAATTGGCTGGCTATCCTTTCCATTGAAAAACAATATCATGAATCACCACCTTTATGTTTGAAAGGTGCTTGCCTGTGTACTTTGCCTCTAGGTCTTGACGTTTAGATTGTGCGTCTAAATTAGATCGTCTCGTCACATGATCAAATAGAGACTTGACATTGGACAACAAAATATTACCCACAAATCATTGCATATCTGTATATGACAACAATACCAATGAAAATAAGAAGTTATTAATTTAATTGAATAGTTTTTTAAATAGTTTCCATAGTTTATGTAGGATAAGCATATAATTGTGTTATAGATTGCTACTGACTATTTCCTTTCTACAAAATAATACCCACCATGACCGAGATAGGTTGGCCATTCCGAGGGTATATATAGCATATGGTACATTCCAATAGCTATATAGCTACCCCTTGATCGCTGGTGTGGTCTCAACACGCGTACACTTTGAGGAAACTTCTACAAAGAGACAGGAATGAAAATCCCGGACGATTTGGGAATCCCTGCCGGACGTCTTTTTTAGGTCTCAATGTCCGGGAAAAAGAGGACGTCTGGTCACCCTAGCTAACACCCTATAGATAACACCCTATGGCTAACACCCTATGGCTAACGGCCTATGGCTAAAGGTCTACGGCTAACACCCTATGGCCAAAGGTCTATGGCTAACGGCCTATGGCTAACACCCTACAGATAACACCCTATGGCTAAAGGCCTATGGCCTACGGCCTTGGGCTAACGGCCTATGGCTAACGACCTATGGCTAACGGCCTATGGAAAACGGCCTATGGCTAACGGCCTATGGAAAACGGCCTATGGCTAACGGCCTAATTCATTTGCTGTGGACTGCTGAAGCGGGATGTTCACAAGCTCTCTGCGTGCCTGAATTCGAGGAAAGCCCTGGGACCTGGGTGTATTCAGTCCGTCTCTGAAAGCCCTTTGTGATTGACTGATAGATTAATTGCTTGATTGATTGATTGATTAACCTGGGTGTGATCAGTCCGTCTCTGAATGCAGAGGGCCAGCCTTTTTAAAAGCATCGAATCCCGAAGGATTCATCCTGTCTTTCCTCAGACCAATCACAGACCTCCTTCTTCTTGAGCCTCTGCAGTCTGCCTACCGAACCTACCGCTCTATGGATGATGCTGTCCTCAGCTTCCTCCGTATAGAGCAGCACTTGGACATGCCCAACACATGTGTCAGTGCTCTGCTTGTACACTTCCGGTCAGCATTCAGTACTTTATAGTACAGCTGCACATGGATATGTGGATTATCTGCTACAGCTGCAGGTGGATGATTTAGATTATCTGCTACAGCTGCAGGTGGATGATGTGGATTATCTGCTGCAGGTGATTTATCTGCTACAGCTGCAGGTGGATTATGTGGATTATCTGACCCAGCTGCAGGTGGATGATTTAGATTATCTGACCCAGCTGCAGGTGGATGATTTAGATTATCTGACCCAGCTGCAGGTGGATGATTTAGATTATCTGCTACAGCTGCAGGTGGATGATTTAGATAATCTGTACCTTCCGTACACCAATGACTGTAGCTCCAGGCTATGACTCTGGGGGCTATTCTAGTCTATTCTAAATATGACAGGAAGTAAGGGAGGACAGCAATCCCTGCTAGGACAATTATATTTCAAAGCTGAACATTTTTATGTAATTGTCAGCTTTAAAAATTGTTGTTGTTGATGTGCAATAGCTGTTTTAAGAAAATTTCTTCCCATTAGATATCATCTGCAATTTAAGAAAGTGATATAAGATGATTGCTGGTGTGGCAGTAAAGGCAAATAATGTATGAACACACAGAAGCACACAGAAACACAATCTTAGTACTGACAAGTGGTGGCCCAGAAAAGCTTACTGGACAACAGTAACCACATCTGGTGGTTAACACTGTCCTGTGGGCTTTGTAACAGTTTTTTTGCCTCAAAGTGATATACTGTGTTTAGAAAACATCTAGGCCAACGTACAAGTTAGGGCATGAGAGGACATAACAGCCATGTTAAGAAACGTCCCACAATGCAATAAGAATGGTTTTATTCCACAAACTGCAGACATGGAATAAACATGGGGCTTGAGTAGAAGAAGCCTGGTCTGAGTGTATTACGTCCAAGGCCCTAACAAAGGGATTGTGTTTCTTTACAGGTAAACTAGACTCAGTCAGTTGCATTTAGTCTTAGTCTTTGGGTGTGGTTCTAGCATGTTCTAAAAAGACATTCAAACTCACCAGTTTTGTGTGATTCTTTATTAAATATACAATGACAACACAGGTGTTTCTTCCCTATAATGCATTTGCTCTGTAGAATATGGTTGTTGTGAAGCTTAGTGTGTGGTTCCATGAGAAGTAGAAAAAAATTATATTTCTCTCATGGAAAAATTACATACAGTCAACCCTATCACACATCTACGTAATATCATAATTCAAAACACTACTCTATTATAAACCCTATTCTATTAGAAACCTCAGCAAATCATGTCCTCCATCATTTCCCATTTGGTCAATTCCCGTGGTTTCATTTCCTGAACAACAAGAGAGAGAAAATGCAGATTTTGTATTTGATTTGTAAGATATAATGTAGTCGTGATTACTGATGACCATCCACGAAGAGTTGCCTGCTAAAACTATTGCTTTTGTCTCCATCTAGTGGGCAGATATGGAGCATGCAAGTCGGGTGGTGAGCAGTTCTTTACCTGGGCAGGGTGTCTACATTTGGATCTCTGAAAAAGAAAAAAGAAAACATTTACCACAAATACCCGTGAAGACATTTTGTATTTCATAAAAACATTGTTCGTCATTAAACACAATATTTGATATCAGATGACTTTGGGGTCTTTGCTCATAGTCTTTAGATTTATGCTGAAGTGAACTCCTTCTTTTAAAAGAGAAAAAAATCCCCCAAATGATTCAAAAGGATCCAGATTCGACCCTTTGAGAAAGTGTATTAACATTTAGGTATGTCAATAAAACCCCTCCCACTCCCCTCCCGTGTGTCTTGTTTGACACATGGCCAAGGGAACCTCTGTGCGGATGTTGTGTGTTGCCGTGGTGACTCACTGCTGGGCCATGATGAGAGGGATGCTGTCTGGCTGGTAGGCCCGCTGCATGGCTGGCACCCTCTCCCCTGTGCGGGTGCTGAACATGGGCAGGGTGGAGAGGGGCGGGGGCACCCCCTCTCTGGTACCAGCCATATCACGCAGCTCATTGGTGTTGCCCACGATAGTGTGGTGGTGGTAGAGCTGCAGCCTGGAGGAGGAAGAAGAGAGAGAGAGAAGGAGGAATGAGACAAAGGAGGAGAGAAAGATAGGGAGAGGAAGAGGAAGAGATGTAGAGAAAAAAAGAGAGAGAGGGAGAGAGTGATAGATAGATAAAAGGAAAGAGAGAAGGAGAAATGAGCCAGAAAGGAGAGGGAGATAGGGAGAGAGAGAGAGAGACAGAGAGAGAGAGAGAGAGAGAGAGAGAGAGTAGGGGGAATAAGACAGAGAGGAGAGGGAGATAGGGGGAGAGAGATGGAGAGAGATAGAAGGAGGAATGAGAGAGAGAGGAGAGGGAGATAGGGGGAGAGAGAGAGAGAAAGAGGAATGAGACAGAGAGGGAGATAGGGAGAGAGAGAGTAACTATGGAGTAGGTTGCAATAGTTGTAAATGGTCGCTGTTTTAAGTTTCACTTACTCAGGTGTCATGGCATCCCGCTTGTATCTGTAAGCAGAAAGAAACAACAAAGTAGACGTCAGCATCACTGAAAAATATCAAACTAGAGCAGTCTCCGTACCTCCAGATGAACTCATTCAAAATCTCAAACTGGAATAGTCTCAGTATCTCCAGATGAACTCATTCAAATCTTAAACTAGAGCAGTCTCCGTATCTCCATATTAACTCATTCGAAATATCAAACCAGAGCAGTCTCCGTTTCTCCAGATAAACTCATTCAAAATCTCAAACAGAATAGTCTCCGTATCTCCGGATTAACTCATTTAAAGTCTACTAATGGCACAGCAGGTGAGTCAGAAAGTTGAGAGGAATACACTCAGAGAAGATGTGATTGGAGAGGAATACATTCAGAGAAGATGTGATTGGATAAGAACTTACAGGCCCTCCCTCCTGCAGCACATGACGTAGGTCAGGAGGAGGAGCAAGATCAGCGCCAGCGCGAAGGGGAAGATCACCGTGACGACGTAGTCAGTGGAGAAGTCACGGGGGGAGACGTATTCGGGGGGGTCAAACTCCCCAGCAGGTTCCAGGATACCAGGACCCATGGTAGGGGCAGGTGGAGGAGGGGTCGGCTTTGACAAGTCAAACTGACCAAAGGGGGGAAATAGGCGGAGAGATGAGTGGATGGAAGGATGGATGGATGGATGGATGGATGGATGGAGGGAGGGAGGGAGGGAGGGAGGGATGGATGGATGGATGCATGGATGGATGGATGGATGGATGGATGGAGGGAGGGAGGGATGGATGGATGGATGGATGGATGGATGGATGGATGGATGGATGGATGGAGGGAGGGAGGGATGGATGGATGGATGGATGGATGGATGGATGGATGGATGCATGGATTGACAGACGAACAGATGGATGGATATAGGTGTGAATAGATGGATAGGTGGATAGGTTCTTAACTGCCTTAACACATCACGCACCTCTCAGTTCTTAACTGCCTTAACACATCACGCACCTCTCAGTTCTTAACTGCCTTAACACATCACGCACCTCCCCATTCTTAACTGCCGTAACCATGACACACCTCTCCTTTGCCTGAATAGTCATGCGTGCCCTTAAAGGTACAGCGTGTACTATCAGTAGTACAGTGTCTACACCATGTGAATGAGCTGCATGGGAGCCCAGCTGTAGTGTGATGTGTGTGTGTGTGTGTGTGTGTGTGTGTGTGTGTGTGTGTGTGTGTGTGTGTGTGCGTGCGCGTGCGCGTGCGCGTGCGCGTGCCTGAGTGCGTGAGTGCGTGCGTGTGCGTGTGCGTGTGCGTGTGCGTGTGCTTGTGCGTGTGCGTGTTGCTATGCGCGTGCGCGTGCGCTTGTGATGTGTGTGTGTGTTTGTGTGTGTGAGTGTGTGTGTGTGTGTGTGAGCGCGTGTGTGTGTGTGTCTGTGTGTGTGTGATGCGTGTCTGTGTGTGATGTGTGAGCACCACCTCACCAGGGTAGAGCGGCACCACTCCATGCAGTTGCTGGCCACAGCACAGTTGCTGCAGTCTGTGGACACCTTCATGAAGGTGCCTGGGTGCTTGCTCAGTTCCTCACACTGAAGCCCGTGCTGTGGGGACAGCACCCCCTGCAGGCACCGAGAGAAGTAGGACTCAGAGCCCAGCTTCACGTACACGCTGGGAATAACACACACACACACAAACACACACAGAGAGACATACACAGACATTTTCAAAGACACGTTACACTTACATTTGATTACATTTAATTACATTTTGATAAATGCCTGTCTGAAGGTGTTTTATATACAGCTGGTTTAGTAATATGGGACAGATATGAAAACCAATCAAAAGATATGGGGGGGGGGGGGCATTCATTGATTCATTAGTGATTATGAGAGGTCTTCTTTCATTGATTCATTAGTTCATTCATTAGTGATTATGAGAGGTCTTCTTTCATTGATTCATTAGTTCATTCATTAGTGATTATGAGAGGTCTTCTTTCATTGATTCATTAGTTCATTCATTAGTGATTATGAGAGGTCTTCTTTCTTACCCCTCAAAATATCCAGGGAGGGGCAGTGGCACCCGGCCACCTTGGTCAAGGGCCGACGTGATGTTGACAAATTCCAGATCGTCCACACCCCACATCTTCTGTACATCCTGCTTTATCTCATACTGAACACTAGAGGGCAGCACTGTCTCAATTTCCCTTCGCGGGAGGAAGAACTCTGCCTGGAAGGGCGTCAGCTTGACTGGAAGAGGATGTGAACACGCAGTTTGGTATGGTACACTGATTCAAATATTACTAAATATAAATTCTAAATATAAATATTAATTCTGATCTAGGACAAATATTGAAAGGTGATCAATATTTAGGTGTTTTAGGGTATATGTGTGTATGTGTACCTCGTGGAACCACATTGATGATCAATGAGTCCTCAAAGGTTTCCGAAGACTGTCGGTTGATTGCGATTATCTGTGCCAGAAACAGAAAACATTGAGTGGCTTATCCAACAAACCCGCAGACAGCAAGTTTATGAACATCCTTTTGATTTTACATTATATGTAGTTGCCCCTTTGGATATTTAGCATCTTTATTCAGTGGTGTACTGCTTCAAAATTCATTAAATTAATTAATAATTAAACACACAGAGAGATAGAGCACAGAGTCTAGTTTGACAGACATTGATAGATATTGCTGTCCAGCCTTCAAGGTGTATCCTGTCTCATCTCTTTTGAGTTCCATCTCTTGCCTAAAGCACTGAACACTATATCTCGTTTTCACGAAGAGATTTGGCAAACCGTCGCACCATAGGCCTGTGTGTCCTCCTCTCCTCTTCATT
>NC_137925.1:5735291-5740291 GCF_963457725.1 Sprattus sprattus | reverse complement strand
CGCACCGCAACGCGTACGAGGCGAGCATCCAAGCGCTGAAGCCGGCCAACGACATCCTGAACAGTGCCGCCAACGGAGATGCCCAGGATGGGAAGCAGAAGCAGTCGAACCGCGGCCGCACGTACGGCTCCAACGTGCACCGCATCAAAAACATGTTCATGCAGATGCAGGGAGCCTCCTCGCCTACGGAGGGGGAGGATCCGGTCAAAGAGACCGAAGAGATCAAGCCCGTGCGCCTCACCCTTCCCCGCGCTGGAAGCCTGAACGAAAACGTCGACCACAGCGCACTGCTGAAACTGGGCGCCACGGTCTCCGAGCGGGTCAACAAGTTCGACCCGAAAGCAGAAGGTGGCCAGCAGCGAGGTGCCTCCTCCCCCTCCTCCTCTGCATCCTCCAGCTTCTCCAAGCTGCAAGAGACACGCAAGATCTTCGAGCAGCAGCAGCAGCAGCAGCAACAGGAGAAACAGGCCGCCTCTAACCGCGTCCTGCTGAAGAAGGAGCGGGTCGCGGGGATTCAAGACGGACGGCTGGACGTTGTGGCCCGGTTCAACGGCAGCACCGAGTCGCTGGACAGCCTCGACGCGGTAGGCGGTGGGCCTACCGACGCCGTGTCGCCCACCGTTAGCCAGCTGAGCTTGGTGTTCGAGCGAGCCGCTGAGCTGCGGAACAACCTGCACCGCCTCTCGAACACGCCACCGCTCCCGTCGCGGGGCGTCACAGCCAAACCCAGCGCCCTCAACTCCAAAGTCATTTCCAAACGGGTCCGGAGCTTGCCCGCGTGTTCCAACAGAGAAGACGGCTCGAATCAGCAAGAGCAAGATGGGTCGGTTAAACACAGTGGAAAGGGACCCACACAGAACCAGGGTTCCATCACTACGGACCGGTCAGCCTCAGCAGGCCAGGTAGCCATAGACGGAGCCCAGAGATGTGAGTCTGAGTGGGCTGAGAACGGCAACGGTGTGACCTCCACGCCACCAGAGGGTAAAGCCCAGCAGACCTCCAGCGTCAACACCAGAGGTACCAGAGGCACCCACAGCCCTGTGGAGAATGGCAAGGAGGCCTCGGACAGGGACTCTGCCCAGGATGGGCACCACGGGCCCGGGGAGGGAGAGGACGGGGAGCGGGGTGGCGGCGTGGGGAGGTCAGCGCGGGGGTGGAGGCGCGGAGGAGAGGACGAGGAGGAGGCTGAGGAGGCACAGAAGGAGGACCACTCCGGCGCCGACATGCTGGACATCAGTGCTTACAGCGCAGCCGGGGAGGAGTCCGCAGGCAGCGAGGAGGAAGAGGAGGAGGAGGAGGAAGACGAGGCCTACGAGCCGGAGTCCAGCTGCTCGGAGATCCCGGGCCTGCCCGCCGAGGACGAGCCGCCCCCCAGCCGCAAGCTCCGCTTCAGCACCAACCCCATCCAGGTGAGAGAGAGGGGCATGCTGGGATAGCTCACACTGGAGATCCTCCAGTCACGTCAGTGTATGCTTACGCCTCTGAATCATGATGCACACACACACACACACACACACACACACACACACACACACAACACACACACACACACACACACACACACACACACACACATACTCCATGTACACACACAGTAGCATGACACACACACAAACTCACTCGTACATGCTATTAATCTCATAGTCCTACCTGCACCAACTTCACTTAAAAAGACAGGACCAAGCTTTGCATAACTGCAATTTGAACATTTATAACAGCCATTTGCACTTGTATAACTGCTATTTAAACATTTGATCAGTTATAACTCCACCACTACCGCAGAGCTAGACCAGATGCAGAGGCCCTGTATGAGTCACCGGCCCCCTGTTTCTGATGTTGTGATGATATTAGAACATCCTCCAGAACGGGCCTCATCTCTGATCATATAGTGATATTAGAACATCCTACAGAACGGGCCTTATCTCTGATCATATAGTGGTATTAGAACATCCTCCAGAACGGGCCTTATCTCTGGTCATATAGTGATATTAGAACATCCTACAGAACGGGCCTTATCTCTGGTCATATAGTGGTATTAGAACATCCTACAGAACGGGCCTTATCTCTGGTCATATAGTGGTATTAGAACATCCTACAGAACGGGCCTTATCTCTGGTCATATAGTGATATTAGAACATCCTACAGAACGTGCCCTTTGATCTTATAGTGGTATTAGAACATCCTACAGAACGTGCACTATGATCTTATAGTGGTATTAGAACATCCTACAGAACGTGCACTATGATCTTATAGTGGTATTAGAACTTCCTATAGAATTTGCCCTATCTCCGATCTTATAGACATGTGTGTGTGTGTGTGTGTGTGTGTGTGTGTGTGTGTATATATATTATAGTCACTATAAGATCAGAGGCAAGGCCAGAGACAAGGCCTATAATGCGTAGTGGTGTTAGAACATCCTATAGAATGGGCCCTATGATGTTAATATATGGTTCAGATTCTGATCCATTCTAGAGTCCTTCCTGTTTTGGAGGTGTGTTTGTCTTCCTGTGTTTGTGTGTTTCAGATGTGTGTGTTTTTCTTTTGACGGCTTGCCTGTGGGGTTGAATGGAGGTGATGACATGTGTGTTTGAGTTGCATGTTGTGTGTGTTTTTCCATACAAGCCAGCCATTGTCCCAATGTAACAGATACAATATCTATGGCAAAGGGAAGGTTAAACATTTGTATGCTCGCACACAAACATACACACAAACACATACACTTGTGCACACCCATATGTACATAGATGCAGACAAAACTCTCGTAACACAATTAAAACACATACTTATCCGCATTCATCCTCAAACCTGTATATGTAGAACGTTCACACACACATGCACACACATGCACACACACACACACACACACACACACACACACACACACACAAACACACTCACACACTTCCTGAGAGTTTAAGACTTCTGCCCTTAAGTGTGTGTGTGTTTTCTCCATCGGGAGGTGTGTGTGGAGTGAGAGTGGATAGGAGAAAGCCACTGATGAAGGTAAATCCACCAATAATGTTGTACTGAGGCTTAACTCCTTGCTCCTTGCTCTCCTTCACTCTCAGTGGTAGTGCACAGTCTGTACAGGTCTATTCAGGGCTATAGGAACTTCAACAGTCTTATTGTGGAGACACCATTAGGATTAGGGGCGGAGTGGCCATCGGGAGCACCGGGATTTTTCCCGGTCGGCCGGTAGGCCAATAATCTCTCGAGAACCAGCCTGCAGGCCGGCCTTTGCAGCCGTCGCATCAAATTCATGAGCGGCCCAGTTGAATATACGTGAAATCCTGGTCCCGGGAAAATCTCTAAATTCTCTGAGAGTTACAAGATTAGCCAGTCCAATCACTATTTATAGCACTATTTGTCTCTGTACATCACACCTATGGTGTGTGTCAAACTCACTCCCATCAATCCAACCTTCTGATTTTTGTTTAGCCTCATATAATGATGTAATTCTTTTTATTCAGACGCTCCATTACTTTCATGACCACAAATATAAATTGGCCAGCGATTTAATTCGTTTTTTTTTTTGTTGAATGTAGAATAGTCGGTGCAAAGCATCATGGGAAATGCGTATCGTTCTGCCTTTATCAAGTGAACCTAGGGAGATAAATTAGCGGCTATCAGGGAGAGATAGCAGGTGAAGCGGGCCTGATGGAGGGACATAAGAGAAAGGAGAAAGGAGGGGGCAAAAAGGCCAGACTGAAAAAGAGGCAGATGCTGGAGGAAAGTGCATCAAAATGTACAAGAATTACGGATTTATTCAACCAGCCGTCAACTAGGTGCGAGTGAGTTGACATGACACATTGTTGCGAATTAGCATAACATTTGAGCCAATACGGGACGCGATTTGTTCCGTATTTCCATAAGTATATACAAATACACTGTCACTGTCATGTCTGTCACCCACACATCAACTATAAATCTAACAATAATGATCAAAAGCCGCCCGTTTGTTTCTGTAGTTGATATATGGGAGGTGGAGGGGATGCGGGTTGGGCCAGTTGTGGGCACGTTGTGGGCACGTTATGGGCCGGTGGTGGGCCGGTGCAGTCAGAATTGTCCCGGTGGATTTTTGTGTTCCACTCCGCCCCTGTGTGTGTGTGTGTGTGTGTGTGTGTGTGTGTGTGTGTGTGTGTGTGTGTGTGTGTGTGTGTGTGTGTGTGTTGCTACCTTCCGTGCTAGTTCCCTGACACGAGGGCCAGCATGCTTGGCGGGGACGGTGCCAGTATGCCATCGCTGGTGTCGTGTGGTGAGAGGGCTGTTGTGTTTCCCTCACTGGCTTCCCTGCTGTCTCCCTGCACACTTTACTGCCTGCAGTGTGTGTGTGTGTGTGTGAGAGAGAGATAGAGTATGTGTGTGTGTGTGTTTGGTTTATGTGTGTGTGTGTGTGTGTGCACTTTTCTGCCCCTTGACTGCTCAGCTATCTGGGCATCTGTGCCTGATGCAGCATTTCAAAAATATTTCTCTCACTAGTTTCCTTCCTTCTGTCTTTCTCACACATACACACACACACACACACACACACACACACACACACACACACACACACACACACACTCACACACACCCCTGCAGTGTGATAAGGGAGCTGACACTCTCCTTGTGACATTTACAGAATGCCTTTGCAGTGCCCTCGTTTGTGTGTTTGTGTGAGTGTGTGTGTGTGTATGTGTGTGTGTGTGTGTGTGTGTGTGTGTGTGTGTGTGTGTGTGTGTGTGTGTGTGTTTTGTCCTGGTGCATCCAATATGGCTGCCAGTCTTGCATAAGGGATGCACATAGTGTGTCATAGTCAGCTTGCAGCCTGAAATGGCTGAGTGTGGTAATTTTGTCTGAGTGTGTGTGTGTGTGTGTGTGTCTGTGTGTGTGTGTGTGTGTGTGTGTGTGTGTGTGTGTGTGTGTGTGTGTGTGTGTGTGTGTGTGTGTGCGTGCGTGTGTGTGTACGTGTGTGTATGTGTGTGTGTGTGTGTGTGTGTGTGTAAGGTGTTATGCATTAG
>NC_137925.1:5722791-5727791 GCF_963457725.1 Sprattus sprattus | reverse complement strand
TCTCTCTGTCTAACACATGCATGTATACACCCAGTCAGTCAGTCTCTCCAACACGTGCATTTAAACCCCCAGTCTGTCTCTCTCTGTCTAGCACATGCATATATACACCCAGTCAGTCAGTGCATTTAAACCCCCAGTCTGTCTCTCTCTAACGCAGGCCTGGGCAAAGTGCGGCCCCAGGGCCATTTGCGGCCCCTTGGCTGTCCCTGACCGGCCCACGGAGGTCAATGGTATATTAGGAATCGACGTTAAACGATAACAATTGATATTACTATTAATTTGTATACTTAATAACAGTAATAGTAATAGTAACTATTGCATTGCAAGCTTGCTCTTGTGTGTGTGTGTGAGTGTGCCATGTGTATTGGTCGTCTGGGCAGACCTTTAATACCGCAAAAACATGCTAAATTTTCTTGCTGAATTGAGTTCAGCCTATTAGTCCGGCCCTCCACAACAGTCCCACTATCTCATGTGGCCCCTTGGGGGAATGAATTGCCCTCCCCTGCTCTAATGCATGCATATGTACTCTGTCTGTCTCTCTAATGTAAGCATAAATTCACATTTACACACGCTCTCACACACAAACACACAGATTCCCTCACACTCAAACACACAGATTCCCTCACACTCAAACACACAGATTCCTTCACACACACACACACACACACACAGATTCCCTCACACACACACACAAATCTGTCCTTGCTGTTATCTGTTATCCCTCAGTAGATCTCTAGTGGTGTTGCCAAAGTCCTATCTTCAGTAGAAACACACACTCATATTTGTGCACACACAACAATAAGCTCACACATTCTGTCTTCCTCTTTCTCTCTCTGTCTCTCTCCTTCTCTTTCCTTCACTTTCTCTCTCCTCTCCTTCTCTCTTCTCCTTTTCTCTCCTCTCTCTCTCTCTTTCCTTTTCTCTTCTCCTCTTTCTCTGTCCCTGTCTCTCTCTCTCTCTCTCTCTCTCTCAAACACACACACAGTTCTGCCCGTTCCTGTTGTTCTCCTGTCCTTCGGTAGATCTCTAGTTTAGCTGCCAAGATCCGACTCTGCAGAGCCTAACAAAATCCCACCGCCACCTCCCGAGGAAGACGTTACCATGGCAACACTGGTCATCGTGGATGCCAGAGCAGGTAGCATAGGGGCTCTGAAACACAGTGTTGCATTTCTGCCATCAAATCTGGCAACCCTTGCATACGCTTGTAATGCACACACCAGGCCCCTGTGAACCAGAGTAGAGTTTGAATTAGTTTATTTATTTTTTTGTGATCAATTTTTTATTGACACCATTTATGCAGTCAAGACATTCATGCAGTTACGACATGTAAGACAAAAGTATATCAGAACATTCATTAAATTTATCATCTGGTGTACTGAATTTGTTTATTGATGAAGGGTATTGAAGACGGAAGAGCTGTTTTATCCATGTCATGGGTTGACCCCCCAGTGACCTCTCAGCTTCGATGTCCCAGCCTTGGATGAAGGGGAGAGGCAAGGATGGAGGAAGGGAGGTGTAGAAAAGAAGGGAAGAACGCTTTAGGGTGTAGATCATGTGATTATTGGTTGGAAAAACTATTTCTGTCTCCGTTAGCCATGGCTGTGGAGAGTTGTGATGGCCTTCCATGCTTGCTCCCCTTGGGTTAGACATTGATGCAAGTGTGAGTGTGTCTTCAAGACGTTACACATTATCCCTTCAGTGATCCTCTACTGTTACGTAGTATGTGTGTGTGTGTGTGTTAGTGTTTGTGTGAGTGTTAGTGTGTGCCTGCCGATGAGTGTGTGTGTGTGTGTGTGTGTGTGTGTGTGTGTGTGTGTGTGTGTGTGTGTGTGTGTGTGTGGGTGTGTGGGACTACGGATGTGTAATATCAGGAAGTGTAGGATGGTGCTGGGGTGTCAGTAAGCCTCAGGAAGTATTATGTCTGGTGCATCTGATGTCTCTCTCTCCTTCTCTCTCTGGTTCCATCTCTCTCTGGTTCACCCTCTCCCCCCATCTCTCTCTCGCTCTCTCTGGTTCACCCTCTCCCCCCATCTCTCTCTATCTCTCTCCCTCCTTCTCTCTCTGCCTCACCCTCTCCCCATCTCTCTCTCTCTCTCTCCCTCCTTCTCTCTATGCCTCACCCTCTCCCCCCATCTCTCTCTATCTCTCTCTCCCTCCCTCTCTCTCTGGTTCACCCTCTCCCCCATCTCTCTCTCTCTCTCTCTCCCTCCTTCTCTCTCTGCCTCACCCTCTCCCCCCATCTCTCTCTCTCCCTCCTTCTCTCTCTGTTTCACCCTCTCCCCCCATCTCTCTCGCTCTCTCTCCCTCCTTCTCTCTCTGCTTCACCCTCTCCCCCCATCTCTCTCTATCTCTCTCCCTCCTTCTCTCTCTGCCTCACCCTCTCCCCCATTTCTCTCTCTCTCTCTCCCTCCTTCTCTCTCTGCCTCACCCTCTCCCCCCATCTCTCTCTCTCTCTCTCCCTCCTTCTCTCTCTGCTTCACCCTCTCCCCCATCTCTCTCTCTCTCTCTCCCTCCTTCTCTCTCTGCCTCACCCTCCCCCCATCTCTCGCTCTCTCTCTCCCTCCTTCTCTCTCTGCCTCACCCTCTCCCCCATCTCTCTCTCTCTCTCTCCCTCCTTCTCTCTCTGCCTCACCCTCTCTCCTCATCTCTATTTTCCTCTCCTTCCCTCTTGTTCTTCTGCGTCTCCAGCACTTGTGTCTGGCGGTGTTGTTGACAGCATGTGCAAATTAGACTCTGTTGGAGATTGTGAGTGGCATACCCAGCCTTTATGGCAGTCTGTGTGTGTGTATGTGTGTGTGTGTGTGTGTGTGTGTGTGTGTGTGTGTGTGTGTGTGTGTGTGTGTGTACGTGTGTGTGTGTGTGTGTGTGTGTGTGTTTCTTTGAAATTCAAGCAAAAGAAAGTAAGTGTTTCATCCAAGGATATGAGGAGAAGAGAGGGAAGAAAAGGAGAAGAGAATAGGGAAAGAGTGGAGAGGACAGGAGAAGATGGAGAGAAGAGAAAGAGAAGAGAAGAGAATGGAGGAAAAGAGTGAAGAGGAGAAGATGGAGAGAAGAAAATAGAGGGAAAGAGTGGAGAGGAGAGGAGAAGATGGAGAGAATAGGATAGGACAGAGAGAGGACAGGAGAAAGAGTAAAGAGGAGAGGAGAAGAGGAGAGGAGTGGAGAAAGAGTAGAGAGAGAGTGGAGAGGAGAAGAGGAGAGGAGTGGAGCTGGCAGTTAGATTGCCTACAGCCCACTGCAGAGCCACATCCGGCCCTATGCTTTTGTGGGGTGTTTGGCTAGCAAAAATACTGCTTTATGTTTTAGTGTGGTTGTGCAGCTTTCTATTCCTGTATTACCACACACACACAGACACACACACACACACACACACACACACACACACACACACACACACAGACACACAGACACACACACACACAGACACACACACACACACACACACACACACACACACACACACACACACACACACACACACACACACACACACACAGACACACAGACACACACACACACACACACACACACACACAGACACACACACACACACACACACACACACACACACACACACACACACACACACACACATACACACACACACGACCAGATAGCAGTTTTTAGTGCATGAAAGTACTAAACACACTTCTCCACACTTCCTGTGGTGGGAACTCTCCACATACCAGCAACAGAGCCAAAATGGTAGAGCCCGGCAACAGAGCCAAAATGTCTCCAGAACCCACTTATGGTTTCTCACTCTTACACCCCATTCAGGGCATGTCCTCCTTTTTTCATTACATTATACTTTTTTTGTCTGTTGTTTACCTCAACATCTTCCCCAAATGCATTGTGGGATTCTAGCCAGCGTCTAACGGAATGCTGGTCTCCAGACCGTGTGTGAGAGCTGTTGCCTCGCCATCGAAAATTAGGAGCTTTCCTGTTGAGCCTGATAACGTCCTGCTGTCTCAGGTTGCTAGAGACTATGAGAGCCCCACAGAGAGAGGGGGGGAGAGGGAGGGAGGGAGAGAGAGAGGGAGGGAGAGAGAGAGAGAGAGAGAGAGAGAGAAATCCTTTTCTTAATGATGTCTGCAGCAGACATAATGCAGACGGTAATCCTGCCCTTATTTCCACCTCATCAGCGTCCCCGCAGACACACTGCGCTCGTGCTCACAGTTAGCGTCCTGTAGATGGCAGCCATTAGTGTGTTAGCCAACCTGCTGTTTGGACTTAACACTGAACTGAACCCAGAGAATCTGTGAACTTAAGGTCATGTTTTCGAGGGTCAGTGAGCGTGTGAGTGCCCCTCTCTCTCTCTCTCTCTCTCTCTCTCTCTCTCTCTCTCTCTCTGTGCGTGTGTGTGTGTGTGTGTTTGTGTGTGTGTGTGTGTATGTGTGTGTGCATAGAGCTTAATCTCCTGGTCCTCCCGTCACCGGTGGTGGGGGTGACCTGGTGGTGTGTGTCTGGGGTGGAGAGGATTTGGGGTGTGTGTGTGGGGGTGTGTGTGTGTGTGTGTGTGTGGGGGGGGGTGTTCCCCTCATCTCCACCTCAGCACACTGAGCCTGAGAGGACTGGGGGGGGGGGGGGGGGGGAGAACGGAGAGAACAGCAAGAGGAGAGAGACAGAGTCAGAGAAAAGAAAAGAAATGACGGGATGGAGAAATGACAACAGAGAGGCAAAGAACAGGGACATGAGAGTACAGAGAGAACGGGGGAGAGAGAGGGAGAGAGATAGAGGTATAGGGAGATAGACGGAAACAGAAGAAAGGGAGACGGAGAGAAATGGAGGGAGGGCGGGAGGGAGTTCTAGCCATCTGTTACGGGGGTTGGAACGATGTGACCTACTCTAGTGCACAACTGGAGCAGCACAACCAGTCCTCTCCCCCCTCCCCTCTCCCTTTCTCTCATCCCTCTCTCTCTCTCATCCCTCTCTCTCTGCTCACTTTCTCTTCCATTCTATATTTTCTTCTCTTCTCCCATCCCTCTCTCTCTTTATCTCAC
>NC_137925.1:5705291-5710291 GCF_963457725.1 Sprattus sprattus | reverse complement strand
CCTCTAACCCCTGTGTGTGTGTTTTCCCAGGTACCTGATGCACCCGAGGTGGAGGAACCCAAGGCAGGAGCCTCCTAAAGGCAGGAGTGTTTGCTGCACTGAGGAGACCACTCTGTCCCACTACGTAAATGAGGGCCAACACAACACTACTCTACTACTCTCTCTCTCTCTCTCTCTCTCTCTCTCCCTCTCTCTTTCCCTCTATCTCTCTCTCTAGCTCTCTCTCTCTCCCTCCCTCTATCTATATATCTCTTTCCCTCTCTCTCCCTCTCTCTCTCTCTCTCCCTCCCTCCCTCTATCTATATCTCTCTTTCCCTCTCTCTCTCCCTCTCTCCCTCTCTCTCTCTCTCTCTGGAACTGGAACTGGAAACAGGTGGATGGACCATTTCCCTTTGTACCCTTCTTTTATAGAGGGGTCCCCTCTCTATCCACTGTCTGTGAACCAATAGCTTGGAAAGAGCTTTTTCTCTCTCTCTCTTTCTCATTTGTTTCTGTGATCTGTCCGCTAACGGCCACATTCACTCAATTTTGACCTCTCTTTTTTTCTTCCCTTGTTCCATCCATGGATGGAGAACATGGATGGATGTGTACTCGCTGTCTTTTTTCTCTCTTTTTTTTTTCTTCCCCCGTTCCCTCTGCGTTCTGAGGACATGAGGCCTCCACCAGCACATCTCTCCTCCCGCTCCTCCTCTAGCCACACAGCCGTGGATGTGTCTGGCATCTCTCTGTCTCCTCGCAAACACCACACAACAGGTGTTCCTCTCCTCCGATGAAAAGTATTTTGTGTGAGCGATTTCCTCCGCTTTCTTTGACGTTGCTTTTAAAAACTACTGTATTACTTCACACCCCTGTCCTGTGATATGGGACCACCTGTGAAAGTTTTTATATTTTGCTCATTGTGATGTGTGTGTGTGTGTGTGTGTATGTGTGTGTGTGTGTGTGTGTGGACTTTCGGGCCGTGTCACCTCTGAAAGAACACACTCCGAGTGGACATCAAAGAAGCCTTCTGTTTTTCTTTTGTTGCTAGGATACTACATTTCCTTCGTACCTTCTTTTCTTTTTTAAGTTTTTCCTTCCTTGAAGTCTGTTAAAAGACGTGACACCATATCCGTACATGTTTAATCAAATGGGTGTTGTATGTACATATCCTTTATAAGTGTATATTAATATACTGTAAGTATAAATATTGGAAATCAAGGTAACTGAAAGGATTTTTGTTGAAATCCTCTCTTGAGGGTGAAGAGGGTGTTTTTGGTTGTAAAAAGTATTTGTGAGAGAGAGAGATCCTGAGAGCTGAGGTTTGTGTAGATGCCATCTGGGATAGATTTGATCATTTGCTCACACACACACACAGCGTCTGTTTTACCGAGGCTGATGCCATCTGCGTGGTACACCTGGCGTGGATCTGAACAGGAAGCAGTTTCTGGAAGAAGCATCCCATAATTACCAACCACTTCTCAACCTGTAGGCATCCTGCACCGGCTCCACTACGTCTAGTATTCTCACTATTTTTCCAGCTAGACTCCGCCCCCTTGATTCCTATTGGCTGGTAGACTGGTGAGGTCATAGACCCATTGTGAGGTCCCATCGGCCGTAATGGAAGTGGAATCCCCTGAAGCACTGAGAACTCAATGGGACACAGCTGTCTGTTGGTGCGGCTGCTCATCTCTCACAGTGAAAAGCCACAGACATTTAGTGTGTATATACATACCAGTGCCAGAATCCCTCTCGCTCTCTCCAACATGAATGTTTTGTCACAACTGAAGTGAATCAGCAACTCCTAAGCCTCTTTTTTTGTCCCAAGCTGAATCAGTGTTATTACAAGGGAACTACCCGATTTGAACTGTGGGCCTTTGTGGGTAATGATTTGGGCCAAACGGTTCCAGTTCTGGTTCCCCTTCCTTCTTGTGCCGGGCTCAGACTGACAGCTAGCAGCTGTTGCCTTCTTCTCTTCATCTTCGATTTGGGCGGACTTTGTCATCTCCTTATTGGCGCAGGTCTATCGCCGGAGTCCCATGGGTTAGCGTGGGCTTCTGCCATCTTCGGTGTTTCTGTGTAACTCTGCTGGCCACGCTGACTGAGCCCAGCACCGGCCCTCCAGCTAAGATCATTGTTTGGAAACGGATCCACTTGCAGGAGATGCAGTCTTGTGTGAAGCTCTCACACTCATGCCCACACTCACACATTCACACTCACACTCACACTCAATCTCACACTCACATGGGACCAAGGACCTGAGCCAGCACACGAGTGTTTCTATATCTATTTTTGATGCAGCATTTTGGGACCTAATATCTCAAGAGAAGTATTACAGAGACCTGCAGACCGGGATCAGACAGACAGATCAGAGTTTTTCTGGGGGTTTTAAAAGCACACACAGACACACACACACACACACACACACACACACACACACACACACACACACACGCATACATGAGCCAGCAGGAGTATTTCTCCCCCATTCAGAGGCACTGCCGGCTCCAAAGTGTTCCACAAAGAATACGGTTCCACTCCAACCCACCTGCGTCGCCATAGGAACGTTCTGATGAAGCAGCATAGACTTTGGTTCCTCTGGTGTGAATGTTTTTAAAGACTTTTGGGATGAGAGGATCAACTTCAAGAAATGTCTGTGTGTGTCGGAAGGCATCGGATGGAAACTGAAGAAGTGGAATAGATTCTGGGGATTTGTGAGAGGTGATAATTAAATTGCTTGTGAATTTAGTCATGTGTAGGGAATCACTATTAGTGGGAATCCATGGCAACTGAGTATGTTTTAGCAGGATTGTCCAGCACAGTTTTGTTTAATGTGATTTTATGGAATAAACAGTCAATGGTGAGAACTGCCTGGACCATTGTGTGTTTTTTTTTAATAAGCACTTAGTAACCTTTAAAATAATGTAAAATATCTATAATTCCAACTCATTAAGACCTCGAAATATAAATATAACTAGAAATATTGAAAATTGTATTTATTATTATTATTATTTTCATTATTATTATTATTATTAGTCACGCCCAAAAATGCAGGCACAGTAAATGACACTCAGCCAATGCTAGTACAAAAGGCGAATATTCTGGCCGATCGGCTTAATGCTGCAACAGGTAAAATACATCTGTAAGGTATATTTCAAAGTTATTAAAAGACATCTGAGATGGTTCCCCTCACAGTGAATACATAATTGGCCTTTAAAATGAGAAACAGTCACATCATAATGAAGCAGGCTGGAAATGCCGCTGCAGTATTTGTGCCAATGATGAAGGTAAAAGAGTCTAACATGTCATAACACATCCTTGCATATGGAGCAACCATCAGTCTTCCTCAGATATAGTTTTACAATAGTCTTTCAAAAACATGACACCTGTTTGAACAACATCTTCCACACGTATTATTTTATAACGCACTCAGACACATATGATAATGTATGAACAGCAATAGCACCTTGGTAAAGATAAATCTCCCCCCAAACCTGCATAATAACTCTCACCTCTCACTGAAGAGTGCACTGTTGTCCAGAGATCAGGGATACCCAACACTGGGCGAGTTTCCATCAGATCACATGCAGGTTTGTTGTCATAAATCCAGTCCCTCAGGAGCACATGCTTCTCCCGTGCGGCAGCCAAGCCTGGGGTAGATTCTGTCGTGATCTGGGGTATATTCTGCCGTGATCTGGGGTAGATTCCGCCATGATCTGGGGTAGATTCTACCGTGATCTGGGGTAGATTCATCCAAGCCTGGGGTAGATTCTGCCGTGATCTGGGGTAGATTCCGCCGTGATCTGGGGTAGATTCTGCCAAGCCTGGGGTAGATTCTGCCGTGATCTGGGGTGGGTGTGCACCCCATCGGGGTTATCTCCACTCCTGTGTAGGTGCTGTTCACTGTCCAGACCTATGTCCTATTGCCCGATTGCCAAATCATATGTCCATGCATACCATTCTTTGTCCAATAGCCCAGTCCATTGCCTTTGGGTATTATTCTTTGTCCAGCTGTCCAATCCATCGCACATGCAGATCCAGGACAAATATGGGCAAGACCCAGACCAGAATCAGCTTCTGTGTGGGATCTGAGAGCCCAATTCCGACCCGTCTTGGCGGTTCTGGAGGTTCTGGACCTCTCAGCTCTCCTGAGGTGTGACCTGCTTGTCTGTGGAGGGTTGTGTCGTCTTGGTCCGTCTCCATGGTAGCAAGCATCCGTCTGTCTCTCTGCCAGAATCACACCCCTGTGTGGAGAGACACACAAACCAGACGGCCTCAGGTACACAACTACACACCCCTACGTACATCCTTATGGACACTGCTTAATGCTCTCATATACTCCTACACACCCCTGCGTACATCCTTATGGACACTGCTAAATGCTCTCATACTCCTACACACCCCTACATCCTTACGGACACTGCTAAATGCTATCATACTCCTACACACCCCTGCATCCTTATGGACACTGCTAATGCTTAATGCTCTCATATACTCCTACACACCCCTACATCCTTGTGGACACTGCTATATGCTCACATACTCCATCTTTTTAAACACTCTCAGACACACACAAACACACTTTTAGATATATGCTGTACATCCTACATAAACTTATTTACATAATACTGTTATATAGTCTTTGATACACTCCTAGGGTTGTCACTGTGTCATATGAATGATACACAACATCATACTGAACCTCAAAGCTCCTGTTTTGAATGGAAGGGCCACAGAGGTTACCCTGCATTGACAGCTGTCATTCAGCGTCAACAATCAACGTCATTGCATCTCAGAATGTTTCAGAGCCAAAGGCAAGTTTCCACCTGAATCACACAATTACATTCTCTTCCCGCCATTTCTCTCTCTCTTATTCTCTCTCTCTCTCTCTCTCTCACTTTTCCTCTTGCTTTCTTTCAGTATCTAAACTGGTTGTGTCAGAACTTGAAGGCTTGTTCTGCCATGTGTGTTGCCATGACAGTCAACGTGCTGTTTGCCATCTGCTGTCCCCATATCAGCGAGAG
>NC_137925.1:5682791-5700291 GCF_963457725.1 Sprattus sprattus | reverse complement strand
TACACATGTGTCTGCACAAAGTTAAAATGTTTCTTATTACACAGTCATCTTCTCTGTATTTCTCTCAAGACAAGACCTTTTCACATGCATTCACACTCACTTTCACTCACACATACTTTCATCAAACAAATTGTCTAAGGAGTATATAACACTTTAAGGAGTATATATAACATTTAATTGTATTCATATAAAAACAATAAACAATACTCATTCAGACTCATACACGCACACACACACACACCTGCATGCACAGATACACACACACACCCAGACGTGTGTTGTGATTGGATGTGACCTGCGTGCTCCACATCCCCAGACAGTGGCTATAAAACGCAGTGACATCATAAAGCAGAGCTCAAGTTCCATTAACCTGTCACCAGGCACAGATTACCACCCTGAGTGATGGGAGGCCATTTCACACGCTAACACACACGCTAACACACACACACACACACACACACACACACACACACACACACACACACACACACACACACACACACACACACATACATACACACGGCACGCATACACAAGCACACATTCTCAAACACACACACATGCGAATTCCCACACAGCACACAAACACACACACACACACACACACACACACACACACACACACATGCAAATACCCACACACTCACACTCTCTCTCTATCGCACAAAAAAACACACAAAGCACGAATATACACACACGCACACATTCTCAAACACACACACATGCAAATATCCACACACACACACACACTATCTCTCTCTCTGTCTCTCACACACACGATTGTGCATGCTCACACACACACTCTTTAACACACACCCTCAGGGCTGTGAGAGTGCTCTGTGTGTGCTGGTGTGTAAGGTCTGGGCTTGGACCATGTCCATGGACAGGTCTACAATTCGTATGTGGACGTGTGTGTAATTGTTCGGGTGGTTTGAGTGTGTGGTTATTTGTACGCCGAGATGCTGTGAGATTCCCAGCATTGTGTGTGGTTATTAGTAGACTAAATGGGACTCACCAAACACGTCCCCTTTGGGCCCGCACTTTGAGGAAGACATCTTAGACTGATCTGTGGAGAGATGGTGACACAGAGACACATGAATACATGTACATACTGTATGCACATCGGGTCATGTACACACAAACACACACACACGCACACATGCACACTAACACACACGCACACACGCACAAACATACGTACATACAAGGGATAAGGCAAAAAAATAAAATCTAAAACCAGGAATAATTTGAGTGAGTGTGTGAGACAAATTACAGACAGTTAAAGAATGACAGACGGAGGGCAGAGAGACAGAGCAGAAGCGGTTGGTTTCTGAGGGAGGGCAGGGTGGCACCATGTCACGCACAGGGGTTCTGGATGCTCAAAGCTGCCCTGCCATCTGCCACCACCCTCCTGTTGTGGCACCTTCCCTCTGTGCCAACCGGGATGAGAGAGAATCACATATGGTTTATACCACGCCAATATGCCACACTCACCATGCCATAGCAGGCCAAGGGTGCCCTGGGTATGGCGATGGTACACGTTCACCTTTAGTGCTGTTCATTACAACCTTCATACAAAACCTTGGACTGAGATCCAATTTTGGTTTCCTTTCCTGAAGATAGTATGTGTAGTATGTAATATGTGTATAGGTGTTATCTGTGTGACTGTGTGACTGTGTGCAGGTCTTAGACATGATTGTATCTACTTTCTGGGAAATCATAAAATGAGTGGTGACAAGATACTCACAAAATAAGGTCACATTTCAGAGACTAATGTCTGCAGCACCTTTCACTCTTTCTTAATGTTACTGTCCTCATTGAGAGGAAAAGGTCAAGTGTGTGTGTGTGTGTGCCTTCTGAGTCAAAGTGGAGTCCATTTAAAGCTCTCTGTGTGTGTGTGTGTGTGTGTGTGTGTGTGTGTGTGTGTGTGTGTGTGTGTGTGTGTGTGTGTGTGTGTGTGTGTGTGTGTGTGTGTGTGTGTGTGTGTGTGTGTGTGTGTGTGTGTGTGTGTGTGTGTGTGTATGCGTGGTCATCTCTTACCCCTAACACCGAAACACATAATTTACGGGCTAAGTGTTCACCACATGAAAATTTTATGAAGAGAACATTAGGCTAGGACAACAAAAAAGGCAGGCAAAAATATACTGGAAATTTAAACTGACATCTTGACCCTGGTTATAAAGTAGATGGTTTTAAATAGACCTCCATGCACGCTGGATGGAGACATAGGGCTTGTTGTAGAGACACTTGACACATGTATTACACAGGATTATCTACTCTTTCCTTGTCCTTCTCTCTCTCTCCCTCCATCTCTCTTTCTCTTTTTTTCTATCTCTGGATGGAGACATAGGGCTTGTTGTCGGGACACTTGACACAGAGACATATATTACACAGGATTCTCTGCTCTCTCCTACTCCCTCTCTCTTTCTCTCTCCCTCCCTCTCTCTGTCACTCTTTCTCTCTTGACACAGAGACATATATTACACAGACGCAATACATATAATGACACACGCAGGGGACTGGATAGGGAGAATTTACATTCAAGCTCCAAACCGGTAATGGCATCCTCATTGTGCATGACTGAAGTGAAAGTGTTCCAAATAGCCTGTGTTACACACACACACACACACACACACACACACACACACACACACACACACACACACACACACACACACACACACACACACACACACACACACACACACACACACACACACACACACACATACACACACACACACACACACACACACACACACACACACACACACACACACACACTTAATTACAAACACATATAATGTCTGTGAGTTATGGAAGTAAGGCAGTATACTGCCAGAGGGACTAGCTGTATGTGTGTGTGTGTTAGAATTGGATATTTGCTTCTACTCTACCACATTATCCAGTGGTGATAAAATCAGTTAATAGCTATGGAACCTGCAACGCTGCATTGCATTATGTGTACACACAGACACACACACACACACACACACACACACACACACACACACACACACACACACATTTAGAAACACACACACACACACACACGCACACACAACACACAACACACAACACAATAAATGGGTGAGACAGCCATAAGGAGTGGAAGGATAGACAAAGGGTGAGAGAGACAGAGGAAGAGAGAGAGGACTAAAAGCTTTTAGATGACTTTTGTATCAGATCAATTAAGTTCTATATGTGCATAGTGCAATGTGTTGACGCTGGTTCACACAAGGAAATACATTATCCATCTCAGGCATGTACACTGAAATGAAGCCTCTAGTTAGGACAGACAACCTATTCAATGGACACTGCATGACTAACCAAAATTACTATACTGGATACAAATCCATTCATCATCACACAGTCTCAATCATGAGAAGAAAAGTACAATGCACATCAAAAATGTAATTAAACTCTGTTTTACATTAAATATATATATGCAAGAAGAACCTTAAATGATATAGAAGTATTGTTATGAACCATTGGGGAATTAGATGAATCTTCAAAGAGACATAATTGCACTAGAAAAAGAAATACCAATAACCATTTAAGAGAAATTATAGCACGTATAAATATGAAGCGCCCAAACTCAATCAATACAATAATAATATTTAAAACATACAGACCCATTTAGTGTTATTGAGATGAGATGAGCTCTGCGGCCAGTACTAGAGCCTGAAGGGCGGTTGTCAGAGGCTGAGGTAGGGAGGAGCTGTCCTCTTCATCTCCTCGTCCTCTCTCTTCACTGGAGGCTCGCCGGCAAACACAGGGCAGTTATCCAGCTTCTCAGACATGCACTCTGAAATAAGACACAATCAGGCAGCCAACTCCCTATGAAGGTCAGTGAGGGAGAGAGAGAGAGAGAGAGGGAGCGAGAGAATGAAGAAGACAGAGAGGGGGAGAAAGGGCGAGCGAGAGAGAAAGAAAGAGAGAGGAAAAGTGAGAGAGTGAGAGAGAGAGAGAGAAAGAGAGAAAAGGGGGAGAACAAGGGAGAGAGAAAGAGAGAAAAAGGGGGGAGAACGAGGAAGAGAGAGCGCGGCTGATTGACTAAGAGGAGTGGAGGGAGGATCAGCATCAGGGAATGAAGGGGGAGGAAGAGACAGTGTGTGTGTGTGTGTGTGTGTGTGTGTGTGTGTGTGTGTGTGTGTGTGTGTGTGTGTGTGTGTGTGTGTGTATGGTAGCACCCTCAGTGGTGCACTCTTTCCAGATCACTTATGACTTATGACCCACATGCATTCAACAAGCATTCCCTCAGGAAAAGGGTAATGTGTTTGTGTTTATGACCTCCTTGCGTCATGTGCGTGTGCACATATGCGGATGTGTTTCCTATGGTGAGGTATACAAATTTTGTATAAGAGCTATGACATGAAAAAACAATGCCTCTCACTCTCTCTCTCTCATTCTCTCTCTCTCTCTCTCTCTCTCTCTCTCTCTGTGTGTGTGTGTGTGTGTGTGTGTGTGTGTGTGTGTGTGTGTGTGTGTGTGTGTGTGTGTGTGTGTGTGTGTTTGTGTTTGACAACGATTTGATTTCATAGTATACCATGGGAAGATTTTAATTTTGCCATGGGAAGGTTGAATCTGTTGCTTTGCTAGCAATGTGTTTAAATTTGTTGGTCCTACCATTATCTGTGCAGACGTTATTGAAGACACTATGGAAAAAATATAGATAATAATATTACAGGTAACAAATAGGAAGGTGTAAAGGGTTTGATTGAAATGACAGAAAGAAAGAAAAAAGTAAATATATGTTGCGATGACGTCACCACTGACAATCGCTGACAATTTCCTGTTTCTATTCGCGATTTGGGACCCGTGGAGATGGCCAGTAGAACTAGCACCATGCTATTCGATTTAATTCAATAGAAACGTAAACTCATGAACATCGGTATTTAGGACTACTACTAAGAACAAGCGGAAATGGCGACAAGTTCAGGTTGGTTTTAGAACCATGGCAAATCAGATTAACTTCAGGAGGAAGTCTAGCAGTTCGATACATAAGTTAACGTTTGTTAGATTAAGTTAACGTTAGCCAGCTAAATTGGGGTAGCTAAGCTTGCAGGCCATCAGGTTTGCACGTTAGCTGATATAATATCATTGGAAAGAAGTGTTATTACTTACTAGCCGTGCTAGCTAGTTTAATAAGTTTGGTTGCTGCCAAATGCCCATTCTTATCTGACACCTAACAACTGGCAACCCGTCTTGCTTATATGAAACAATATCTGGCAACCCAGTTAGCTCTCTCCCAGCCTTGTCAATTGTTGGTTCAAGTTAAATAAATCTAAAACGCTGTGTAATAACACTTTGTACTTCATGTTCTGTTGTAACTAACTGTTAGCTCCGATTAGCATTTTTCATGACTAACGTGTAAAAATTACTGTTGCATAAGTGTACGATGCACAGAAGTCGTAAACTTAAAACAGCAATGACACTTTGCTATCGTTATCATTCCATAACCGCAACTGGCTTTCATCTGTCAAAATTATCTTTGGTGTGGGCTAATCATAGAGTTACGTTATTTCAAGACGATTATAGAAATGTTGTACGACAATGGGACAGTGTCATGAGTAGGTCAGGTTGCTAACGTTGATGTGGCTCTGAAGTTTTTTCAGAATCGATAAGGTAATGCAGCGAGATTGGGCCATTTGGCCTCAACACTTTTTATTACGCCCGACTTCTCATGAAGTCATACTTAGAAATTGTAGGCAGGTAAAGTACCCCATTCATATTAACGGTGGTGAAATGGCATTAAACGAACTAACGAATTGCCCGATACAACACGCAGACTAAATGTCGAGTATGACACAACTAGACAAGACACACTAGACACAAAAGGTTGAACAACAGTCCATCTCCTGACGCATTCTGGGAAGGCCGTCACGTCCCTTAAGCCAGCACGCTACAGTATCTATGTAACTGTCTGTGTTGTGTGTGAACAGGTGGGACTTCGGTTGAGATTCAGGAGAGTATTTTAGCAGCAGGAGCAGAAGAGGAGTCGCCAGAGGAGGACGAAACCTATGATAATGACGACTACTGTAAGTTACATGCAAGACCAACAATTCTCTTGCTCCTGTAGACGGCAGGTTGATTACATTTTATGATTTGATTAAGAAGGGCTCCTCCAGTGATGCCTCCTCTGTTCTCACCTCCCTCACAGACTGTGATAAATGTAAGTCCTCCTTCAAGACTCAGTGTAAAGTCCATGGCCCCCCAGTATTCGCCCTGGACTCTAGCACTCCTATGGGGACCCTTCAAAGAGCTCTCCTCACGCTACCTGCTGGCCTGGTCGTTGGGAGGTCCCGAGTCAAGGAGGGCCGTCTGGGGATTTTCAACCAGGGGCAGGTGGTGCCAGTCGGAATCCATTTTGGACCTTACGATGGTGAAGTGACGTCAGAGGAAGAGGCGTTGAAAAGCGGCTACTCTTGGGTGGTGAGAAATATTAATGGTCTTCCATATTCCTCTTTGGGGACCTCATTTGTAGATTAGTGGGGTTTCAAAGTAAGAGTTTTGCCTTTTGGAGACATACTAACGACAGTAATTAATTAGTACAGTAATGTTCCTGCAACATAATCTAATGCTATTTTGTGGGGAATTTATGAACTAATTATATCACTTAATACTTCACACTATCCTTTGGGAAATTGTGGACTATGTGTAATTCACAGACATCTAAGCCTATCACTTGCTAATGGAATTCTTTTGTGTGCTGGTCTGTGAAACTCCTTGTGCTGTCTTACTTAGATCTGTAAGGGGAGAAACCGCTATGAGTTCATAGATGCAACAAGAGACACTCACTCAAACTGGATGAGGTAACTCTCTTTAACTCTCTAGCTTTCTCTCTGTCTCACCCTCTCCTGAATTCAAACTCAATTTAAATTCAAGCTTCATTGGCATGGCCACTTATTTTCAAGTGGTGCCAAATCAATATATATTTAGCAAAGAACATGCACAGTAAACAAACAAACAGAAATGTATGTGTCTCAGTCCTCTCTCGCTCTCGCTCTGCTTTGCTCTCTCTTTCACTTCATCATCCTCTCTGTTTCACTACACCTCTTTTGTGTTGTCCTTTCCTTCCTTCCTTGTTTACATCACTAGCTTTCCCTCTCTAACGCCACCCTTCGTTCCACCGCAGGTTTGTGATGTGTTCCCGTAGCAACCGCGAGCAGAACCTGGTTGCGTTCCAGCAGGGCGGCCGGCTGCTGTTCCGGTGCTGTTCTCCTATCCGGCTGGGGCAGGAGCTGCTTGTGTGGTACTCAGAGGAGTACGCCGGACACCTGGGCCTGACCTGGGACCAGCTGTGGGACAACAAACTCTCATCCAGTGGTTTAAACATAGGTACAGTTCGATAGGCCAACCACACATCCAGTGGTACAGTTCGATAGGCCAACCACACATCCAGTGGTACAGTTCGATAGGCCAACCACACATCCTATGGTGCAGTTCAATAGGCCAACCACACATCCTATGGTGCAGTTCAATAGGCCAACCACACATCCAGTGGGTCTAACACAGGCACAGTTCAGTAGACCAAACACTTTAACTTAGACCACAAACGTATGCCCATTTCATAGGCATAGGCACTTGAACACATATACTGGTACGGCCCTTTGGTTAGTGGCCTGGACTGACCTGATTACAGGTCAGTTTGCGAACGACAAACGTATGCCCACAGACTTAAGAACAGGTGGAGTAGAATATGACAGAGGTATGCACCAGGGATTCACTGGCATCAGAAAGATTACGCTTCTTAGAGAAATTTCACATGTTTTGTATGACCCACTGCTGTAGAGCAGCCGAAGAAATATTCATTTGAGGCATTGTAAGCATCTGGTAAGGTCAGCGCTTTCCATTTTAGCCAATAGCAAGGAGAGCTTATATCAGAGGAAATGCATTGTGGCTTGGTTTGGGTGTTGTTTGGGTCAGACTATAATGGATCATTTTCCTGTTTTCCTCTTTTGCCTTGTCAGATATCGGTTCACCCCAGGTGCTGGCTTGCCCCTACTGTCGGTTTTCCTTCCCTGCCAAACCCTACCTGCACCGTCACGTTAGGCGCTCGCATCCAGAACAGCACCAGCACTTTCTGGAGACCCATTCCTCCGAGTCCGAGGAGCTGGACCCCCCCATGGTCCTGGACACCTTTCTACTCGGCTCAGATGGACCGCCTTCGGCCCAGACGGAGCCAGGAAGTGAATCCCACCAATCAAACGGCATGAGGTGCTCCACGTGTAGGAACAGGATCAGCGACACCGATTGGCCAAAAGACACATCATCATCGGTGTCGCCCACCAATGAAAAAGGCCACGGCTGTGCTCTCTGCGGGAGGGCCTTTGCGCGGGCCTACCACCTGAAGCGCCACAAGGAGGCCTGCCATTCTCCAGACAAACTCTACATGTACAGACCGAGCCTCAGGCCACAGAGGAACCTGAGGAAGCCCTTGAACCCGCGGAGGCACAGGCCGAGCCTGGAGCCGGAGGTGGAGGTGGAGGAGGAGGAGGAGGAGGAGACTGCTAGGGGGGGTGGTAAGGGGACTCGGGCTCCCCTGGAGGTCTACCCCTGCCCACAGTGCCCTACTGCCTTTGTGACTGAGCAGAGTCTGCAGGAACACGTCGAGCAGAATCACCCACAGGGTGAAAGGTCAGATGCGTTTTCAACCGTTGTAGAGCTCTCTGAGTTGGACTTCTGCGACCCATCAGACCCGCCGTACGAACCTCCCCCTCGAAAGCACATCATCAGGAAGGTGAGCCTCATAGTCCCTTCCCAGAGACGAGGAAGGGGGAGGCCGCGCACCAGAATTGCTCTACCGACTCGACCCAAACGGAAACTGACTCCGAAGGTCCAGCGAGAGGGCGTTGACCCCCAGTCTCAAGCGCAGACACACTTCTGCTGCCAGTGCAGAGAAACGTTTGCGGATGGCGCCATGGCAACATCCCACAGCTGCTGCGCCCAGAATGGCATGCAGGCCGGCAGCACGCAGCTGACGTGCGCGGAGTGCCAACGCATGTTCGCCGACCATGCGGCGCTGCAGTTGCACGAGTGTGTGCAGGAGGGGGAGGAGGGCCTCTACAGCTGCGCCCAGTGCAGCCTGCACTTCAGCCAGCCGTCCAACCTGCGGCGCCACCAGCGCAGCGTCCACGCCCTCATGAAGCCCTACTGCTGCGGCCAGTGCGGCAAGTTCTACACGCAGGCCAGCGGCCTCAAGCGCCACCAGGAGGGGCGCCAGCACAAGCGGAAGCGGCTCGCCAGCGCCTCTGTCGTCGCCACAGCCACACCCATCTACTCCTGCACCCACTGCCAGTTCTCTTTCACCGCCCAGCGCTTCCTGCACAAGCACATCAAGCGGCACCACCCGACTAAGTTCATCCAGGCGTTAGACGGCGAGCCGCAGATGGAGGAGGAGGAGGAGGGAGGCGGTGGTGCCCTGGAGGGGTTGGCGCGGGTGGCGACGCAGACACGGGTGCCCCAGAGCTGCCCGCAGTGCGAGAAAACGTTCATCAGCATCAAAGGCTTCAAGTCGCACCGCTGCTTTCGCCGCAGCGATCAGAGCAACCCGTGCCTCGTCTGCAACAAGAGCTTCACCAGCTTCTACAGCCTGCGACAGCACCAGCGCATCCACACCGGCGAGAAGCCGCACGTCTGCCCGCACTGCTCCAAGAGCTTTGCGGTGATTGGCCAGCTGAACGTGCACCTGCGCACTCACACAGGCGAGAGGCCCTACCTGTGCTCGCAGTGCGGCGAGGGCTTCCGGCAGTCGGGCGACCTGAAGCGGCACGAGCAGAAGCACCTGGGCGTGCGCCCGCACCCGTGCCCTCAGTGCCCCAAGAGCTTCAGCCGCCCGCAGAGCCTCAGAGCGCACCTGCAGATCCACAGCGGAGAGCGCCTCTACAGCTGCGCCCAGTGCAACAAGTCCTTCACCCGCGGGTACCACCTCACCCGACACCACCACAAGATGCATTCCTTACAGGAACAGCAAGATGGCAGCCAGAAGAAATCGGGCCATGAACCGTAATTCTGACACGTAATTTTTCGGTTATCAGCTATCTGATGAAACAAAGAAACAAATCTCAATGATTTTGAGGATGGAGGATGTTGGTGGTGAGGATTATTGATTAATATGATTATTATCTAATAATCTGTTGATTGGGAAACTGATGGTTAAGGCAGCTATCATTCCACCAGATTGCACCATAAGGTGCAGTCCTCGAGAATGAGGTCGTTCAGAATGGGACACATTGACACTGGAAGGGATCAGACTTTCTCCTAACTGGGATTCTGTGGACCCAAAGCTGGATCAGGACCGGGTCCACTCATGAGAGATCCGCCATCTTATCGATGATTATCCCGTCAATAACAAGATTGTTGAACAAATTGATGTACAAATGATTGGATCATACTAGTTATGGTACCGCACAGTTATGCAGTTATTCATGAGTGGAGCGAGGAATGGTCGAGGCGTAGGTAGCCAGGATGTAAGCATTACATGTATGGAATCTCAATTATCTTCATTTTTGATGGGAATGTACTTGCACTAATGTACAGTATTTTGAAAGAGTTGGAAGAGTTGACTTGAGTTCCTCGCATACAGGCCAGGTGGAATGAGGAGGACCACAGCTGTGACAATCAGTGGAGGCCAAAGACTTTGATCCTCCATCTTGGCCATCCTACCATGTGCACACATTACTGAACTAGACATTGCTAACGAGATTTCACCTCTGCGTAACAGATAACAGAGGTGACAGTAACAGATAACAGTATGTCTGTATGTATGTATATTACATATACGTTTTCTCATGCTTACTGAAAGCTGCTTTGCCTGCACAGGCTTACTGTGTCCTGCTTCAGCCAATTGTATGTATCCAGACACTAATAAAGATGGGACTTTGGCATCTTGTTGTATGAAGCCTAGAGAGAAGTGACATTCGAAATAATCTTTATAATCTAGTTGTTTTGAATAAGTATTAATTACAGTGATGTTAATTAAAATGATCGTCACACTTATTTTGAATCACATAAACCCCAGAAAAATGCAGAAATACTGATTTGTGTGGAGATTACCATGACCATGAAGGCATGGCTGTGTTTGTCCAATGTGTTCAAAACGCAACAAACACTGATCAAAGAGTCCCAGGATAACAGTCTCCCAGGATAAACCAGACAACATGTTTAAATACAGAACACACCTGCACTAGATTTTAATTCTGCCCTACATCATGTGTTAACATGTCACAGTCATAGGCAAGAACATGTCTGGAGGTTGCAGATGTCATTGGGGTCACCAGTTTACAGCTTTAATTCTATTCATAGTACAGATATGAACAGGCACAACAAATTACTATATATGGTCACAGTCACTTCCTAATCTTCACACATAGAATTGTTTGGTCCTGGGCTGGCCTATACCATAAAGCTAAGAGACGATCATGACACCGTCACCACCTCAGATGTCTGTTTTGGAGCAGGGGAGCTGTAATCTAACGCCTTTGTGAAATGACACTTCAGTCCACTATGTGGCAGTAATGGGCCGTAATGCGGAAGCAGCAGGAGACAACGAAGAAGATGGGTGACCAATCAGTGTAAAGACTTTGCTGGTGAATAAACAATATGGTGGTTGCACAGTCGAAGTGTTGAAGACATCAATGAATGATCTGTCGTATTAAACCAAATCATTACTATTGAAGGTAATGCCGTTTTTAATGCTATTGCTTATATTCAAAATTCTGCGGTCTAATAACTATTGAACAGCCTGCTTATGAAGGCTTTACGTAGCTATTTGAAATGGTTATCACACAATAAATGAGAGAACGCTATCTTAACGTTAGTCGACGAAGTCCTTAATGTCTAGGGTATTATCTGTTTAAAAACTTTAAAGCTGTCAATTCTGTTATCAGAACACATTGCAACCATCAACGTAATGAAACTGTTGTCATTTACTTCCTTCTCACTTAAGTTTAATGGCCATTCTTATGTAGCGTTAGTTTACGTTAACAGTGCGAGTATGTATTAAAGACGGGAATTACAGGGTAATTGATGTATTGTCTCTGGTTTTCGTCATGAGTAACTGATACTTCACAAGCAGAATGTCAACGGTTCCACAAAGTCCTCTTCACCAGACAAGAGTGACTATTCTAACTTATTAACATGTTAGTGCATCCAGTCTGATCAGAAAGCAATGGCTAGCCATATCTGAATCAAATCCTTTGTAACTTGTGTGTGTCTCTTTCCATGTTCTTTTCAGTCTGAAGGTGGTCCGCTAGTCCCGAATGAAGGTGGTTAATCTGAAACAGGCCATTCTGCAGGCCTGGAAGGAGCGGTGGAGTGATTACCAGTGGGCCATCAACATCAAGAGAAACTGCCCGAAAGGAGTTACATGGGACTACCTAAATCTCGCAGGTCAGTGCAGGAACACGCTTCTGTTTTTTACGTAAAAAGAGGAGGTTTTAAAGTTCTCCATTTGCAGTTCTAAAACCTGCTTCATCACACTGCATTCATGGCTAAACGTTTGTTTTTAAACTTGTTTTGTCCATGTTTGAATGTTTGTATACTTTACGTAGTAGTAGAACATTGCCAATAGCGTTCTATACATCAAAAACCTAGGAGTGATTATTATTTTATTTTATTATTTAACTTTACTTTTAAAAACAAAACTCAAAGATTGTGATCCAGAAGTCTGTGTCAACTTAGGAACATCTCTAAGATAAGAACAATCATTATTATTGTTATTGTTGCTGTTAATATTATTATGGCTGTGGTTGTTGTTGTATTTGTTTCTGTAGAGGCGCTCATGGAGCAGGCTATGATTGGTCCCTCTCCGAACCCTCTGATCCTCTCGTACCTGAAGTACGCCATCAGTTCTCAGGTAAGCTGTGTGTGTGTGTGTTGGGGGGATGACGACTTAGTTTGTGTTATATTAGTTTGCCAAGAATTAAATCAAGTTGTTTAAATGTTTAGAAGGTGTGTGTGTGTGTGTGTGTGTGTGTGTGTGTGTGTGTGTGTGTGTGTGTGTGGTGTGTGTGTTTGGCTGTCTATCTCACAGATTTTCTTTGTCCCCTCAGATGGTGTCTTACTCCAGTGTGCTTACAGCCATGAGTAAGGTAGAGTTTCCACTTCTCACTGACCAACATTTGAGGAACACATATAACAAAAATGGTCAAACTCCACATGAACCCATGCTTCATGTTTGTTGTTGTAATGTATTTATGTGCGAACTGGGGAGTATTCTATTCCAAGAACGTGGTTTACCTAGATACCTAGTTTACTGTAACCTGGGTAAGATAAGTTAGAGTCAGCGGTAAACCTTCTAATAGAAGAGCTCTATGTTTTGCTGGGAGAATGAAGCTTGGAAGTCTATCCGGAAGTTTACCTCTTAGTCTGAGTGAACGTACCCAGGTTTGTCACTAAACCACACGGCTGGAAATCCCCCCCTGGCTGCCTTTGACAAAGAACTTGGTTGCTAATCCTTGCAGCCATTCGCTTGAATTACTCTATGACTACCAGAATCGAAAATAAAATAAATCTATGTGTTGTGCTAACTGATAACGTTCACTGCACTTTTCTTCAGTTTGATGACTTCTCACGGGAGCTGTGTGTGAAAGCCCTGCTGGAGATCATGGACATGTTCTCACATCGCCTCAGGTACATACCACATCACACGGAGAGCTTCCTGCACTTGCCTGTACTCATTCACTGGGATTTTCTTTTCTTTTTGTCCATGTACTGTATGTGTTAGCATGGATGTGTGTGTGTGTGTGTGTGTGTGTGTGTGTGTGTGTGAGTGTGTGTGTGTGTGTGTGTGTGTGTGTTTTTGCATATTTGAAGTGCGTGTGTGTTTGCACACACGTCTGTGTGGGTGTTTGCACGCGCGTGTGTGTGGGTGTTTGCATTGATGCACATATTTGAATCATGTGTGTGTGTGTGTGTGTGTGTGTGTGTGTGTCTCCAGCTGCTACGGGAAGGCTGAGGAGTGTATCGGGCTGTGTCGCTCGCTGCTGGGTGCAGTGGTCTGGCTGCTGCAGGGCTGTGCCTGGTACTGCGAGCGCCTCTGGGAACAGCAGGGGGCGCCAGCGGGCCAGGGAGCCCCAGCCCCAGCCTCTGCTGCCGGGGGAGAGGCCAGCCTCAAGGCCTGCCAGGAGCGGCTGGAGAACCTCATCAAGAGCACAAAGAACCGGGCACTCATCCACATCGCCAGAGTAGAGGAACAGGGTAGGGGTGTGTGTGTGTGTGTGTGTGTGTGTGTGTGTGTGTGTGTTTGTTAGCATGAATGCACATATGCATGTAGGTGTATAAAGAAGAGAATGTGTCAAAGAGAGGAAGAACACTAAGAATCAGAAGGCAGGAGGAGCAGGGTAGGGGTTTATGTATTACTGAAGGTAGTGTGTATGTATTACCGAAGGTAGTGTGTTTGTGTGTGTGTGTGTGTGTGTGTTTGTGTGTGTGTGTGTGTGTGTGTGTGTGTGTGTGTGTGTGTGTGTGTGTGCGCCAGAGGATTTAAGTTTACATAAGAGGCACATTAGATGGTTTTAGGAGCAAAATGTGTGTGTGTGTGTGTGTGTGTGTGTGTGTGTGTACAATAACTGCTTACTGCAAATGTGTTGGGTAACGGATTTCTTGTTTCCTCTGATGGTGTTTGTCTTTAGCATCGTGGGCCAATGTGGAGCAGGCTTTGAGCAGGCTAACAGAAAACCTCAGCAGCCTGAACAACCAGACGCTCAGAGCCAAACTGGAGGAGAGTGTGTCTCTAGTCAAGAGGTGAGGGCTGGGTGTGTGTGTGTGTGTGTGTGTGTGTGTGTGTGTGTGTGTGTGTGTGTGTGTGTGTGTGTGTGTGTGAGACCGAGTGTGTGTGTGTGACCGAGTGTGTCAGTGTGTGTATGATCCACATATACATACACCTTTGTGTGCATTTGCGTGTTTGTATAGACATGTGTGTGTGTGTGTGTGTGTGTGTGGAGATGCATGTGTAAAGATGTGTGTGTGAGAGAGAGAGAGCATAAGAGGGCAGGCATGGGGAGTTTATTTGTAATCCAGGCATCCCGACCTGATCAGATCCCGTTCGAAAGTCACTTGCTAGTTCTGTTCTCTTCAACACATTTCTCTCCTCACTTTCTCTTCTTTTTCTCCTCTTGTCATCCCTCCCTCCCTCCCTCCTCAGTATCCCTCAGATGCTGTCTGTGCAGTCTGATCCCCCTCTCCACACCTCCTTCCCCTCCGTGCACGCCTTCATCATGCTGGAGGGCACCATGAACCTGACGGGGGACACACAGCCGCTGGTGGAGCAGCTCATGATGATCAAGAGGATGCAGGTGAGACTACATAGACTGGACTACAACTCCCAGCATGCATAGCGCTTCTGTGCTCAAGCAGAATGTCTTCAACTGATTTTATCCCTTACAGTGTTGTTGCCCAAACGAGCTACCACCACTAGTGTAATACATATGAATCCAGTAACATCTGTATATTATATGTTTAAAGATGGACGTGTGTGTGTGTGTGTGTGTGTGTGTGTGTGTGTGTGTCTCTGCTTGTAGCGTATCCCTGCCCCGTTGTTTGTGCTGGAGATCTGGAAGGCTTGCTTCACCGGCCTCATTGAGTCTCCAGAGGGCACAGAGGAGCTCAAGTGGACCGCCTTCACCTTCCTCAAGGTCAGTGACTGACAGCAGGCCTGTCCAATCAGTGATGCCACCTTTTGCCTTGTCTGACCCCTTTTTATGCATTCATTTTAAATAAATAAATGAAATAATGAAAATCTGATCTTAAAAGGTAAAACCTGAAATAGTTAATATAATTATATATTGCTAACGATACTATAAATATGATTGTGTTTTGTATTCGTTTTTGTGTATTTGTGCCTCAATAAATGTGTTGTTTATTTGCTTCTGTTTCATTTCTGTGTGGCTCTGATGGCGCAGATCCCTCAAGTCCTGTTGAGACTGAAGAAATATCCCCAGGGTGACAAGGTACAGGTACAGTATGACACCTCCACACATACACACACACACACACACACACACACACACACACACCCACTCTGTGTATTATGTGCTCTGTTATGGTTGTTGACGACTGTGTGTGTGTGTGTGTGTTTGTGTACCCGTCTGCAGCAGGACTTCATGGATGATGTGAACACTGCCTTTGAGTACCTGCTGAAGCTCACACCACTGCTTGACAAGGCTGACCAGAGATGCAAGTGAGTAAGAGCAGAGATCAGAGCTAAGGGCTAGCAGCAGAGATCAGAGCCAAGGGCTAGCAGCAGAGATCAGAGTGAAGGGCTAGCAGCAGAGATCAAATCAGATCAGAGCTAAGGGCTAGCAGCAGAGATCAGAGTGAAGGGCTAGCAGCAGAGATCAAATCAGATCAGAGCTAAGGGCTAGCAGCAGAGATCAGATCAGAGCTAAGGGCTAGCAGCAGAGATCAGATCAGAGCTAAGGGCTAGCAGCAGAGATCAGATCAGAGCTAAGGGCTAGCAGCAGAGATTAGATCAGATCAGAGCTAAGGGGTAGCAGCAGAGATCAGATCAGAGTTAAGGGCTAGCAGCAGAGATTAGATCAGATCAGAGCTAAGGGCTAGCAGCAGAGATCAGATCAGAGTTAAGGGCTAGCAGCAGAGATTAGATCAGATCAGAGCTAAGGGCTAGCAGCAGAGATCAGATCAGATCAGCGCTAAGGGCTAGCAGCAGAAATCAGAGCTAAGGGCTAGCAGCAGAGATCAGATCAGAGATAATGGCTAGCAGTAGAGATCAGAGCAGAGTCAGTCGTAGCATTATGCATGTTTTAATGGCATTTTTTTAATATGTGGAATGTATGTCAGCCCCACCAGGATTGAGGGATCCTGCTTTATCACAAATTCACACAAATTCAAGAAATTTCCTTCAATTGCAATTTCTGGTTGCAATTTTCGGGGCATAGAATTTCTGAATAATTAGCGTTAAAATTTGCATTAAAATCACAAAAATATGTAAGTTTGTGTCCCTCTCTCTCTCTATTTCTCAAAGTCAAAGTCAAAGTCAAAGTGTGTTTATTATTGCATGTACCAAATTGCTTCAGCACAGCAAAATTCATCATTCATCTACGCAGTAGACGTCATACATATAACATATACCAACAAAATAGCATTAAACTCTATAAACACTATGACAATAAAACATATAAAAAATCTATCTCTCTGTCTGTGTGTGTGTCTCTCTCTCTCTCTCTGTCTGTCTCAGCTGTGACTGTCTGAGTCTGCTGCTGCAGGAGTGCAATAAGCTGGGCCTTCTCTCGGAGTCCAACACTGCCAACCTCACTGCCAAACGGTATGGCCTTTCTGTCCCTTACAATGTGACATCATCAGGGTGCGACAACAGCTGCTGCTACAGCAGGAGTCCCAGCTCGACACTAATCACCTTCATCCCTTTCTCTTCTTCTCTATCTTTTCTCTCCTTCTATCTGTGTTCGTCTCTCTCTCTCTCTCTTTCTCTCTCTTTGTCTCTCTATTTCCATCTCTCTTTATGTGTCACCCCTCTTTC
>NC_137925.1:5672791-5675291 GCF_963457725.1 Sprattus sprattus | reverse complement strand
TGGAGCTCCTCTACAGCATCTTCTGTCTGGACTCCCAGCAGATGACCCTCACGCTGCTGGGCACCATCCTGCCCAACCTCCTCACAGACCCCGCCCACTGGCACAGCCTCACTGACCCGCCCGGGAAAGCCCTCGCCAAGTAAGATCCATTCACCATGTCTGGAGCTGCACATATCTCTCTCTCGCTCTCTCTCTCTCTCTTTCTCTCTCTCCGTCTCTCCGTCTCTCCTTATCCTCTAACCCCAGCAAAGCCTTCGCCAAGTAAGATCCATTCACCATGTCTGGAGCTGCACATATCTCTCTCTTGCTCTCTTTCTCTCTCTCTGTCTCTCTCCTTATCCTCTAACCCCAGCAAAGCCTTCGCCAAGTAAGATCCATTCACCATGTCTGGAGCTGCACATATCTCTCTCTTGCTCTCTTTCTCTCTCTCTGTCTCTCTCCTTATCCTCTAACCCCAGCAAAGCCTTCGCCAAGTAAGATCCATTCACCATGTCTGGAGCTGCACATATCTCTCTCTCGCTCTCTCTCTCTCTCTTTCTCTCCCTCTCTCTCTCAGTAATCTTGAGACGCTATATCAGTCTGATCAGTGCTGATCAATCTCCCTCCCTCCCTGACTCTCTCCCTCCCTCTTTCCGCTTCCTCCCTACCTCTCGCAATCTATGACTCTCTCTCCCTCCCTCTATCTTATTCCTTTTCTCTCAGTTTCTGACACATTAGTCAGTCTTTCTCTCTCTCTCTGTCTCTCTCTCTCTCTCTCTCTCTGTCTTTCTTTCTTTCTACCTCATTCTCCCCCTATCCCTGTCTGTCATTTTCTACTACCCGTCCCCTGAGTTGGTGCTTGTGTGTGTATGTGTGTGTGTGTGTGTGTGAGTGTGTGCGCGTGTGTGTCTCTGTATATCTGTCTCTTTTTTTTAGTCTCATCTCCCTGCAGTACGTTGTGTGTGATGATCTTTCCCTCTTCGTGTCTGTCCACTGTGTCCTCTCTGATTGGCCGTGTCTCTCACAGGAAGTGTTATCGTGATTCTGATGAATGAGGTCAGATGATGGTCCCTCTGGTCATTCAGCTGTGGGTAGAAGCGTTCCTCTCCAAAGGGAAGTGGTTTTAAACCGCAGCTCATAGTATAAGTCAGCATCTGAGGGCCAATAACCTTCTCTTTCTCCTTCTTCGCTGTCGCTTTATCCATTGAAACGTATTTTAAGGAGCCTCTGGGACGCCATGGGACGTACAGATTGGGAAAGAGCCTTTTGACTAATACTCCAGTAGCAGCCAATAGGTTGAGTAAGAAGTATTAGCGGCATGGAAATGAGCCCTAGTGACTGTTTGCGGCAGAGATAGTGACACACACACACACTCTGAATTTTATCTCTGCAGTTTACCCATCCAGGGTAGTGATACACACAGTGAAGCACACTAACCCGGAGCAGTGAGCTGCTTTTGAGCGCCCGGGGAGGAGTGATTGGGGTTAGGTGCCTTGCTTACGGGCACCTCAGCCGTGGATGTGGGCATGGGAGAGCAGTGCATGGGAGAGCGGCACTTCCCCCACCCACATTTTTCCTAGTGGTCGGGGATCGAACCGGCCACCCTCCGGTTACCAGCCGGAAACCCTAACGAGTAGGCCACGGCATGACTTTTCTCAAGTGTTTCTGGCTTATTTGACCATGAGGAACACAACCAGGGTGCTGTCATTTACTGTTACCCGAGCGAACATCGAGATTTTGCCACGCCCTTTTAGTACGCGTCCAGCGCATCTGTATCTCAGCTTCTGAAGGTCGTAGACACTTCATTTTGGTCTCAAATTGACCGGAATACGCATATTTATGTATGCACTATGAAGGTTTCTAAGCTTTAAAAGCTTTGCCTTTCGAGATATTCAAGATGTTTTGGGGGGGATATTCGTGTGGGATGCAAAAAGCTTCAAATCTTGAATGTCTTGAATATTTCAAAAAGTAAAGGTTTTAGAGCTTAGAAACCTTTATAGTGAATATAAAAACATGCCTATTCCGGTCATTTTGAGACCAAATTGTGTCTACGACCTTCAAAAGCTGAGATACAGATGCGCTGGACACGCGCTAAAAGGGCATGGCAAAATCTCGATGTTGGCTCAGGTTACAGTAAACAAAAGCACCCTAGTTATGTTCCTCAGGGTCAAATTAGCCATTAACAGTTGAGAAAAGTCGTGCCACTGATAATGCATACACAATTTGAGCCTGCTAGTTGAGTACTTTTTGCGCCCTCCGCGAATACAAAAAAATACATTTCTTGAATATCTCGAAAAGAAAAGGTTTTAGAGATTAGAAACCTTCATAGTGCATATATAAACATGCGTATTCCAGTCAATTTGAGACCAAAATTCAAGTGTGAATGACCTTCAGAAGCTGAGATACAGATGCACTGGACGCGCCCTAAAATCTCGATGTTGGCTCGGGTTACAGTAAATGACCGCACCCTAGTTGTTTTCCTCATGGTCAAATTAGTCAGAAACAGTTGACAAAAGTCATG
>NC_137925.1:5657791-5667791 GCF_963457725.1 Sprattus sprattus | reverse complement strand
AACTCAAGACCATGTCTCATCTGTCTGTTTGTCTCTCTCTAACACACACACACACACACACACACACACACACACACACACACACACCATCTGCTCTTTGCCTCTGGCTCAACCACACATTCGCTCCTCAAAAACAAAGACGCGCACAAAGACACCATTTGTGTCCTCACGGGACACAGCGCAGAGCGGAGACTGAAGACGCCAGAAAACAAAGCCTCTCATTCTCACCTCTCCCTTCATCTAGTGACACACTCACACACACACACACACACACCTCTCCCTTCATCTAGTGATGAAGCGCTCGTCACATGAACGCCTTACAGCCTCCAGCTGCCTGGGCACCCCCCCCCCCACACACACACACACAAACACACACCTCTCCCCCCCCACACACACACACCTGCACACACACACACACACACACACACACACACACACACACACACACCTCTCCCCCCCCCACACACACACGATTACACACACACACGCACACACACACACACACCTCCCCAACACGGCTCCAGACTCCAGACTCAGGGCAGGGCCGCTGTGGATCTCTATCTGCCCATCTTCTCTTAGTGCAGGTGCTTGTTGACCCTGGCCGAACCCAACCCAGATTTGGGCCCGTTTTACTTCACATTAGAGCCGAATGTCTGGCAGCTCTTATCTGGCTGTGGTGAGTTAGGACCTGTTGCCCTCTCACCCAAATACCCCAGTTGCCGCCCACCACCTCACCCCACTCTCTGTAGTTATCTGAGCCGAGGCATTGTGCGACAGCACATCACTCTTCCAGTCTTCCCCTGCTCACATTTTTGTACATTACCCAGGTTTCCATGGAGACCTGCTCTGTTCTGATCCCTGTTTCCACAGTGACTGGAATGTCGTTGCCATGTCAACACAATGCCAATTCCCCCTGCTCATATGAGAGGGGCGCCTTGAGAGCACCTTGAGTGGAAGGTGAAGATTGGACTGGCTGTATGCCTTACTGTTGCAGAGCAGTGGGAACATTTAGCCTCACTTCTGCAGACATATTATTATCAATAAAAGCTATTTTCCATGTTATATCGTGTGGGTGTGGGTGTGTGTGTGTGTGTGCTTTTGTGTTAGGGAGTGTGTCTGCATTTGCATGCAAACTCAACATCATCATTGCAAGATTCTCCTCTCACTCTCTAAGTGAGAGAGAGTCTCTATGTATTTTAAATAGACAGCAGCTCAAGGCAGGAGAACTCCAGTATCAGACTACTCATCCACTGTAGTAAAGTGGACGTAAACTGATCATAGCGATGGATGCTTGCTGTGAGATGTTCTCGCGTGCGACTCCGGTCTCCGTGTGGCGGTCCCGTCTCGATGTCTTATGCGCCCGACAGAAATAGAAAAGCGCTGACTAAGGCAGCCTCTTCTGCAGTTGTGCAAGGCACACCGAACAGCTAACCAGAAGGAAGCAAGACTACTGTGTTGTCCCAACACGCAAATCCAACATGATAAGGATCAGCATGTTGTATGTGATGCACACCAACTCCGCTTGAGCCTAAACATTGCTATAAATGTGCAAAGAAATTTAAAATTCCATTAAAATACCATAATTCATTATTCATCTCTTAATCTCCAACACATTAATGCTGGATCTGCATTAATGGACGGTGCACAGCCACTGTCCTTTTTATGCCGATCCAGCATTAATGTGTGTTTTGACAGATTGGTATCAGTGGCGGTTTCGGGTATGCTGGTGGTTGGTTATCTTACAGAACTTAAGTACAGAGTTGACTTGAGCAACAGCCCATGAAACAGCCTGATGAAAGGCACTATTTGCATGTGCAACTTTTCCATATTTTCTATGATTTGTATTTGGTGTGTGAAAGAGTGAGTGTATGTTTATTTGAGCTTTTTCCTTTTATATTTTATGACTGTGTAGGATAGAAAATAATTATGTATAGTCTTTTTTTTAATGTAACATCTTTTTCATAATAAACTGTCATAATGTTTCTGCCGTCTGGCGTGAATTATGTATCAGCATCAAATCAGATTTATGCATCAGATTCAAGTTTAAGTTCTATCTGTTTGTCTATAGATGAATAGAAATGCAACAAAAATTACATTTTCAATTCATCCTTCAGCAAAAAAATGTTTTTGAATCCAGTCCCTCAAGTGCAGAGGCTGGCTCCACACAAATGATTAAAAAGTCAACATTAAAGATGTTTTGGTCTAAAGCGAGCAAGATAACTATCTGAAAGTCATGCAAAGACTTTGCCAACCAACAACTTCTACCACTTATAAAAGCTTGCTAGGATGCCAGCTGGTGTCTTTTGGCAAAATAGTTGCCAATGGAGTTCTGAGAAAACTTTCATTACATACTGTATATCCAGGAGCACATAACTACATAGTGCATAGCCTGGGCAGCTACGGGTTATATCTAGGACCACAGAACTACATAGTGCATAGCCTGGACAGCTTTCCTTACATATATCCAAGAGCACAGAACTATATAGTGCATAGCCTGCACAGCTTTCCTTACATATATCCAGGAGCAAAGAACTACATAGTGCATAGCCTGGACAGCTTTCCTTACATATATCCAGGAGCAAAGAACTACATAGTGCATAGCCTGGACAGCTTTCCTTACATACAGTATATCCAGGAGCACAGAACTTCATAGTGCATAGCTTGGACAGCTAAGGGAACGACAGGTCTGTTCTTCACATGACCATCTACGATAAAAATGAATTTAAAGATGATACCAAAACAAGTAACCTATAAAGATATAACCTAAAAATGGAGCACATTGCTACATAGGATGACATTGTAGCATTGTGTGTGTGCGTGTGTGTGTGCTTGAGATTAAACACAGGCGTAGGATATGACAGTGCATTCGTGATGTGACTTGACTTTGGCTGAAGCTTCCTCTAAGCAAATCTTCAAAGAATTCCTCGATCATCTCCGCTTGTACCAGCATGTCGAAGTTCAAGCAAAAGCAGAACCAGACACGGTCTCGTCGCTGAATAAATGAATGAGTAAGCACTCCCTTGCCCTCTGTGTCACTCATGGAGTATTAGTGTGGAATACAACTCTGATGAAAGGCAATGCAGAAGTTCCCAGTTTTGGTTTTATTTTTCTCCTGGACCAACAGCAGAGCTCCACCCAGGAAGTGAGTGTGCCGATGAACTATGTCCTTATAGACTTTCCATCGAGTGACACTTGAAGCTTGTCATGGGATGATGCCATCAGCCTTGAGATCCGGAGAGGAGATGAGAGGGTGGAAGTAATGGAGGTTTTTTTCTTGTGTACAGCTGAGAAAAGATAATAACGGTAGAATCTGACTGTGGCTGATGATGAGATGTGAACTAGGCTTGGTCCAGTCAGCTGATACGCAGACTAGGTTTTTCCATCTACCTGATTTACCATTTTAGACAGCTCCAACATCATAGTATTACCCTGTGTTGCATTTGAAGTTTCTTGTGAAATAGTGAAACACAGTTGGATGTGACTTTGGCACTAATAGGCCCAGGTTTTCTACAATCTGTAGTTTGGTTCCCAGATTGGCTATTATTCATCCCATCTGATGTACATTTACAGTTCCAGGCAACAGATATAATTTCTGCGATTTGTAATCTGTTATTCTAAAACAGAGAGAAATCGCAAAGAGTTCAGTTCTGATTTGCCACTATCGTTGAGAAAAAGAAGAAAACTTGTCAAATACTCAGAATTTGAGCTTGGAATCTAGCTAATTAATGTGAATACAGACAATACTTGGTAGTATCATAACAGTCTTTATTTTGTTTAGTCTGTTTATAACTGATCAAGTCGTACCTCTTCTACAAAGTAAAACATTACAAAGATGATGTATAAAAAAAACATACATAATATACCTTGTACAATGAGAAGTACAAATGCATTCAAATTATCAATTATTAAATTAAATTATTTTCGTTTAGGTTATCCTAGCATTCTAAGAACAACTCAGTAGGCATACATAGTTCACAATTAAATACTCTTAGAAATATTATTGGTATATAATATATTGCCGTTCCAGAATATACCTGTACCTAGAAAGCTTTCCCTATTCAAACAGTTTAAGGATTGAAAGTTTACCCGTTCGTGTGTTAATTGCTGTACTTGTAAACATATAATAATAAACATATAGAATGATATCAACATGATACATAACAGTAGTCTATATGTTGGCTAAAGAGGTGAAGTTAATAGACTGCATTTATATAGCGCTTTTCTACTCATAGAGCTCTTAAAGCGCTTTACATGTAAATGCCTCACAACTTCTCCACCCATTCACACACCAATGGCGGGGGATACTATGCAACATCGAACTAGCAACCTTCCAATTGCTAAACAACCTCTACCTCCTGAACCACTGTCGTAGTACAAAAATAAATATATTTTGTTCATATAAAAATATCGTGTCATTAAATACATATGTAATAAATTAGAAAATATGAAATAAGTACCAAAATTATTAAATTAAATTAAATAGAAAAAATGGTTACATTTCCTATGAAGCCTCCATCTATAAGACTCTATAAGGGCATTACAGTAACTATAAGTCATTGTAGCACTCATTATAACTATGTGTGATTTCTTCACAATACCACTCATAACCACCTTTAAGATACATTAAATTAGTGAATTATAAATGGTTATAATGCATTAGTGCGTGTATCTGTCAAATGTCAGTATATGAAGACATACACATAGTTATAATGAGTGCAACAATGACTTATAGCTTATTTTTAAGACAGTATGATTGCCCTTGTAATATATATATAATAGAGGCAGGCTTCATAGAAAGTGTTACCGAAAGAAAAAACGAAATAAATAAATACAATTATGTCATTTGTAGTAGAGTCAGGTGTCTTCATCTTTCCCAGGTTGACCTTTGACCTTAGGGGTCATTGGGCAAAAGGCTGCGGAGGAAGCGGAAGGCTTCCTGTCCGAAGCGCTGAAGTCGTGCCAGGGTCACGTGCGTCATCACCTGGACTTGGTAGTCGGTGAGTTGAGAGATGTTCAGCGCGGCGGGCTCAACCGGAGGCTGGACATTGAGATACTGCAGTGTCTGAGAGAGAAACAGCGCTGTTAGCATGAGGCTCATAGCACTCCAGCTCTATCTGTTAGCATGAGGCTCATAGCACTCCAGCTCTATCTGTTAGCATGAGGCTCATAGCACTCCAGCTCTATCTGTTAGCATGAGGCTCATAGCACTCCAGCTCTATCTGTTAGCATGAGGCTCATAGCACTCCAGCTCTATCTGTTAGCATGAGGCTCATAGTATTCCAGCTCTTAGCTTTGAATGGTGATCTGGAATTCACCCAATCTTTACCTCTTCCCATTTCTGTCATTCTCAACATTCCTTATTAATCCCCTAATTCTTTAATAATCCCCTTATTCCTTATTAATCTTATTATCCTCTGGATTTAGCATCCAACATTCTCGATTAACACTGCATGTGCAGACACACACACACACACACTGCCATCCTTCAGATTTCCTACTCCCTACAAACCTGTTTGAGCACCATGACATGTCTTAACATCACACGCACACACACACACACACACAAACACACACACACACACACACACACAAGTAAAGATGCTGATTACATAACAACCACACACACAGGCACTAGTAATGCCGCTGATTACATCACAACCACACACACACTCAGACACAAGTGTTGTAGCTTCTAAAACATCTGACCACAACCTTATGACTGGTTAACAGCCACAGATCATCACCATCACCTGATCTCATTCATCATGACACATCCACATAACAGCAGACAGCCCTACGGGAGTAGGTCATCATCTCAAACTCAGACAAGAAATATCCTGCCTTAAACTTGCGATATGTTGTTTTTTGTTTGCTTTTGTCTAAATATTTGTTTTTTCCAGATCTACAAAATTCATGTCACTCTAAAATACCAATGACAATAAAAAGTTAATATATGCCAATTTTTTTCATTCATTGGATCAGGCTTTAATCAGCTTATTTTCCTTTTGTATTGTCACAGAAATCTAAAGAAAAACACTTACAAATCTGAAACACACAGTCAAAATACATGAATGAACAGAAATGTTTGAGACCACTGTCTTCAAATTAACATTGTATAGATAATACGTTTGAAATGTCAAACAATTTTCGTATTGGACAGAAAAAACGATTGCACCTTTAAATGCGGAGTATTTGTGGAATGATAGATGATAGATTTTCTAGGGTAAATAAGCCACATTTAATAATAATATTAATAATTCATTTGATTTGTAACGCACTCTTCATTCTGAAGAATCTCAGAGGATGTTTGCTATAGACTGAGGGGAAGACCATAGCCTTACCTTGTTGATTTGGACCAGCAGATCCTCCAGGTCGGCCAAGAGAGACTTCACACGTCCTGGGCTGGACAGGCGGTCTCTGACAGCTTCCAGAACCCCTTTGTGAACTCGCAGACCCGACAGGATCTGAGATAAAGTCTTTTCCAAACACAGAGGGCCATAGTGAGGTTTTCATCACACTAACTTTTACTTTGCTTAATACGGTGTAAGTCAGGCAACATTTTAAATATTATTCTACTTGTTTTTGTCATGAAACAGCCATTGGGTCTGGAACACAAAGCTTTGCCGAAAACGTAGGTTTCTGAAACAGGTAAAACGCCCATGTTCATTTCAGGGACAAGTGCACGGGAGAGACTCACCTCAGATACACTGGTGGATGGCAGAGTGATATTTGGTGCTGATGGGATGCCCGTGATTCCGGCAATGTACTCCCACTTTGAGAGGTCATCGTTCGCATCAAGGGTCATGCTCTGAAACATAGACAAGATACAGACAAGCCACGATCATTTCCAAGATCTTTAAAGAAGACTAGAACGATCACTGCTGTCTACAAATGGACATGCAGCCCGTATAAAACTCAGCCACGGTGCATGTTCCTCTGATGTCATTTTGCTGTGTTTACAACGAAGGAAATGTTATGTTGTTAGTTCTCATTGTTATAATTGTCTCTGGGTCAGAACATTTAACTTAAAATCTTCATCTTAACCAACTGCCAGTATTACAATCAGATTTCAAATACCCCCCCCCCCCCAAAAAGACATTCTTTAAAAATAAAAAACGTTATCGTGTACGCTCGTAGCGCCAGCACTTGACAGCGTGTAATGCACTTACTTCAATGCACGCCTCGTGGGTTCCTGGAATATCGTCAATTACTTTCTTCATTAAACTCCAACTGGTGTCTACAGTGTTGTTGAAGTCGTCGTCCATGGCGTTGGTCGTTGTCGTGATCGGTGCCGGCTTTGCAATCCTCGATAAGGCGCACAAAATCAGTTGGACTGCTGGAGAAAACGAGTGGTACAATTACAATGCAATACGAGTGGTGAATTACAATGTCACATGCGAGGGAAGTCCTTCGACACCGGTTGGATGTTGGGAAAAAAGGAAACGTCTCCTCAGCCTATCCCATGCAAGACACATTTAAGTCCTATTCAGAGCACTAGACTAGTGTGCAATTAGAATAAGCATTACCAATATAAAGTAATAAACGGAAACTAATTAGAATAAAATAGAAGCATTGTTGCTGCAAATGCTGCTCCATGAAAACGGCATGATTGAGGTTCATCCATAACCTGTTAACAAGCCCATTGAACTTTTACATACCGAAGCACATGGAGATGTTGATTTTCATAGTAACTGTATCTGTATCAGTGTTGCGATATTGACCCCTACGACTCGATGTAATGACATTGACTTCTAATGATCAGAAGTTGTTAAAGGCTTTATAGGTTAGGAACTTCCTGCCTAGCCGCCCCCAACATTTCCAGTCTGGCTACATCCTCCTGTTTGGTGACGCTGGATTTTAAGAATTTGTAACAGTGACTAATTTTACGTGTAAATCTATTTTTGTAACTTACCTTCTAGATGTATTTCATAGATGGTAATGACTGAACCCGATATTTTGATATCCATAGTAAATTCAAATGTACCCTATATGTATATTCATAGATAGCCTAAATGCATGTCAAATGAGCGACACATTTAGTTAATAATCCATACATTCCAATATATTATTCCAAAATCCCCAATACAATGTTTTATTACCCTTGATGTCATCTTGCAAGGTCAGATACTGAGGCAATTACTCCAAATGAACTGACTTAATACATAGAATGTGTTTATAGGGACACTATTACATTCCTCATATTAATCCTTACTCTCATGGTTATGTACAAATATTAGTTTTGACGTGGAGGCCCAGGGAGCTCTGTCATCCCCAGCACCTTCTCCTTTGCCTACTGATTCAGCTTTAATCAATAATAAAATGTAATTAATTTCAATAAGTTCATTTATAATGTAATTTCATTTAAAAAATACTTTCTTTAAAGTCACATTCAACTGTTTTAAATACAGGCCATGCATGAAAGGTACATCTAAATTCCAGTGTATTGGCTTATGTCTGTGTCTGCAACCTGATGACTCAACTCTCAAGTAAGTAAGTAGACTCCATGGCAACACAGGGGGAATGCACTGCCAATCATAAGTAAATAAATACCTCTTAGGCATGTAACACTGAGGTTGTAAACGTCTTTGTATGTTAAAACACCCAAAAAAGATATTTCATGTTCCAAGTCACACCGAGAGGGCGCTTACCCAGACTACTACGTCAAAGATTTCAACTGTTAAACTGCTGACCAGCCAAATGTCCTGGATTAAACTTCATTCAGCTCTTGTGCAACTCAGTTACTCAGGATGAATTTATTCTGATATGAAAGTGAAAGTAACATCTTTGTTCCAGCATATGACTACTGTGTGGATGTTTGGTTATTGGCCTTACTCTTTTCCTAATAGCTTGTTGCAGAAAGCATTTCTGGCATTTTTGTCTGTGTATGGTAAACACGTATCATTCAGTGCAACTATGGTCCTAAAAATAGTAATGCCATAGGATGTCATGACACGCTGGTGCGAGGGTTCTGAGTCTACTGGGCTTGTCTAAAGATTTCATCATTGCAACATCCTGATTGATGTTAGAAGTTGATTACGTAATTTCTTTCATAATGACACTTTCTCTATTTCTCACTCTTTCCATTCTCTGTTCTCCATTAGTTGGCTTGGTTTCTACTCAGAATTTCAGAATTTTCAACATTTTCAAAACTGAGCTTTTTCTCATATCGCCTATTTCAAGACTAGCCACACACACACACACACACACACACACACACACACACACACACACACACACACCATTTCCTGAGAAAGGCACAGGAGGTGTGTGTGGCTTTCCTGAATAGCTGTTGATTCGCTGAAGATTAGCTGACAGATCTCAGATGACACACTCCATCTTTTTTTCCATCACAGAGGCAGAATCTAGGGTGTTTCCCCGTTACGTCAGAGGAAGTTCAGTTCAGTGCTGCCCAGTCGGCAACCTATGCGCTGCTTTTATGACTCTGACCTGCTGGGCATGGGTGTGTGTGTGTGTTTGTGTGTGTGTGTGTGTGTGTGTGTGTCAGTTACAGTGGAACTGTGATGCATTTTTTCTTGTCTTGATTGATTCATTTGTGTTTGTGTGTGTGTGTGTGCGTGTGCGTGTGCGTGTGCGTGTGCGTGTGCGTGTGCGTGTGCGTGTGCGTGTGCGTGTGCGTGTGCCTGTGCCTGTGCCTGTGCGTGTGCATGTGCATGTGTGCGTGCGTGTTCATGTGGTGTGTATCTGCATGTGTATGCGTGCATGCATGCGTGCATGCGTGCGTGTGTGTTCATAGCAAACACCTGTACTCTGTTTATACTGCATTAATGCAGCACCTACTCAAAACATATAGATTACAGTAAGGAGGATATTACACTCAAGTCTTTTTTATTACAAGGGCTATCATATTAGGAGTACATGTCCTTTATTCTACCATTTTTCACTAATTTGAAGTAATTTGTTGCTTTCAGTATAATCATGGTATTTTGCACTATGGTGACGTATTAGGATGTACAGTGCCCTCCACAATTATTGGCACCCT
>NC_137925.1:5632791-5650291 GCF_963457725.1 Sprattus sprattus | reverse complement strand
CTCCCCTCTTTGTCTCTATCTATGTGTATGTCTATTCTCTCTATCCTCTCTATCTCTCTCTCTCTGTCTATCTTTATGTCTGTCACTTCTCTGCCTTTTTTCTGATTGTCTGTCTATCCTCTCTCTCTCTTTCTCTTCTCTCTTTCTCCTTCTATGTCATTCAGTTTCTTTACATCTCTCTCTTCTCTTTTCTCCCTCTGTCAGTGTCTTTACATCTCTCTCTCTTCTCTTTTCCAGTCTGTCTGTCTGTCTGTCTGTCTGTCTGTCTGTGCCTCTCTGATCTCTTTTCTCTAAAGTGGAAGAGAAGAGTCATCCTGATGACGGATCATTCTGGAAGTTCCTCATTTCACTTTCTTTTGTAGTGGCACCCACAGCTTATTCAGCAAGATACATTAGAAAGGCATTGTACAGTAATCTTATTATTATCCTGAGAATGATCCTCTGGTATGCTGCATACTGTATCCTCAGACAGAATGTAGTATGTACTGGTATGCTGCATACTGTGTACTAAGCCGGAATGTATTATGTGTACACTGTCACTCATGCTAACAACTCCCAAATAACTGGGTCTGCTCTGCACTTTCTTTCTCTCTCTCTTTCTCGCTCTCTCTCTCTCTCTCTCTTTTGCTCGCTTTCCCTCTTCTCCCTCTTTCTGTTTGAGTGTCTGTTTCAACTCCATTAAGTATTGGAGAACAGAGAGTTCTTAGTTTTTATGAATGAGTCCATCCTCTGGCATTTCCCCATTTCCCCCCGTGTCTCTCTCTGTTCCTGTGAAGGAGACCCTTTTTGTGCAAGACAGGCAGAAGTTCCCGGGCGCCCGCTCCGCAGGGCACGGAGTGGCGGAGGGTAATTCCAGAGGGTGTTTCTGGTTTCAGCCAGTGGCCGGGGGTGGCAGGGGTGGCATCGCTGCGGTCTGTGGCACTGCCAGGGACTCCAGTGGCAGCTCCTCTCCAGTAACCACCTGTCAATCACACAGTGAGTGACAACACAACAGCCTGGCATCACGAAAGCATGGCATCATAGTCATATCATGCCGGGATGGTCTTGGCATGGCATGACACCAGGATGTGAGTATTGTGGGATTGCCCTGTGCCAGGTACTGCACACACACTTAGAGTCCTATGACTTTCATGACCTTCATCTGGATGACCTTGGAGAGGTTTTACTTGTTTAACTTCCACCCTGTTATAGTTTTTATTCTTTAAACAGTGCACACTAAAGTGGATGGCTAGACGATCTTCCGTATGTAACCCAATGTGGGAAGTGACACACACACACACACACACACACACACACACACACACACACACACACACACACACACACACACACACACATACTCACTCACAAACACACACGAGAGAGAGCAAGAACGAGTGCGATAGCAGGAGTTAGGTCTGGTGGAAACAGGAGGGGTTTCCTGGATATGAGGTCATCTACCAGCAGTCATCAGGTTCACAGCCAGGACGCAGATCTGTCCATCTCTCACATGCGCCGCTCTGACTTGCTGTTGGAACAACCTTCAGGAAGCAACTTTTTCAATGCAAGAGTTACATTTCAAATATTATGGATGGATCTCAAACATTTGACAGGTGTTGTTTTCATTATTTTTTATTTCAGTTTGTAAAATGCATCATGGTCTTTGGAAGCACCTTTTGAACACCCCCTATACCTCTGACATTTAAACAAGACTGCAACTGAACCTTTTCTGTTCGACTAGACAACACTGCTTTAAACGACAAGGCCACCGTCTCTGATCTGTCGGCTGGGTGGTCATATAGACATGGCTGTCACCTGCATATACACTCAATCTTTTTCAGATGAATTGGTCAGCTGAATGACCTGTTTGAAGCTCTGATCAATGTTAAAGTGTTTCAGGAGTAACAGCATTTTGCATGAACCAGACAGGTACTGACCCAGACAGGTACTGACCCGGACAGGTGCTGACCCGGACAGGTGCTGACCCGGACAGGTACTGACCCAGACAGGTACTGACCCAGACAGGTACTGACCCGGACAGGTGCTGACCCGGACAGGTACTGACCCAGACAGGTACTGACCCGGACAGGTACTGACCCGGACAGGTACTGACCCAGACAGGTGCTGACCCGGACAGGTACTGACCCGGACACTGAAACTGATCTGGTTCTGATCCTGCACAGGGCTGTTCAGGAGTCAGAGAGCATCATGAGAGTGTTTTATATTTGAATCATTTACGTTTTTCTATACCAGTGTGTTCTGTAAATTAAAATTGGATCAACAATCATCTGCTCCAAACTGTACAGTACTAGAACAGAGGTTTAGTCCAGGCAGTCTGACTCTACCAGTACAGGGTCATACCCAGCCATAAACCTGCAGAACCACTTTGGCTCCAACACACACTTGGGCCTTGAACAAACACAGTCCCCTTGGCCCTTTAACAAACACAGTCCCCTTGGCCCTTTAACAAACACAGTCCCCTTGGGCCTTTAACAAATACAGTCCCCTTGGCCCTTTAACAAACACAGTCCCCTTGGCCCTTTAACAAACACAGTCCCCTTGGGCCTTTAACAAACACAGTCCCCTTGGGCCTTTAACAAACACAGTCCCCTTGGGCCTTTAACAAACACAGTCCCCTTGGGCCTTTAACAAACACAGGCCCCTTGTGCCTTCTTTGAAACATTCAGAGGCAAAAGAAGTAAAGTCCAGAGCAACATTTTAAGATAAAATATTCTGATTAAGGAGGTCAGTTCTATCACCAGAGGGAAGGACTGGAGCTACTGAAACATGTCCCTGGAAAAGTGTGTGTGTGTGTGTGTGAGTGTGTTTGTGTGTGTGTGTGTGTGTGTGTGTGTGTGTGTGTGTGTGTGTGTGTGTGTGTGTGTGTGTTGTGTGTGTGTGTGTGTGTATGCATAGATCCATGCATGAGTGTGTGTGTGTGTGTTCATACAGGCATGCGTGTGTGTAAGTGAATTGTGTGTGTGTGTGTGTGTGTGTGTGAGTGTGTGTGTGTGTGTGTGTGTATGAGTGTGTATGAGTGTATGCGTGTGTGTGCATGTGTGTGTGTGTATGAGTGTGTATGAGTGTGTTTGTGTTTGTATTTGTACATGCATGAGTGTGTGTTTGTGTGTGTGTGTGTTTGTGTTTATGAGTGTGTGTGTGTGTGCATGTCCTTGCTTAAATGTAGATATGACTCAGGGGGAAGATCACACTCGCTGTATCCTCTGAGTAAAGCAGCTCAGCTGGCCATGGTCAAAAAAGGCCTCCAGTTTCTTTTCACTCCCATTGTCTCTTCCTCTTCTCCTCTCCCGCCCTCCTCCTCTCTTCCTCTTCTCCTCTCTTCCTCTCCCGCCCTCCTCCTCTCTTCCTCTTCTCCTCTCCCGCCCTCCTCCTTTTTTACTCTCTTCCTCACCTTCCTCTCCCGCCCTCCTCCTCTCTTCCTCTCTTCCTCACCTTCTCACCCATCCTCCTCCTCTCTTCCTCTCTTCCTCACCTTCTCTCCCGTCCTCCTCCTCTCTTCCTTCTATCTTCCTCTCATCCTCTCTTTCTCTCCTTCCACTTGCCTTCTCTCTTTCTCTCCTTCCACTCTCCTCCTCTCTCCTCGCCTCCAGACCTCCTTCTCTTCTGTCTATCCCTCCACCCAACACTATCGGATTAGTCCATAAATTCCATTGTTTTACTTCTAATAATATGAGAATACATTTCATAGAAGCAAATTCATTATTTTATTTCAAATTTTCAATAGCGATTTTCTTAAAAGTGCACTTGAACATTGTTAATTCTCAGTTGCCGACATGCCGACCCCTCTCCAAAAATCCAATCTACCTCACCTCTCTTTACTACCTCTCTCTCCATCTGTCTCTCTCAGTGTCTCTCCTCCTCTCTTTCCTTCTACCTCTCTCTCTATCTGTCTCTCTCAGTGTCTCTCCTCCTCTCTTTCCTTCTACCTCTCTCTCTATCTGTCTCTCTCAGTGTCTTTCCTCCTCTCTCTCCATCTACCTCTCTCTCTATCTGTCTCTCTCAGTGTCTTTCCTCCTCTCTCTCCATCTACCTCTCTCTCCATCTGTCTCTCTCAGTGTCTTTCCTCCTCTCTCTCCATCTACCTCTCTCTCTATCTGTCTCTCTCAGTGTCTTTCCTCCTCTCTCTCCATCTACCTCTCTCTCCATCTGTCTCTCTCAGTGTCTTTCCTCCTCTCTTTCCTTCTACCTCTCTCTCCATCTGTCTCTCTCAGTGTCTCTCCTCCTCTCTTTCCTTCTACCTCTCTCTCCATCTGTCTCTCTCAGTGTCTCTCCTCCTCTCTCTCCATCTGTCTCTCTCAGTGTCTCTCCTCCTCTCTCTCCATCTGTCTCTCTCAGTGTCTCTCCTCCTCTCTTTCCTTCTACCTCTCTCTCCATCTGTCTCTCTCAGTGTCTCTCCTCCTCTCTTTCCTTCTACCTCTCTCTCCATCTGTCTCTCTCAGTGTCTCTCCTCCTCTCTCTCCATCTACCTCAGTCACTAATTCACTCTCTTTAGCGCTCTTTCTCTCTCTTTCTCTATCTATCTTTCTCTCTGTGTGTGTGTCTCTCTCTCCTCTTTAAGAAGACAGACCAGTTACTCTGCCAGTGCCAGTTGAGAAACGGGGCCACTCCCAGATCAATTATTCATCTCCATTAGATTAGATTGCCGGCCGATTTCCTCCGTCTTTCCTTGGCAGTGCTGCAGCCTTCACTTACTGGCCGCTGTGGTTCACAGACTCCCTTCTGCCTATGCAGCTCATAAGTGACCGCCTCTACTGACTATGCAGTTTATACCAGCGAACCAATGCACCCTACAGCCTTCGTTCTGACTATGCAGTTTATACGAGCGAACCAATGCATCCTACAGCCTTCCATCTGACTATGCAAGCCTTTTGTCTTTAATTCTTGCTTCCGACTCTGCAGTGAATACTGACCAGACACAATCACATACTCCATGGCTGAATGACTGCCCCCTGCATCTTATACACCCCCCCCCCAGCCTTACATATGCAGCCTAGACTGACCAACCCATGTGTGCTCCTACATTACCCCTCCTTACTTCATCAATGCATGCATTACTGACTGGCAACTATGTCCTGTTACATCACTGACAGACCCCTGCCCCTTCCCACAATCCTGCTCTTTCCACAGACCCTTGCCCCTACCCACAATCCGGCTCTTTCCACAGACTCTTGCCCCTACCCACAATCCTCCTCTTTCCACAGACCCCTGCTCCTACCCACAATTCTCCTCTTTCCACAGACCCCTGCCCCTACCCACAATCCTCCTCTTTCCACAGACCCCATGCCCCTGCCCACAATCCTCCTCTTTCAACCAAATCACCTCCACAGACTTAGACGTTCACCCACTGCTCCTTCCCCTACAAGGTTGCCCTCTGCTGGGGTCAAGGCTTGCATGGCCCTCTGGTCAGACAGTAACTCACTGACCGATACCATCCGCGGAAGCAGCCTAGGTTAGGCCTGCTCTCTGCTTGTGATCCAATCTACAGCCACAGCCCCATACACAGATGAACAGAAGGGGGCCTGCCCCTCGGCGAGTGTCAGCCATGCATTTCCTGTTTCCTGCGTATGTGTCTTATGCGTCTGGCTTTCACGGCTCACACCACCGTGCTGATGGTGGACGACTCTTCGGACTTCGGGAGGCCGGGCAGCGACTTAAGGTACTCCAGGTGCCTCCTGGCATCCTCCTGGTTGCCGCGCACGTAGTAGACTAGGTAGGAGATGACCATGCTGAACCAGCCGAACATGGTGACCAGCATAGCCACGTCGGTGGTCTTCTTCATCACCACGCACAGGTCCAGGTCCTGGGTGAGCAGCAGCGCCTGGCCCTCGGCGCCCGTGTCAGCCGGCTCCGCCGAGTGGCACACGATGCCCGTCAGCGACACGGGCTCCAGGTCGAGCCGGGGCAGCACGCTCTGCAGGGTGCAGTCGCAGTGCCAGGGGTTCCCCGTCAGGTTGGACCGCGCCGTCAGGCCCTCAAACGCGTCCGGGTTCAGCGTGGCCAGACTGTTGGAGGACAGGTCCAGGAACTTGAGCGAGGGGCCCAGGCCTCTGAAGGCGCCCGGCTCCAGAATGGAGAGGTCATTGTGGGACAGGTCCAGCTCTCTGAGCAGGGGCAGGCTCAGGAAGGCGTCTGTGGGCACGGAGGCCAGCTGGTTGTAGTCCAGGTAGAGACGGTGCGTGTCGTTGGGGATGCCGGCGGGCACGTGGGTGAGGTGGAGGTGGCTGCAGCGCACCGTCTTGCCCTCGGACTCGGAGCAGTAGCAGCGCGGGGCGCAGCTGGTGCCCGCGGCGACGGTGCCCGTGTGCGGGGAGCACACGGCCATCAGGACCAGGCTGGGCAGGAGCAGCCACGCGGGCACGGAGCCGCGCAGCAGGAGCCAACCGGACGCCTCTGGCATGCTGGACACGCACTGGGCATGCTCATAAGACCCAGGAAGTGGGGTGGTGGGATTGGGGGGGGGGTGGTTAGGTTCTCAACTCAACCTCTCCAAGACGTGGAACACCTGTGGGGGGAGAGAGAGATGAACAAGCTGCCTGATTTCACAAGAAGAGAGGCTCATACACACACACACACACACACACACACACACACACACACACACGCACGCACGCACGCACGCACACACACTCACACACACACACACACACACACACACACACACGCACACACGCACGCACGAACACACGCACACACGCACACACACACACAAACTCACACACACACAAACTAACAAAACACATTCACATTTGAGTGCACTGCAAACCCACACAGAATGTATTGGTTGGCCCACGCTTTCATCCTGACAGACGGAAGGTGAAGTACACTGAACAATAAGCAACGAGCCAGAGCATTTAATTATGCAGACCTGCCAAAGCATATCAGCGATAATGCATCATCATTACACTCTGTATGCTTACACACACCCTCACTCTACCAGACTCACACACACCACACATGCACAAACCCATCACACACACTCCCAGACACATGCACAAACACATCACACACACACACACACACAGGCCTGCACACCACACGAAAAACAGAGGTTAAGTGTGTTATTTCACATGAAAACTAGATGCTCTTATTGTTTCGACAGGTCAAAAGGCAACCCTTCCCACCTGCTCATCATTTAAGCCATAACACACACACACTAACATGCACACATGTTCACACACTCACACACACACACATTAATACAGACATAAACTAGTAATCAAGCCAGCATCTAGCGCACTGTTGAGAATAATGGTTTCCAAGCGCCAACTCATGCCAAGTGCTCTCAAGCCCCATCCCCACTAAAGTACTGCCCCATCCCCCCTGATACACTGCCCCATCCCCCCTGAAGCACTGCCCCATCCCCACTGCCCCATCCCCCCTGCCCTATCCCCACTGAAGCACTGCCCCATCCCCACTGCCTAGGGCTGGGACGACGCGTCGACGTCATCGATTACGTCGACGCAAAAAATACGTCGACGCAAAATATTTCGCGCCGATGAATCATTTGAAAAAAAAATAAATAAATAAAATATTTTTTTTAACATTTTTTTTTTTTTGTTCATCCTTATTCAATTTTCAATTTTATTTTGGAATTAAAGGGCAAGCCTGACTCCTGAGCATGTTGGAATGCTTACGTTCCTCCACACAAAAATAAGCTGGTTCTTTGTCTTAAACCATGTATTCTGTTTTTGAGTGTTACAGACAACATTTTTATGACCTGGTTAGGTGATTTTCTTCAATTTTCTATTTTCTTTTGGAATTTTGAAGAGCAATAAACAATCAACATCAACATGTATAGTAAATTGCTATTAGTGAATTAATGGGGAGATAATCGATAATCGAATCAAATCGAACTGAAAAAATTAATCGTTAGATTAATCGATGCATCGAAAAAATAATCGCTAGATTAATCGTTTAAAAAATAATCGTTTATCCCAGCCCTACCACTGCCTCATCCCCACTGCCCCATCCCCACTGAAGCACTGCCCCATCCCCACTGAAGCACTGCCCCATCCCCACTGAAGCACTGCCCCATCCCCACTAAAGCACTGCCACATCCCCACTGAAGCACTGCCCCATCCCCACTGATGGAATGGTTTGGTGCCGGGTCCGTTCTCCAGCTGCACCAGGTCTGAGGTGCGCTCCAATTCGGTGAACAATGGCAAACACCTTTTACTTTAAACTCTAAAATGTGAAGGTGTAAACGTTTGCAAATTGTTAGATCTAAACAGTAACCCTTGTTTGAATCTGGCCGTGATCTGTTCCTCACATCTGAGCGGATTAAGCTCTGGTCCGGTCCCTGACTCTAGAACAGATCAACCTCCGACCAGGAGCGTCAGATCCACTCTGGGCAGACCCCTATGTGCATTATTAGGGTTAGATCCACTCTGGGCAGACCCCACTGGGCATTATTAGGGTGAGATCCACCCACTCTGGGCAGACCCCACTGGGCATTATTAGGGTCAGATCCACTCTGGGCAGACCCACTGGGCATTATTAGGGTCAGATCCACTCTGGGCAGACCCCACTGGGCATTATTAGGGTCAGATCCACCCAGGATAGGGAATAAGCTCAATCTTGTCATACAGTCCCACATCTCATGAGGTGCATGTTACGCTGAGAGGAACAGGAAGGTTTGTTTGTGTTCTATAATTTCGAACACATTACATGCTTTTTTTTTAGCATGTAATCCTGACAGGAATAGGCCTCGTTTTACCTGGACGTTGTTTCCACACCTGTTCACTAATCCTTTCGATGCGTTTCAACAAACGGATATCTTATTACTAATCCGACAGGGGGAAAAGTCTCCAGTCTGAAGTTGCAGCATGGCCATCTTAAATCCAACAATTCAGCGAGTTCACTGGTCAGCCGAAACGAATGGATTGGCAGAGGTACAGTGAACTTCTAATGGCATCTTGAGCTCGCTGCTTCCTGACGTTTCATTTTCTCGAGAAAGAAGCCGGGAGAGAAAAGTGGACAGACCCGAGATCCACTTAGTGAGATTAGAAATGAAATCGATCTCAAAGCACCTTTTTAGGACCCTATCACGTAACGAGGGGGGAGCCGTCTCAGGGACGTCTAATTGTGAGACTCATTGTGCCATACGCAGGATTGTCGGAACTGGCGCCAGGGAAATTAACGTTAGCGGAGTTTGGAGCGCAAGCCAGCACAATTCATTAGGAGACGGTGTTGTCAGAGCCAAACAGCCGACAGGAGCACCTCCTGACGACGTCACTCCACGGTCTCTTTACCCCCGCCCATGCCGACTGTTTATTATTACAGGGGACTAGGTGTTCTTCAGAGTGTTTATTATTACATGGGATAAGGTGTTCTCCATGAGTGTTTATTATTACAGGGGACTAGGTGTTCTCCAGAGTGTTTATTATGACAGGGGACTAGGTGTTCTCCAGAGTGTTTATTATTACAGGGGACTAGGTGTTCTCCATGAGTGTTTATTATTACAGGGGACTAGGTGTTCTCCATGACTGTTTATTATGACAGGGGACTAGGTGTTCTCCATGAGTGTTTATTATGACAGGGGACTAGGTGTTCTCCATGAGTGTTTATTATTACAGGGGACTAGGTGTTCTCCATGGGGTTTATTATTACAGGGGACTAGGTGTTCTCCATGGGGTTTATTATTACAGGGGACTAGGGGTTCTCCAGAGTGTTTATCATTACAGGGGATTAAAGAGTCAGTGTTCTCCAGAGTGTTTATCTTTATTGGGCTGGGACCGCTGTGGCCGCTCGATGCGTGCAACACTTGCTCAGAGACAGGTTTTGAGATGCAGGGTGTTGTGGTTCAGGTTTGATGCATCGAAAGGCTAACGGCTAACGCTGCTCTTCTCAACAAAGCTCGCACAGGTCACCTCTCTCTTTCTCTCTCTCTCTCTATCTCTCTCTTTCTCGCTCTATCTCTCTCTCTCCCTCTCTCTCTCTCTCTCTCTCTGTCTCTCTCTCCCTCCCTCTCTCTCTCTCTCTCTCTCTCTCTCTCCTTCTCTCTATCTCTCTCTCTCCTTCTCTCTCTCTCTCTCTCTCTCTCTCTCTCTATCTCTCTCTCTCTCTCTCTCTTTCTCTCTGAGGGGTGGCAATTCAAGACGCAGGTATAGGTGGGACACCTGAGGCATCGGAGAGAGTGAAAGGAAGATGGCGAAGGAGCAAGAGGATCTGCAGAGAGGGGGTAGCGTTACAGTCAGAACAGAGAGCGGGCGCAGACGCAGCGGCTCCAGAGGAGCTCAGTGAGTAACCGTGAGATGACAAGGGCAAGATATGCCTGCTATGATGTAATTATACACAAGGCATACACCCCGTGTCAAAGTGAATACATCTTTTCAAAAAGGTCGGGTGTGAAAGACTGCAAGGGGTGCAGGTCTGGTACAATGATTAACAATCTTGTGATTGGTGCTTTTTATTGTTTGACGTCAGACAGACTATTAATGTGATGTCAGAAGCAGTTGGGCGATATGTCAACCCTGAGCGACCGGCTCACTTAAATCATAGCAGCCTAGGCTAGAGCACTGAATTCAGACGCACTGAAATAGGCCGAGCCTACACCGACCCCCTAAATCTAACCGTAGTCGTTTGAAGTGGGAGTGAATGTAAAGTGGGTTTTTATAGAAGCCCAGTGGGTTGTTTATGTTCCGCAATCAGCACTTGTTTGGTTGCCAGTGTGCTGTCCACAGAAAAGCACTCATTACGAACAGACGCTTTTATGTCTCCCTGCAGTTTTTTCATCTCCTCTTTTTTTATCTCTGCAGGTATTGATTGCAACCCAACCACGAGGCCTATAACGAGTTTGTGTGTGTGCACGCCTACAATCCTGTGATGGTATGGGTGAAATTATTAACCCCTGAGAAATGAACATAACAGATTTGTTCTGTGGAATAGGTCTGTCCTGGGCTGGGCAGCAGGCTAGCTAATGCTGTGTTCTATGGCATGTTAGGCCTACCTGTCAGTTACATTTAGATCACCATCTGACATGCTACAGACTTCCCCAGTCATCTCTATGTACTTCGACCTGTTTGAGAAATAGTAAATGCGTTTGTTGTGGTTTGACATTTCCATAACCTCAAACTATTGGCTTATGTCAGAGGAGCAGGGGAAATGGTATCCAGGGCCCGGAACAAAACCCGGAACAAACCCGGGAAAAGGGTGCTGGTGATAGTAGGCTCTGCCCTGAGGTTGAGTGTGTGTGTGTGTGTGTGTGTGTGTGTGTGTGTGTGTGTGTGTGTGTGTGTGTGTGTGTGTGTGTGTGTGTGTGTGTTTGTGTGTGTGTGTGTGTGTGTGTGTGTGTGTGTGTGCGTGTGTTGTTGTTGTTTGTGTGTAGGGGGCTTATTGTGGAATAAACAGTAGATATTTTGAAGTCTCTAAATTGGACCTGTTATTGGATACCAATATCCTATTTCCACAGGACTTGTCGAGAATACAAGTCAGGCTATATATTTTCATTAAGCTGTTACTTAAATGGACAGTATTGATCTCCTCATACAAACTAGTGAGCAGTGACGTTAGAGATCATAAATTATCCCATCCCATAAATGGATTCTTTTCTGCTGTTCAATTTTACTGTCTTAAGCCAGAATGCAAGGCATAGGGGCAAAAGTTCTATACATTATTTTACATTACAAGAACAGTTTTATCATAATCATCAATTTAGCATAATAAGGCATCTTCATAAAACATAAATACAAGTATTATTATTATGATTAGCCTATTAGGCTATTGTTAAACATTATACTATAGCAGCTCATCTTTGCAACAAACTTACTGTATTTCTGTACGAGGATGTTATCTTATTTGGCTGAGCAACTAACAACTATCCATTATTTTGCATGCGCTCGCTAGCTGCGGAAGGTTTGACATTATACAGAAGCCAAACGAGAAACTGCTGAAAGTTTTCCTTTGTTAGGTATCAATAACATGTTAAAAACTGTATCCCAGCTATCGTTAATATTAAGCTTAAAACTTCAACATACAACACGCTCGATTTTGTGAAATATACACTTACATGTCTGCCGTTCCTTCTTCTGCAGTCATGCAGCAAAACGAATTTTGTCCGGAGGAAGAAAAACCTTAAATGTGTCCTTTCTTTTTTTTGAAACGGGTATAAATACATCCAGGCACGCCTTTACATGTCTGTCTTTTCCGTAACGTCGTTGCCGACTGCTCTGTACACGACACAGCGACAGAGGAGTGAGGCGCGCGTTGAATGCGCCCTCACCAGCGCGCCCGTAGTTTCTATGCAACCACACCACCGGGCATCACAGCAGGCGCGAGTCAAATCCGCTCGGAGCCGTGAGGCAAATGATACAAATAGACATGCCTCCAAACGCACGCAGGGAAACGAGATGCGCCACTGTCGTTAAAATCTGTTACTAAAGACCTAGGACTGTTTGACGCACTCTGCTCCTGTAAGTTCATTCCGTTGGTATCAGGTGGATGTGGACTTTCCATTTAGGAGACAAATGACTTGTCCTCAATAGCCCCGTATATTTTGTCTAATAAGTATACTGTATTAATAGAGGTGAACTTTAGTTTGTCATTTAACAGGCTATGTGCTATATGCTGTAGGCTATGTCCCATACATTGCCTCGGAGGAATGTTGGCCCATTCCTCCTTACAGAACTGCTTCAACTCATGGATGTTGGTTGGCTTACGTGCATGAACAGATCTCTTCAGGTCTTCCCAATACATTTCTATAGGAGTAAGGTCTAGACTTTGACTCGGACATTCCAAAACATTACATTTTTTCTTCGTTAACCATTCTTTGGTAGACTTACTTGTGTGTTTAGGGTCGTTGCTGCATGACCCATCTTCTGTTGAGCTTCAGTTTACAAACGGATACCCTGACATTCTCCTGTATTGTTGATATTTTTGGTACTATCTAGAATTCATAGTTCCGTCAATGATGGCAAGCCGTCCTGGTCCCGAGGCAGCAAAGCAGCCCCAAATAATGATAGGCCTACTGCCACCACCGTGTTTCAGTAAAATGTTTAGACGGGCCGCAATGTTCTTTCGCATTATCTCCCTCTGGAACGAAATACTGTTTTCTGATTGGCTAATGGGGTGTACATTAAGTTCGTATAACCGGACACCTTGGACGTAGTCCCAGTAGAAACGTTAAATCGCCGTTCCATATCAATGCTCATGAATGGTTACCATTGACAACCAACGTAACGGTTTTTTTTTCTTCAAAAAACGCACTACTTTCTCTAACGGGAGCACTAGGCTTCAAATCAAGAATTCATCAGGTTATTATGCATATTAAATTTCCTAAAGATAAAGGAAATTCTAAATAATAATAATAATAATAATAAAAACATTTTTGGATGTTGTAAACGGGAGATAAGCGGGATAACGGCCTCCGAGCTGTCCAGTTCTACGAAGTTAATGGACTTCTGCGGACCAACACCACTCCGCTCCGCGTCGTGGTGTTCTTTGCCCCGCAGCGTCCATTAACTTCGTAGAACTGGACAGCTCGTCGGCCGTTATCCCTTACGTGTTTGCCTGATGGTGGACTCATTAACACTGACATTACCCAACACAATAGAGGCCGTTAATGTTACCCTGGGGTTCTTTGTGACCTCCTGGAATATTATACGCCTTGCTCTTGGAGTGATTTTTGCTGGACGACCACTCCTGGGGAGAGCAACAATGGTGCTGAATTTCCTTCATTTGTAGACTACCTGCCTGACGGTGGATTGGTGGAGCCCAAACTGTTAAGACCTGGTTTTGTAACCTTTTCCAACCTGGTGAGCATCGACAACTTGTTTTTCTGAGTTCCCTGGGCATCTCCTCCTTTGATACTTAAGACCCAGATTATGTTTTTTTTTCAATAGACAGGCACCACTTAACCCACACCTGATTGTCATCCCATTGATTGAAACACCTGTCCCCAATTACCCCTTGAAATGAATTGATTATCAAAAGGGTTTACTTACTTTTTCCATCAAAGCATTTACCGTAATGTTTAATCATTTTTCTCAATAAATAGAACTTACAAATAATAATAAAAATACGTTTTTTTTGTGTGTTATTTGTTTAACTGGGTCCACTTTATCAAGTTTTAGTACATGCAGATGCAATCACATTTTAGATCAAATGTATGCAGATATACAGAAAATTCTATAGGGTTCACAAACTGTCTGGCACAACTGTAGTGTAAGGGTAAAGTTCTCACGCACTCGACCTGTATGGAAGAGGTAAACAAACAGACTTGAGAAAAAGAGTTTAAATGTGTGAGCAAGCATTCACATTCTTTGTTGTGGCTATATACATTGAGATTGAGGTGAATTTATTGTTTTAAAAGAAGAAATGTTCAGAATCATGTAAATTGACTTTTTTTTGTTGTTTAAAAAGAAAGCAATTAGTTGGCAATGAAAGAAAGGTTTGTGTAGATTAGCATAGTGTTAAATTCAGGTGTTGGTGATGGCCCTGTGTGTGTGTCCCTGTGTGTGTGTGTGTGTGTGTGTGTGTGTGTGTGTGTGTGTGTGTGTGTGTGTGTGTGTGTGTGTGTGTGTGTGCGCGCGCCGTGGACCTGGACCTAAACCTACACTGTAAAATGTTACCAGAGTTTTACAATATTTTACTGATATATTTCACAATAAATCATTGTAATGTTACTTTACAGGCTTTAACTGTAATAATCACAATGTCATGTTGTAATGTAGACTTTACTGTGAAATCAATGTAGACACAGTAAGTTACTGTGAAAAAAACGATACCGGGATTTCACAGCATTGTATAGGGTTATTTTACAGTAAAATACTCTATTCAAATCAGCCTTTGAGATAACCCAATACATTACTGTAAATTTGAATTGCACTTGAACTACGCTGTATTGTGGGCTCAAGAAGAGACAGTTGGATCCACGGTGACTACAGACGCAGGCAGCACATAGAAGAGCGCGAAGGTGGATACAGCACATGAGCTAGATAGAAGATAAAGGTAAGGTTGACAGAGAGCTTGTCACAACTCTATAATAATAACGTTTTAATAACGTTCGTTGTCTGGGTTAGTAAATTAACGATCTTTTGGATCAAGGTCAGGTCACTTAAAGAACCACTTTTTAAGAAATTCCAAAAGCTGTTTTCTCCGTGAAGCTTTGCCTCACAGAGAAGAAACTTATCTTTGTAAAATTCTAATTGTGGGTTTCCATTCAACGTTAATGGTCTCCACATGTCAATTTTAGTCATAGTGTGTTAGTTATTTGACGGAGAATACTCAAATTAGCGTGAAAGTTAAAGGAAGCTAACGTTAGCCTCCAGCTGCAGCAACCAGCTAAGTCATTTTAAACAATTTTTCCCCGTAAAGATTTTCCTCACAGACAAGTAATGTATAGTTGTTTTGGATGTGTAGTTGTTTTGGAAAGCTCAAATGATGTGTTCTCATTTAATGCTGTCCACATGTCCAGGTATAGAGTGTGTAATTCGACTGAGAATACACAAATAAGCGTGACAGTTATAGTAAGCTAACGTTAGCCTCCAGCTAAGTAATTTTAAAGCCATTTTCCCCGCCAAGATTTTCCTCACAGACAAGTAATGTATAGTTGTTTTGGAAAGCTCAAATGATGTGTTCTCAATTAATATTCTCCACGTGTCCAGGTATAGAGTGTGTTATTCGACTGAGAATACACAAATTAGCGTGAAAGTTAAAGTAAACGTTAGCCTCCAGATGCAGCAACTAGGCTATGTCATTTCAAAGGAGCTAATTTTAGCCTCCTGATTTGCGTTGCTTATATCAATCTTGCTTGGCTTTCAATACTAACTTATTTGGTGCATGTGCCTTGGATAAACAATGCCATATTAAATCTGTAAAACTGAAAGTTGTCTTTGCTTATTGTTTACAGGTGCTTCTTGGGCATCAACCCAGAGCGAAGAAGAGGCGTGGAGGGATAAATGCAAATGTCAGCACACTCCAGAGAAAGCTTGTCGACTTCGAGTGGTCATTGTAAATTTTTAATTGTTTTTGCATTTTTTTTGTAATTGCATTTCATTTTTGTTTATATTGTATATGTTCCGAAGTTTTGTTTATATTTGATATGGTTTGAAGACAGACAGAGTTATTTAGGAGAGTCTACGTTCTGGAGTGTTGTGTGTTTTAAACTTTTTTCATTGTGTATTAGGATATTGATTAATGAATTTGACGTGTTTTTAACTTTTGCTATTTGTATTTGGGTTTTGAGTTCTAGGGTTAGGGTATTGAGTAATGAATTTGACGTGTTTCAAACCTTCAGTAATTGTTATGTAATTGGGTATTGATTTTTTGCGTGTTTTTAAACCTTTTTTATTGTAATGTATTTAGGTATTGAATAATAAATATGACGTGTTTTAAACCTTCATGAATTTGTATGTATTTGGGTATTGAGTAATGAATTTAAAAAGTTAAAATTAGTATTGTCTTTGTTCTTGCTTTGACTTTTAATTTAGCAAATCCAAAGCACATTTGTGTGGCAAAATCAGTTAACAAGTCAAATGTGCAGTACCTAAATTGTAAATGTACAGTATAATGTACTAGTTGCATAACTTAAGTTTTACAGTAAAAATACTGTAAATTATATACAGCAAGACGATGTAATTCCACAGCTACATACTGCCAAATCACAGTAATCCAATGGCATTAAACTGTGAAATTACAATATACTGCTGTAGTTGCATTGCATTTTACTGTGAAATTTTTACAGTTCATTACTGTAAAACATGTACAGTACATTACTGTGAAATATTTACAATAAATTACTGTAAAATTACCGTGAAATGAATGCAATTAGGAACCAGTAATTTACTGTAAAATTACGGTGAAATATTTTACAGTGTAAACCTGTTTTATATCTGCTTCTCTTTAGCCATGTGGAGTATATCCTCTGTTCTGGCCATTCACATGATAATGTTGTGAACGTGGGCTGCTGTATTCATATGATAATGATGTGAACGTGGGCTGCTGTATTCATATTTGAAGGTCAGCCACCAAAATGTCTCTTTTTTTCTATCCTGGATGACATTACGGCAGAAGCGTTCAGATCACTGAAGTCACCTCTGCCGGCGGAAGAAAAGATATGAACTCTGCTCAAAGATCCACCTGCTCCTACCTGCTGTCAGTCTGCCTCCCTCTTGCCATGGATTAGGCCTGTTATAGCACCCTTATAACGCTACTTTGAACACACTCTTAACATACTTTATGGGCTTCTTCCGCAAAAACCTATCAAAATGGTCCACACAGACTAAATATAACAGCCTACGGTGGTTTTAACACTCGAGACGGGGGAGTGAGATGCCTACTGAGAAAGAGAGAAGGACAATAATGTGTTTTTTCTCTACGAGATACACATGATCAGTCTTTAATTTTGTACCTAATGTGTTCCTGTATCTGAACCGCTAATGCTAAGTGCCAACCACACCGTGAAATGGAGCATAGTGAGAAAATAATGCTTTTAATTCTAATGAGATGTGCTCAATCTTTAATGTGTCTGTGGCTCACCTTCTGATGCTAAGTGCTAACCGCT
>NC_137925.1:5607791-5630291 GCF_963457725.1 Sprattus sprattus | reverse complement strand
TAATAATAATTCATTTTATTTTTAATTATGTCTTGGTCCGCGCAACTATGTTTGTTTCCCATTCACACAGAATGGAAAGCTAAAAGACCTTAACTAGTAATTCTCTGAATTTGACGAAAAAAAATGTTTTTTGTAGAATTGCAGACTGCGCCTTTAAAATATGTCAAATTCATGAAATGCCCGTATCCTAAAGATCCTCTAATGAGACCTGCCACTGCAGTGTGGCTCCGCTCACTCTCTGTCATCTCTATCTGTTGTTTTCCAGGGCGAATAAAGATGGACACACCATCCGGAGGAATTCCAGCTATTTGTGTTAGCTCTCGAGGGTCGAGCGATGCAGGAAACAGATAGTGTGGAACTGCATCTTTCACACCAATTAACACGATACTAATTAGCATCGTGACAGGAGTAGGCTGATGTGGCCTGAAGCGAAACGTGAAGGTGAAGACCTCATGCTTTAAAGCAGCGACAATTAACCCTAATTAACCCTTGTACATTCTAAAAAAAGAATGCGTTCATCAACAATACAAGATAATATTCCACTTTATTTTCGATGGATAGTCTTCAGAACGTTCATTTTACAACATTCTAAACATGGCCTCTTCCTTGGCCCATGTAACACCCCTTCACCTAGTTTCATGAACATTCTGCTGGTAGCTTTTTGCATAATCCTGACAAGAGACAGAAAATTAAACCAACATATTGAAAAGATAACCTCCTTGGGCGGAAGTAAATATTGTAACAATTACAACATTAGGCCGTAACTATCAGCACAACTAATAAGGGAATGAGGCATCTGTTCTCTCATCTGTAGGGACATGCAGTGATTGCAAATCAGTACCTCCGGCAAGGAGGTTATGTTCTCATTACCGTTAGTTGGCCTGTTTGTGTCTGTCAGCAGGATGACGCAAAAACCACCGGCCCAATCATCATCAAACCTGGTGGAGGGGTGTGGGTAGAACCCCTTAAATCTTTGAGCGGATCCAGGATTTCTTCTTCACTTTCTTTAACATTGCGATCTTGAAGACTGGACTCTTGGCCTTGGCGTAGGTCTGCGCTCTCCAAGTGCCCTTGGAGTTGCTCGGTATTTCCCACTGAGTTTTAAAAAGTGTGTTTGCTTTATCCTGCTTTCTCACATCCAGAAGCCAGCCAGGTCCGATTAAAACAAAGGTAAGGGTGGGGGCACTGTAGCTCACACAGTAGCCTCGACCACATTCAGGCTTGAAGCTCAAGGAGGTCATGGGTTCGAATCTGGCCCGATGTCATTTCTCCCGTCCACTTCCCACCTCTTCTCCCTGTCATTTCCTGTCCAAATCTGAACTGATCTATCCATTAAAGGCATAAAAGGCCAAAAACAAATCTTTAAAAAAAAAAAAAATGTAAGCGTGGAAGCTCCCCCTCACTCATCTTACATAAGCCTGAACATGCACACCAATCATGATCATGTCACACAGCTCTGTGCCTGTCCCATCTGTGCTGTGCCACCCAAAACACTAACTCGCGGCGCACAGCCTGCCGTTGTCAGAGTTCTCCTTGCTCGCTCTGATGAAACGGTGTCCTCGGGCGCAGTTCACCCGGACATGCTGGAGCTCTGCTGCCTCTCATTGCGATGGTCACAGCTGCTTGTCTCTCCTCTCTCCCTGTAGCTGGATCAAAGGAGTTCCGGTGAGAAAGGTCAGCCTGATCATGACCTGCACACCAATCGTCGTCCTCCACTGCTGGGGGATAAGGGGGGATGCAGTGCTTAGATCTTCGAGTCCTGACAGTGCAAGCTACCTGCAGCTTGTTAACCTGAGCTATGGAAGACAGGGTTGGGCTGACATGGGCACTTTCATACACGGCTGAAACCAAATGGAGCTGAGCACTCATCTCCTTATTGGTCCCCAGGGCTCAGAAGGATACAATGTCTCCTCTCCTCTTTCTCTCTCTTTCATTTTCTCTCGTTCTCCTTGCATTTTTTGCCTCTCTCCGTTCTTTTTAAGATCAAAGCATGTCTTGAATATGGCACGTAGTGATTCATCATTTTTTCTTCAAAGGTTTCAGCGTGTTTTAATCAAAGGAAAGATGGCACTCCGAGGGCAACGAGCCCCCCAAAGGTCCTTCAGGCAACTGAAAGAATACTCGCACTTGGCTCAACGCCTTTATGACGACTGATATTGACAGTTCAGCTTCTGTACCTTCCGGTGCATTTGGTCCTGTACAAAAAGAATGAAGAAGTTTAGATATATTATATTACATTACCTATAGAACATTCAATATAAAATTAAAAAAAGCTAAATCACAAATCTACAAACAGCCAATCTGTGAATCAGAAAGTAGTCATCATAGAAAAGACACAAGGCCACAAAGTCACATGGTCAAATAGCGGGAGTAGAATTTGCTGATGTATGTATCCTGTGTGAACAGGCAAGACAAACTTAAATGTGTTCTCATTTGCTGATGTATTGTATGTATCCTGTGTGAACTAACAAGACAAGCTGAAAAGTGTTCTCTACCTCAAAGTTAACACTGATTCTAATCTTGACCATCAAACTTTACAAAAGACCTCTGACACATCTATGTCTACAAAATGGCTGACGCTTGAAGTAGCGCTCCCTTGTCCTTTAATGATCCTCTCTCTGGCCTCTTCTGTCAGGCATGGGGAGTAGCTGATTGGCAGTTGGTAGCCATCAGCGTTAATGATGCATGTCTGGAGAAGGCTGATGGGACAGGTCGGCGGAGCTGCTGTGACAGCGTGGTGACATCCTCCGATGAGCCGTCTCAGTGACTGGGTGAGAGGGTAATTCGCCCAGACGCACTCCTGACGTCTCCCCTCACCCCTGCTCTCCTTCACCTTCATATTAACTACTGACCGTTCCCCTCGCAGACCCGTGTCCTCACCCCCCACCCCCAAGCCCAGGCCACTTGCAATCAGCCATAGCGGCCCTCTGGAGAACACAGTTGGAAACTGTAGTTGGTGTTTTGTGTGTGTGCCCTGTTGATCAGACCATGGTGCAATGTCACAGCACCATTCTGAATGTCATTTGTTTAGAGCTCCATTCTGAATGTCATTTGTTTAGAGCTCCATTTTCAACGTCATTGGTTGAGAGCTCCATTCCGAATGTCATTGGTTGAGAGCTCCATTCTGAATGTCATTTGTTTAGAGCTGCATTCTGAATGTCATTTGTTTAGAGCTCCATTCTCAATGTCATTAATTGAGAGCTCCATTCTCAATGTCATTGGTTGAGAGCTCCATTCTCAATGTCATTAATTGAGAGCTCCATTCTCAATGTCATTGGTTTAGAGCTCCATTCTCAATGGCATTTGTTTAGAGCTCCATTCTGAATGTCATTGGTTTAGAGCTCCATTCTGAATGTCATTTGTTTAGAGCTGCATTCTGAATGTCATTTGTTTAGAGCTCCATTCTCAATGTCATTAATTGAGAGCTCCATTCTCAATGTCATTGGTTGAGAGCTCCATTCTCAATGTCATTAATTGAGAGCTCCATTCTCAATGTCATTGGTTTAGAGCTCCATTCTGAATGTAATTTGTTAAGAGCTCCATTCTCAATGTATTTTGTTCAGAGCTCCATTCTGAATGGCATTGGTTTAGAGCTTTATTCTGAATGGCATTGGTTCAGAGCTCCATTCTCAATGGCATTGGTTTAGAGCTCCATTCTCAATGGCATTGGTTTAGAGCTCCATTCTGAATGGCATTGGTTCAGAGCTCCATTCTGGAGAAATAAACGAACACAAAATAAATGGTAGAATGAAGGGCTGCTGCTGTGGATGTGAGTGGCCTCAGTGGAATGGTAAGTCCTAAACCTTACAGGCTACACTTCTGTATTCAGTTGAAATTGCACACTAGAACATATTAAATAATAATTATTTTTAATTTATAATAAATAACATATTTTGCTCATCCTGAAATTTTTTGCATACTGTGCATCTTTAAATAAAAAAAAATAAAAAAAATACTAAATAAAGAAATGCTCCCAACTTGATGCTGTTTGATGATTAATGAGTGGTGAATTGTCTCTCAGATATTTGGTTAAGGCTACTTATTACCAAGGTGATAAATGGGAGTGTATGACTGGGAGGTAATTGAAGTGATGTGAACCTAATAGGCTACTAAAAAAGAATGTCACTTAAATATTGCACTAAACGAAATGGAGCCCTGTCTTTGTGAAGTTAAGGAGTAGGCCGTCTACAAGTCATCCTATACTTTGAAGAAGGTCAAATCGGATGAGATGCTAAAGTTACATCTGAAGCTGTAGAGAGGGGGTTATGTGTAGGCTAGACACTCACGGACGGAAGGCCTAAGTGTTAATCAGTATTAAAAAAAAAAACCACACGCTCAGAAACTTTAATGCTGGCTAGCATTACCTTTTTGCCCCATTTTAAATTAAATTCAGCCAGTAAGATATTGAGCCCTCTAACATAACCCAGTTAAAACTGGACGTTTCTTGCCGTGTCTGGATCCAGTGCTACGATCTACACACTCCCATGCAGGCCAGTTTCCCACTCAGAGACTAATGTTTTGGGATGGATCTTCCATAGTTTTGCACTCAGGGACTTATGTTTTGGGATGGACTTCCATAGATTTCAACTCAGAGACAAATGTTTTGGGATGGACTTCCATAGTTTTCCACTCAGACACTGATGTATTGGGATGGACTTCCATAGATTTCCACTCTCACGTGCCCTGCTTCGATATAGCTGCTCTGCTGACGTACGAACCAGAGGCCAATTGCAGCGTTTACGTTTATGTTTATGTAGCCGGAGAAGTCAATGATGTTGGCTTGAAGCTGTGCGTGCGTGAATAAAATGTATTTGATATAAAAGTAGCGAGACTTGTGTTGCCTAATGTATGAGTATACGTACATTACAAGAGTGAAAAGTATTCTGCATTTAATGTTCTCCTATAAGTACAATTTATTGGAATAAGATACTAAAATACCTGTAACGGAGTTAATTGAACGCGTATGAAGGTCAATCCATTGTATTGAAAGTGATTGTTGATGTTATGGGTTTATGTTAGGTTTAAATTTCAGAAAAATATGACTCTTCATCGAGATCAGGACATCAAAACGTTTCTTACTGCAATGAAACCTGCCAAATGATAATAGTTTTTTAGCATTTAATTTCATTACTCCTACTGGTTCCACAGTTAGAAAACCCTGTGTGTAATGTTCCACAGAGGGAGCTGGCGTTAGGTTGCGTACTTCCTCTATTGTGACCTAATCACAGGAACGATCAGCCAAACCCAAACAGGAAGTCCATGGAGAGCTGCTGGCGGTGGGGTGGGGGGGCCTGTGCTCTTTATTTTCCTCTCGGAGTGCTCCAGGTTTCCCATGATGCTTTGTGCTGGGAACACATATTGACAACGGGTGGGGTGTTCGTGCCACGAAAAAGGTCACGGAAACACCCTGTGACCTTTAGTTGTCACGGCAACTTAATGGAGACAGCTTCTTGTCTGGGGAAGCAGGTAATTGGCTTTTTTATCAGTGGAACTCTGCGGGTGGTGAGGAGAGAATGTAACCTTCTCTTATCTCCGTGATCTTAAGGCCCACTGAACACTCCTCAGGGAGAGGTTGTGTGTTCGTATGACAGGCCTCTTAATTATTAATCAAATCTAACCTTTATTACTGGCAAGTCAACAAGTCAGTCACGACTAATTACAGTAACAAACTCATGAAGCGAAAAAGCAACTGGCATTTATGAAGAAACTTAACTCAGTAAAATATCTTGGCCATTGTGAAACGCAATATCGTGACAATGCAGAAATGAACATATCTACGGCAGTTAAATGAGGGGTTCACAGGGTTTTTTGGGACTCAACCATGAGACATTGTAGCTCTACGGGTGTGTGCTTTAGAGAGCCCAGTGTCTCTCACATATACCACTGAGCTTCAGCACATACAGTTGCAATCAAAATTATTCAACACCAATTGCCCTTTTAGGTTTATTGGCAAAATATACAATTTCTCAGCTGTTTGCAATAAAGAAATTACACAAGAATTGTTTAAGTAGTTAAATGAAACTAATATTACTAGGGTTTTATCCAAATTCAACACAAAATGCTACTTTTAATGACTTTAATGAATTTACTGCAGTTTCAAAATTATTCAACCCCTTAATGACAAGCATCTTCAGTACTTAGCAGAGCACCCTTTTACTGTTATGACCTGCTGCAAACGTGATGCATAGCCAGACACCAGCTTCTGACAGCGTTCCTGAGTAGTCTTAGCCCATTCCTCATGGGCAATGGCCTCCAGTTCATTATAATATTCTTTGGTGTGCGTTTTGCAACCGCCTTCTTCAAATCCCACCAGAGATTTTCGATGGGGATCAAGTCAGGCGACTGTGACTGCCACTCTAGAATCTTCCATTAATTCTTCTGAAACCAAGCCTTGGTGGACTAAGGTATGCTTGGGATCATTGTCCTGAAGTACTGTACTGAAGTACTGAAGATGCTTGTCATGAAGGGGTTGAATAATTTTGACACTGCAGTAAATTCACTAAAGTCATTAAAAGTAGCATTTTGTGTTGAATTTGGATAAAACCCTTGTAATATTAGTTTTATTAAACTACTTAAACAATTCTTGTGTAATTTCTTTATTGCAAACAGAAATTGTACATTTTGCCAATAAACCTAAAAGGGCAATGGGGGTTGAATAATTTTGATTGCAACTGTATACAGGTGTGCTACCTATATAACAGACTCTGGGACTGACCTGGCTGATCTAATCTGTTGAGTGTTAAATGATAGAGAGACTATAGTTTAGAACACTCTTTCTCCACGGTTAGCACAGTGGTTGCTCGGCATCACCTTTGGGGACAGCCAGTCCTGGCCAGTCTACACCTTCCTAGTGAGCTGCCTCCATTACAGGATGGAGAAATGAGCATCTCAGCCAAGCGTCTATTCACCCTCACTCATTAGCATTGGAGCTGCTAGCGGTGTGGGAGAGTGCACAGGGACAGCCATCTGCACTTGGTCACCATTACTTATTGAAAGTCACTGCAATTTAAGACAGAGCCACATGTCAAAAGTCCAGCGGTAGGACGCTGACAGTGTCCAGTCTCTCCCAGGAATACCCAGACCAGCTCAGGATATTACAGGCTATTACTGACTGTATCTTCACATGGATTTTACACAATTGATAATAAAACATGCTTTTAAAAACAATATATCGTTAAAGGTTTACAAGGTTAAGGTTAACAGCTTACAAAAAGCAGTGTGTAGTCGGATTACATTTCAGATGTGTATGAGTTGTTAACAGCTCCACCATACGTATAGTGGATTTGTTGCCCTTCCAAACTTAGTTGGTTTCATTTAATTTCATTCTTTTCTCTCCCATTAATCAGCTCACGACCCCAAAGATTTATCGGTTGTCCCTGTATGTAAAACTGTATATAAAGTAGTAAAACTAGTTCAGATGTATCTGGTGTTTCCGTATGTAAAACTGTTTATAAAGTAGTAAAACTAGTTCAGATGTATCGGTTGTCCCTGTATGTAAAACTGTATATAAAGTAGTAAAACTAGTTCAGATGTATCTGGTGTTCCCGTATGTAAAACTGTATATAAAGTAGTTCAAACTATCTCCACCTCCAGCAGCTTTCCCATTGAAGTTCAGGGTCAGCAATCTTATGATGTCATATATAATAATATACGGTATCGGTCAGAAGGACCAAACTACATTTTTGTGTGCCAATACTTTTGTTCTTTTACTTGTAAGTAGGATTTTTCATGCAGGACCTTTACTTTTAAGGTAGTATTTTTACATTATTGGTACGTAAAAGCATCTGAATACTTCTTCCACCACTGCACATAGTAAATTCAGTCTGTTAGGGTACCGTGTACAGACCTACAGTTAATCTGCTGGACTCAGGCTAAAATTACTGAGGGGGTATTTCATCCTTCTGAATTATGTGCGACTGACTGTTCCAAAAATCACTCTACAATTACATAAATATGAAATTAATATACCATGCTGTTAAGGTTCAGGAGTGGTAGAATGAAGCAGAAACCCTACCCTACCCAAAAGACAAGCTACTCAGATAGACAAGCAAGGAGGCGACAACTTTGAACTTTTAGTGGGGATAGCACTTCTATTTCAGTGTGTCACTGCTTTAAGTCTCTTTAGAGGGGATAGCACTTCTATTTTAGGTCTCTTTCTAAATCTGACTGCACACACTCACAACCCATTAACGGCACCAGAAACTGGGTCAGACATGTCATATTTGACAGCCCAATTTTGATAAGTGTCAAGTGCTGTCTCTCTCCTCCTCAAACGTACTTTCTCTCTTTTTGACTCCCTCTATCTCTTCCTCTCTTTCTCGCACGCTGTCGCATCTCCCTACCTCCCTCCCTCCTTTTCTCCCTCCCTTCCTCCCTCCTTCTCTCAGTCCATCTTCATGTCTCTCCATCGCTGACGGAGCAGACAGGCTTGCATCAAGCCACCCCTGTGGTAGTAAAGTCATCAATAAGTAAAGAGAGATAGCCAGGTGTGAGGGGCCATCTCTGAGAGTGATCCTCTAATGCATTTACACGGCTTCAAAATGGATCCTATTTTAAGGAAACTGGGTTAGGGTGTTGACTGTGTAGTTTGATGTGTCTCTGTGTGTGTATTTATTTTAGGGAATGTGTATTTGATTGTGTGTAGGGTGTATTTCATTCAGAACTCTTAGCCCATCTGAAAATGTGTCCTTCTGTCCTTGAATGCAAGGACCATGTGTGTGTCGGTGTGCATGTGTGCATGTAAGTGTCTGAGGGGATAGAGACTGATATACCATGGATGTGTGTGTGTGTGTGCATGTGTGTAACCTGGTATGTGTGTGTGTGTGTGCGTGTGCGTGTGCGTGTGTGTGTGTTTGTGTGTGTGTGTGTCTGTCTGTGTGTGTGTGTGTGTTTGTGTGTGTGTGTGTGTGTGTGTGTGTGTGTGTTTGGCTATCTGTGGCTGAGTTGAAAGAAACTGCCAGACAATGAGTCCAATCCAATGAGTTTAGTCCAATGTGTGTGTGTGTGTGTGTGTGTGTGTGTGTGTGTGTGTGTGTGTGTGTGTGTGTGTGTGTGTGTGTGTGTGTGTGTTGTGTGTGTGTGTGTGTGTGTGTGTGTGTGTGTGTGTGGGTGTGTGGGTGTGTGTGTTTTGTGTGTGTGTGTGTGTGTGTGTGTGTGTGTGTGTGTGTGTGTGTGTGTGTGTGCGTGGTTGTCTGAGATGAAAGTCACCACTCTGACTCTACAAAAGTGTTTTAGCCATAGTTTTTGCTGATGCTGCTAGCTGGGAGGTTAGTGGGGTCGCCGGTGGCATAAAGCTGTCACTACTGATATATGTCCTCTCCCTCTCACCCCTGTCTGCACACTCCTGCAAAGCCAGAGAGGGTCAGTTTGCCTGGAATGAACTACTCTCCTCTCTCCGACACACACTCCCAAGCTTTCAGAGTCTGCACACACACACACACACACACACACACACACACACACACACACAAATGAAAGGCTCTGGCCTCTCCTGCACAATAACTGCATCTCTTCCTCAGGAACAAGCTTGTAGCTGCAGGCTTACAAATAACTGAACTGCACCACACTATCATTTACACACACACGCACACGTAGGCACACACACATTAAGGTAGTGGTCTAGCGTTTTCAAACAGACACCCTCACACGCAGCGTTGCACTTTCAAACACTTTCACCATAACACAGATATGCTTAAATACTGTGGAATAACGCACTCTCTTTTACATTGCTCCCTCCATTCATTTTCTCTCTCTTTTTTTTCTTCTTCAAGAGAAAATCGCCTGAGGCAATATCAGAGAACAAAATTACTTTGCAGTTCTGGTATTATTCTAATACTACATCACTGAACATCCGTCTGAGTCTGGCTTGGTCTACTATGACCCCATTTGCTCATCTCTCTTTCTCTGCCTCTATCTCTCTTTCCGTCTGCCTGGGTGTCTCTCTGGGAGACTCCCCTGTTTCTCTCTGTTGAATGGACGTTCACAGTCCATTTCGTGATCGCTCAGCAGACCTATCAGAGTATGTAACTGCATAAAACTGCCTTGTCTGTAGCCTACTTCATCATAATACACTTGTTTGGAGGTCAAGCTTTGGGTCTCTTCAAAGTATATTACAGCAATTAGGCCTACACTCGCGCTGTGTATAAACCACTATATTGGTATCGTTTTAGTGTTCTATTTCAGTTTTACTGCGTTAGATCATTTTGAAAAATTGACAAAAAATTACTCGGATTATTTTCCCAGAGTAGACTCGTACATATCTACACTGGCAATGGCGCCACCCAGTGCTGTAGTCTAGTTTTCTGTGGTGGGTATACTGTCTGTGATGGGTCGGTGCCACAGCTCCGTTATTCTCAAATAAAAAAACATCGATTATGTGTGTTTGTGAAGTGTAACATAAGTCCTTTATCAATCACTCACGTTATTGTCGTTTATGTTGTTATTTACCGCTACAGATTACACCTAACAAACGTGTTATTCAGTTGCTTTTAATGTTTAACAGCAGCGTTAAACGTGACACCCCATTAAAGTCAGGCAAAGTCGTTGTAGCTAAGTGAAAAAAGTAGAGGTCCTGGTAATAGCCAATCAAATAAATGGTGTTTTCAGTTCCTGCCTGGTAACTAAATCTTAGACGAATTCTAGAATATTGATTGGTTGTCAACCGATTTTTGAGTCAATCCATCGTCTACCCACAGTTTTTTCTAACTGATGAATGATGACTGATTGGATGGTTTCAGAGACTTTTGATACGTATCTTGGCCTAGGTTTTAGTGGATATACGCAAACCCACGAACGTTTTAGGTGGTAATACGGCGTATACCTGCGTATCACGTAGACTACAGCCCTGGCGCCACCCCGTGGCAAGGAAAAGTCTTCACCCTGTCGAATACTTCATTCCAAAACTTGCGAATAATGAACGTGTTGGCCTATTATGATAAATAACAGAAAGCTGCTGACAATCCAACGTAAGTAAGTAACAATCAAGTATTTCGTTATTTTGTATCACCCTCCAGAAAAAAGAAACATGTGAAGACTGACAACATCTGTAAACGCGCGTCGTGATTGGTTTGATGACTTTACTGGGGGTGGGGTTTCTTTGAAAATGTGAAACCGGATACTAAAGTGGGTGGGACTTAACCTCCGATTGGTGAATATCTTTTTGGCGGTTAAGCTATTTCCGAATTTCGAAAATTTTGAAAAGGATAAGGAACTTGACGGAAGAAAGGACCATAGTCAGTTAGGGAAAATACCACGCTAGACCCTGAAGCCAGCGTTAGCTAAGTGAAATATCCAAATAACAGAAATAGCTAATTCAGTTGTTTTAATTATTTTAAGATAGGTAATTAGCGACCTTTTTTTGAGAATGGCAGCTACAGACGGACCATTTAAGGTAGGAGATGTGTTCTGGCTTTCTAAAAGCACGTAGCAAAAGCGAGCTATCTATCTTACATTGGTAGTTTTCTGCATGACAACACATCATGTTCACTTTGCATGGTTTTTGATCGGTCGTCGGTGTGTCAATATAACATAATTGACCAAAAACGCAGTGGTATTAAGCGAATTGATGTTACACATTTAACGAGCGTTGTCTAATCAGTAGACGTTAGCATAACAAACTTGGCTAACGTTACCTAGAATGGATAGATAGCTAGATTGCAAGCTAAGTTCTTCGTGTAACTTTAACATTAGCTAACTGTTTAGCGTCGATAAAAACGTGGGCACTAGAAGTTTGCATTGAGTTCAAATGTTAACGTTGATGATCCAACGTCGGTTATATGGTGGCGACTTTGGTTGACGTTACTTTTTTTCATAATCAAAGGGGGGGTCTTCCATAAAATATGAACATGAAACCAGTGAACATAAGACAAATATGAGTCGTTAACGTCATTGGGTCAGAGACTGAATGAATAAAGAAACTTCCACACGGCCGTCTTATGAAAATGTAATGATGTCAGTGGAGGGTATAGAGAAAGGAAGATGGAGGGAGAGGATGGGGATTGGATTGGATGAGGGAAGTACTACTGTATATGGCATGGGTACACGACAAACAACATACAACCAGACTGTTTTGTCTGGGACAAAGCCATGCTTTCCCCCCAACTGTCCTCCCACACAAGACCAACTAAGACGCATTGAAGAATAACAACTGTACAACATTTAGTTCATTTACATTAAGAGTTCATCGAGTTGTGTCATTTTACACTGGCTTCCCCCTTTGGTAACCTCCGACGTCCCCCCCCCCCCCCCCCCCCCCGCCTCCCCTTTGCAGAGCCTGTTTGAGAACAAGGCCATCAGCAAACCCAAGAAGGATGACAAGCGTATGTCGGTGGAGCGGATCTACCAGAAGAAGACTCAGCTGGAGCACATTCTGCTCCGGCCGGACACCTACATCGGCTCCGTGGAGCCACTCACACAGGTAGGGCTGCAGGACTGAAGGACGTTTGTAGTTAGCGGTGTCTAGTACTATGGGTGGCACTCCTCACTGTGCATGCATGTTCATCCATAGATATGGGACTAAATATGGCAGATCAATTGGAATTCTTAAGTTTTTTGTGGATCTGTGAGTTGACACTTTACAGAGCTGGACAGTTTAGGAAAAAGGCAGTTCTACCTGACTTTCAGCCAGTACATTCAATGAATTAAATCTCTGTTGTGAAATCACATGTCTCACGTTTAATGAGGAAAAATTGTATCAGAATAATATATATATATATATATATACACACACACACACACACATCATGACCTGTATGTATGGTCAACATGTCTAAAGTGTTAAAAAGCCTAGAGGAAAACAATCATTAAGCTACACCTGAACCTGGATTTTGGTGTTCTTGTAATGCAGTGAATTGTATGCTCATGGTGCGACACAGGTTGCATTTACAGGCAGAGCGTACTGCACCGTTTTCTCATGTTGACACCTGTCACCTCCCTGCAGCAAATGTGGGTGTTTGACGAGTTGGATGGGATGAACTGCAGGGATATCACCTATGTCCCTGGCCTCTACAAGATCTTTGATGAGATCCTGGGTGAGGAGCTAATGTTGTTTAGGTGCCAAACTCTATGCAGATTCAATTTGCTAATACCATAGCACTTGTGTTTGTGGTCGGTATGTCTGTTTGATAACCTCTTATTCTCCGACAGTAAATGCTGCTGATAACAAGCAGAGGGACAAGACTATGAACTGCATCAAGATCACCATTGACTCGTGAGTACCAACTACCGGGTTTACACACACACACACACACACACACACACATGGAAATCAGGGGCTACTGGGATTCCATTTCAAACCTGCTACTGGGATGCCATTTCTGGAACGTTTTCAATTTTCTTTCATGGTGCGACCTTTGAGTAAAGAAAATCTGAACCTGCAGGCAAAAAATAGTTCTGGAACTGTAGCTATGAAAAAGCCATGGAATAGTTTAGGAAATTATTGGTTTGAAATGTGTGTACGGCCTGAGTTTCACCAACAGTGACTGAGTCCTACCCCACAGTGACTGAGGCCTACCCCACAGTGACTGAGGCCTACCCCACAGTGACTGAGACCTACCCCACAGTGACTGAGGCCTACCCCACAGTGACTGAGACCTACCCCACAGTGACTGAGGCCTACCCCACAGTGACTTAGACCTACACCAGTGTGACTGAGGCCTACCCCTCAGTGACTGAGTCCTACACCACAGTGACTGAGGCCTACCCCACAGTGACTGAGACCTACCCCACAGTGACTGAGGCCTACCCCACAGTGACTGAGTCCTACACCAGTGTGACTGAGTCCTACCCCACAGTGACTGAGACCTACCCCACAGTGTGCTGCCTGTCTGAGCTCTCCCTCTGCACCCTCTTAGTGAGAACAACAGCGTCAGCGTCTGGAACAACGGCAAGGGCATCCCCGTGGTGATGCACAAGGTGGAGAAGGTCTACGTGCCCGCCCTCATCTTCGGACAGCTCCTCACCTCCAGTAACTATGACGACGACCAGAAGAAGGTCACAGGTGAGCACTCGGACTGGATAATACCTGCCCTAGAACTTAAACAATGCAGTCTTCATTTTTACTGATCGGTCATAAGCGACAACTACCTACCTATACTATGAAATTCATGCCATGTTAACCATTTCAAGGTACACTAGAAGCAGTGCAGTGTCTTTAAAGCTTAAAGTGTAATTAACACTGTACATTAAAATGGTCATTGTAAGATGCTGTTAGCTCAATAGATGCTCCCCTCTAAGTTTTGCTCTGGTAACCATGGTGATGTCACTGCCCCTTTAGGTGGTCGAAACGGATTTGGAGCAAAGCTCTGCAACATCTTCAGCACCAAGTTCACCGTGGAAACTGCCTGCAGGGAGTCCAAACAGTCCTTCAAACAGGTACAGACCAGAACAGGTACAGGTTTTGGCCCAGGTGTGGCCCAGAACAGTTCAGAGTCCACTACAGAGAGATGTGCTGGGTCGATTCAGGCTCCTCAACTGTTCTTCACTTGAACTGAACACTGAACCCACAGCACATTGGAACCATATGAAGTTTACAATCAAGTTTACAGTCAATTTACAATCAGAATAAGAAATCTGAAATTAAGTGCTTGATTAGTACTGACAAATGTAAACACTTTAACAAAACCACAGGGAATGCCTCCATCGCACTCAGTCACAATTACTCCACTCAGAGTCTTGGTTCTGTGGTCTGTGTTCTCCCCTTTTACTCTTTCTCTCTCCCTCCTCCCTTCCTTCCTCTCTCTCAGACCTGGTTCAGTAACATGGGTAGAGCGGGAGAGTCCAAGATCAAGCCGTTTGACGGCGACGACTTCACCTGCATCACGTTCCAGCCGGACCTATCCAAGTTTAAGATGCAGGCTCTGGACCGGGACACCGTGGCCCTCATGACCCGCCGGGCCTACGACATTGCCGGGGCCAGCAAGGGAGTCAAAGTGTTCCTCAACGGCAAAAGGCTCCCGGTGAGAACACATACACACACACACACAGGGCTGGATTAAGACATTTTGAGGCCTGGGGCTAATTACCAGGATGAGGCCCCTATATCTCCCCGACGCACATCGTGACACGCACACAAACCCACGCCAGGTGCACTGTCACATCAGTGTTTTAAAGTCCACAGAACCACTCTATAAATATGATCAGTTTAAAGCCAAGGATAAAATGTATGTATGTAGTAGACTACACTGTAGACAATAATAAACCAATAATGCAAATGTATACATATTTCCATTCATTCAAAAGCAAAAACAAGGCTAAATAGCCAGGGAATGAAATAACGAATTGATTAAGCATATGCCTATTAGTGAAGCAACAGCTTGGCTCCGCACCCACGTTTCTATGCGAGAGCACCGACGTGCGGTCAGGGGAGGCAGAGCTTCACCTGTCATCATTAAAGTAAAAAAACAAATAACGATCAAAGGAAATAAATATTTTCTACTGGTCTGTGATATAAATGTATTTTCTGCATGATTCCAATCATTTCGAGCAGTTTTATAATCAAAATCGCTGAATTTGCGCATGTCCTGTTCAAACAGACAGGAGACAGCAAGACGATGAGGCAACGACGAGCTGTGCTTCATCTCAGATTGCGCAATACCAAACTGGACTGAGTGTCTATTTAGTCCTGCTGATCTGACAAAAAACCTCAGTGAAAACCTCTACACTAATATTTGACCATGACTGCGAAAATGGAAGATTCTATACCTAAGCTAAAACATTTCACTTAGCTATGTCTAACTGGTTTGCACATAATTTGTCTATAATTTTCAATGAATTAGCCTAATCTGCAGCGATATGCGTGAGGATAAGAACTCATACATCTTCAATTGCTGAAAGAATTTACGTTTTATTAGGCCTATTTAGATGGAACCGGGAAGCCTGGCTTGTTACCTGCATCATCGTATTTGAAAGCGCGTATTAAAAGCGTTTATCCCTGTCGTAATGATGTGGTGCAAACCAAAGCAAAGTTTAGAAATGTGAATTCAGTCTTACTTTGCACTTGAGGGCTTTTGCGATTAGAAGGTCACGGTCCACGGACCAGTCTTTTGGCCTCACTCTCGTGCTTTCTTTGAACGGACATTTTCGCGCATTATAATTTGTTTCACTCTGAATGTTTCTAATGTTATGCGCGGTCCGGTGCCGTTGACTCACTCGACATCGGGCGACCTGAGGCCCCCCTGGTGGCGAGGCCCGGGGCTGCAGCCCGGTCAGCCCATTCGTTAGACACGGCCCTGCACACACACACACATACATACACACACACACAGGACACACACACACACACACACATACATACACACACACACAGGACACACACACACACATACATACATACACACACACACACACACACTCTCTTACTGGCTTACTTTACACGTGAAACTGAGTTATGAGTTTTGTGCAGTGCAAAATGAATATTGGCACTTGGACTGAAATCTTTTATGCCTATTTCTACCCAGTGGACAGTCCTATTTCTCAGTTTTTGCACAGTTCAAAGTGCACTGGCATTGAAGGGTAAGAAAGGCATGGGGTTTGGTGGCCATATGTGTGCCATAAAGACTACTACATGAGGTGCCAGAATCCCAGTAAGCTTTAAGCCCATATGGAACACTCACTGAGATGCTGAGAACCACTGAGTTGGTTCTGTGCCCAGTGTAGCTATGACGGAAACCTGATCACAACTACCACTGTTGGTCATCACTTGTCCATCAAGCCTGGGTGTGTTTATCTCCGCTTGCTTGGCACAGGTGACGGGCTTCCGCCAGTACGTGGATCTGTACCTGAAGGACCGCACGGACGAGACGGGCGCTCCACTCACCGTGGTGCACGAGGTGGTCAACGACCGCTGGGAGGTCTGCCTTACCATGAGTGAGAAGGGCTTCCAGCAAGTCAGCTTTGTCAACAGCATTGCCACCACCAAGGTAAGGGGGTGTGTGTGTGTGTGTGTGTGTGTGTGTGTGTGTGTGTGTGTGTGTGTGTGTGTGTGTGTGGACCTTAGCCTAAGTGTGGGATGCTTCCACCAGGTCCACTACCATAGAGGTGTGTGTTTGGGTGGGCATCTAAACATAAAGCTGTTCTCCTTGTCCATCTACCCAAATCTGGGTTTGCTTCTTTGTGATTGGCTGCTCAGCCAGCCCCTCTGGTTTGGGTCTTTGTGATTGGCTGCTCACCCAGCCCCTCTGGTTTGGGTCTTTTTGATTGGCCGCTCACCCAGCCCCTCTGGTTTGGGTCTTTGTGATTGGCTGCTCACCCAGCCCCTCTGGTTTGGGTCTTTGTGATTGGCCGCTCACCCAGCCCCTCTGGTTTGGGTCTTTGTGATTGGCCGCTCACCCAGCCCCTCTGGTTGGCGGAGTGAGAAGGAATGGCGCAGGGGTAAGATGGCGTTTTCTGCTGTGCAGGGTGGAAGGCACACGGACCATGTGGCCGACCAGGTGGTGTCCAAACTCATCGAGGTGGTGAAGAAGAGGAACAAGGCTGGAGTGGCCGTCAAGCCCTTCCAGGTCAGTCAGTCTGCGTGGTGGAATGACTCCGCATACGCTGGGCTTCATAGTTCATAAAGTTTGTGTTGTAAAGCAATATTTTGCTTGGTGATTTGGACCTCGTTTGAGTTACCCTCTGTGTTTATACTTTTTTCAAATAGAATGGGTTAGTGGAATAGTGTATTTCAATCTGTGTGTGTGTGTGTGTGTGTGTGTGTGTGTGTGTGTGTGTGTGTGTGTGTGTGTGTGTGTGTGTGTGTGTGTGTGTGTGTGTGTGTGTGTGTGTGTGTGTGTGATGACAGGTGAAGAACCACATCTGGCTGTTTGTGAACTGTCTGATTGAGAACCCGAGCTTTGACTCTCAGACCAAAGAGAACATGACTCTGCAGCAGAAGAGCTTTGGTTCCACCTGTGCCCTCGGTGATAAGTTCATCAAGCAGGTCAGAACCGTTATAGTTCCACACATGTCTGTCTGTCTGTCTCTCTCTCTCTCTCTCTCTCTCTCTCTCTCTCTCTCTCTCTTTCTTTCTTTCTTTCTTTCTTTCTTTCTCTCTCTCTCTCTCTCTCTTTCTTTCTCTCTCTCTCTCTCTCTCTCTCTCTCTCTCTCTCTCTTTCTTTCTTTCTTTCTTTCTTTCTTTCTCTCTCTCTCTCTCTCTCTCTCTTTCTTTCTCTCTCTCTCTCTCTCTCTCTTTCTTTCTTTCTTTCTTTCTCTCTCTCTCTCTCTTTCTTTCTTTCTTTCTTTCTTTCTTTCTTTCTCTCTCCATTCTTTCTCTCTCCATTCTCAGTAGTGTTTGTTCATTTGAAGTGTGGGTTCGACTAGGGTTCTGTGTTAAATTTGGACTCTTGTTGTGGCATGCACAGGCGACTAACTGTGGCATCGTGGACAGCGTGATGAACTGGGTGAAGTTTAAGGCCCAGACGCAGCTCAATAAGAAGTGCTCTGCCGTCAAGCACACCAAGATCAAGGGGGTGCCCAAGCTGGATGACGCCAACGACGCAGGTACCAACTCTAGGCAGTGCTGGTTGTTATTGTGTGGGAGGGTTGTATTTGTATTATATATTTGCATGTGTGTGTGGGGGTTATATTTACTGCTAAAATTGTAGCTATATGTAAGTATAATTATGATAATCATGCTTTCACAACACAAGGATCCAATATAAGTGTGTGTGTGTGTGTACGTGTACGTGTACGTGTGTGTGTGTGTGTGTGTGTGTGTGTGTGTGTGTGTGTTGTGCCATATGACAGGTGGGAAGAACTCCAACGGCTGCACGCTCATCCTGACTGAGGGAGACTCGGCCAAGACTTTGGCCGTGTCTGGACTGGGCGTGGTCGGCCGAGATCGCTACGGAGTCTTCCCCCTCCGCGGAAAGATGCTCAATGTCCGGGAGGCCACACACAAACAGGTGAGGTACATCACTGTGGTCAAAAGCATCAGCCAGATACCTAAAAGTAAACATACAGCCGCGGAAAAAATTAAGAGACCACTTCAAAATTATCAGTTTCTCTGGTTTTACTATTTATTGGTATGTGTTCAAGTAAAATGTGCATTTTTGTTTTATTCTATAACCTACTGGCAACATTCCTACCAAATTTCAAATAAAAATATTGTCATTTAGATCATTTATTTGCAGAAAAATGACAATTGGTCAAAATAGCAAAAAAGATGCAGTGTCTTCAGATCTCGAATAGTGCAAAGAAAACAAGCTCATATTCATTTTTAAACTACACAATACTAATGCTTTAACTTAGGAAGAGTTCAGAAATCAATATTTGGTGGAATAACCTTGATTTAAAATCACAACTTTCATGTGTCTTGGCATGCTCTCCACCAGTCTTTCACATTGCCGTTGGGTGACTTTATGCTACTCCTGGCGCAAGAATTCAAGCAGCTCGGCTTCTTTTCATGGATTGTGACCATCCATCTTCCTCTTGATCACATTTCAGAGTTTTTTTATGGGATTCAGGTCTCGAAATTGGGCTGGCCATGACAGGGTCCTGATCTGGTGGTACTCCATCCACACCTTTACTGGCCTGGCTGTGTGGCATGGAGCATTGCCCTGCTGAAAAAAACACTTCTCAGAGTTGGGGAACATTGTCAGAGCAAAAGGAAGCAAGTTTTTCTTCCGGGACAACGTTGTACTTTGCCTGGCTGAGGTTTGTAAAAGACCATAAGGATTGAAAAAGCGGACTGGAGGGTCATCTTCTAAGTTCATCTTCTCTGAGTCCAATTTTCAGCTTTGCCCAACACATGGTCGTCTGATGGTTAGACGGAGACCTGGAGAGGCCTACAAGCCACAGAGTCTTGCACCTACTGTGAAATTGGACTCATCAGAGAAGACGAACTAAGAAGACCCTCCAGTCCGCTTTTTCAATCCTTATGGTCTTTTACAAACCTCAGCCAGGCAAAGTACAATGTTGTCCCGGAAGAAAAACTTGCTTCCTTTTGCTCTGACAATGTTCCCCAACTCTGAGAAGTGTTTTTTCCAGCAGGGCAATGCTCCATGCCACACAGCCAGGCCAGTAAAGGTGTGGATGGAGTACCACCAGATCAGGACCCTGTCATGGCCAGCCCAATTTCGAGACCTGAATCCCATAAAAAACCTCTGAAATGTGATCAAAAAGGAAGATGGATGGTCACAAGCCATGAAAAGAATCCGAGCTGCTTGAATTCTTGCGCCAGGATTAGCATAAAGTCACCCAATGGCAATGTGAAAGACTGGTGGAGAGCATGCCAAGACACATGAAAGTTGTGATTTTAAATCAAGGTTATTTCACCCAATATTGATTTCTGAACTCTTCCTAAGTTAAAGCATTACTATTGTGTAGTTCAAAAATGAATATGAGCTTGTTTTCTTTGCATTATTCGAGATCTGAAGACACTGCATCTTTTTTGCTATTTTGACCAATTGTCATTTTCTGCAAATAAATTATCTAAATGACAATATTTTTATTTGAAATTTGGTAGGAATGTTGCCAGTAGGTTATAGAATAAAACAAAAATGTACATTTTACTTTAACACATACCAATAAATAGTAAAACCAGAGAAACTGATAATTTTGAAGTGGTCTCTTAATTTTTTCCGCGGCTGTATATGCAGGACATCAGTTCATTGTGTGTGTGTGTGTGTGTGTGTGTGTGTGTGTGTGTGTGTGTGTGTGTGTGTCTGTGTGTGTGTGTCTGTGTGTGTGTCTCCCATTTAGATCATGGAAAACGCTGAGATCAACAACGTCATCAAGATCCTGGGTCTGCAGTACAAGAAGAACTACTCTGATCCGGAGTCGCTCAAGACTCTGCGCTACGGCAAGCTAATGATCATGACAGATCAGGTCAGAGAACTGTGTGTGTGAAATTATAAGGACGTCATAGTGGTATTACTATGACTGAATCTGACGTTTAGCTGTAAGTTGTTTGTTTCTCCTGAAGATGTTTCGTTTGTGTGGTGGTGCTATACAGAAAGCAGTGTATGTACAACACTGCATATATTCAGTAATGTTTGTGTGTGTGTGTGTGTGTGCAGGATCAGGATGGATCTCACATTAAGGGTCTTCTTATTAACTTCATCCACACCAACTGGCCCTCTCTGCTGCGCCACAGCTTCCTGGAGGAGTTCATCACGCCCATCATCAAGGTGTGTGTGTGTGTGTGTGTGTGTGTGTGTGTGTGACCAACTGTGTGGTTAAAATAACCTGTTTATTTGAACATAATAAAAAACCTCCTGATTAATGTGCTGTTCACAGACAAAGTCTTGCTAAACACACACACTACCTATCCTAATGTTAGCAAAGGGTCCCTGTGAGCTCAAGCAGTGGGTGATGCAGGTCTCCATCTTGTCTGCAGGCGACCAATAAGAAGCAGGAGCTGTCCTTTTACAGCATCCCAGAGTTTGACGAGTGGAAGAACCAGCAGACCAGCATCAAGTCCTGGAAGATCAAATACTACAAAGGTTTGTTCTCAAACGCCTGTGGTAGTCCAGCCAGGCAAGTAAGCAGCCCTTTTCCCAGCAGACCCATGTGTTCGCTCTCTCACAGAATCACTTACTGTGTGTGTGTGTGTGTGTGTGTGTGTGTGTGTGTGTGTGTGTGTGTGTGTGTGTGTGTGTGTGTGTGTGTGTGTGTGTGTGTGTGTGTGTGTGTGTGTGTGTGTGTGTGTGTCTTGCCGTTACTAAAATCACTTTGTGAATAATCTCCAAGGGCCTGTGGGTTACTCTACTACTCCCCCTCACAGAAACACACACACACACACTCTCCTGTTTCCGTCACGTCCACCTCAATGGTCCCTCATCTGCTCTCGTGCTGTCAGTCACACCTGCACTGAAGATTATTCTCACTCTTTAATACTGTGGTTCATTTCAGGTCCAATTTAGTCCAAATTGTGCTTGTTTCTCTCATCTCCTTTCTCTTTCTTTCCTTCTCTCTCTCTCTCTCTCTCTCTCTCTCTCTCTCTCTCTCATGCCTGATCATTAACTGAATGTTATACCTGTATGGTTCTCTCTCTCTCTCTCTCTCTCTCTCTCTCTCTCTCTCTCTCTCTCTCTCTCTCTCTCCCCCTCTCTCCCTCCTTTTTCTTCCTTCCTTCTCTGGTGTCTGTATCTAACTCAGCCGTGTTCCTGTCCACTGTCTCATCCCTGCAGGTTTGGGTACCAGCACATCGAAGGAGGCTAAGGAGTATTTCTCCGACATGGCCCGCCATCGCATCCCATTCAAATACAGTGGCCCGCAAGACGACGAGGCCATCACCCTAGTAAGCTCCGCTTCCCTTTCCCCTTAGTCACACGCAAGCAGGTTTAATTATCTAATCCGTTCACATGAAATTATCACTAATAATCAATAATCCCCTGGGATTATTTCCACATGAAACCTGTGACTCTGTGACTAACTGCCTGGTGTGCAGACGTGATTAGCAAAAGGGTAGTAGACATCATCAAAACCATCTTGGCGTATGGAGAGTAGCCATGGCTGATTTGATTGGTCGAGAGCCTGTGTCTGGCTCTGTTTGTGTGAGTAAACTGTGTCCTCTGTCGCCCC